>NC_092805.1:29584512-29955526 GCF_040954645.1 Diabrotica undecimpunctata
TTAATCGTAATATTATCCTCCATTGGGTCGATAAATGTTTACTATATGGAAAAAAATACTGCCAAGAGAATTCTCGAATGCCATAATTGTACCAGTGCATAAGAAGGTAAACATAAAAGACTGTCAGAACTATAGAGGCATACTCCTACTATGTGTAGCAGCAAAACTGTATGAAAAGATATTAGAAATAAAAATCAGGATAGAAATAGAACATAAACTAGAGGACTTACAAAGCGTATTCAGAAAAGCACATAACACACAAGACCATATATTCCATATGCAACAAATAATATAGAAATCCTTAAAGAAAAATAAAACGTATACCTGAGTTCAATAGACATGGAAAAAGTATTTGATTCAATCAAAAGGAAAACTATATGGGAGATCAAGAAAAAGAAAGAAGTAAGCGAAGACCTGATAGCAGCAACTAAAACTATTTATACAGTGTCTCCGTAAAGTATGGAATAAATTCGATATTTCCTAAATGAAAAGCCTTTTTAAAAAAATCTAAAACTCGTCGATTTTTAAATTTAATGTTCTACATTTTACAATAAAATTTCATTATACAAGGTGATACACTTTACAGTGATGACGTCATCGGCTTTTTCTTTAAACGTAACACCCGGTATTTTAGGACATTTTTAGATCGATAAAAATGAGCTAATTCCAAAAAAGTATAATACTGGGGGTCTAACGGATATAATTTGAAATTTATGAGCTTAGAAAATTAATTTTCATTGAATTAGAATATTAATAAATTATAAATAAATTATAATAAATAACTTGAAAGTATTCCAGTAATTAATACATGACTTAACCTTAAATGTTCGAATTGTAGCCCTTGTTGTATTTGACAGTAACCCAAACGTTCTACAAATTCTTGTAGAACCTTGTTTATGCTTTCTTGAGAAATATTGCTTATTTCTTTACGAATTCTTGTTTTTAAGTCTCCAATATTTGCAGGTTTCGTTTTATAAACAAAATTCTTTAAATTACCCCACATAAAATAATCCGAAGGATTGAGGTCTGGCGACTCCGCTGGCCATTCAATATGTCCACGTCTTCCAATCCACCTGTTCGGAAAAATTTCCTTCCGTTAAGGTACCTTTGAACATCTAAAGCATAATGCGGAGACGCACCATCCTGTTGAAACCATAAACTTTTATCAAAACCTCCAAGATTAATTGTACTGGGGAATAAATTAACTGAAGTAGGTACGAGATACCCACTTAAAAACTGAAGGTATGCTGGCTCGTTTTAACTACCTTCGAAATAGTAGGGTCCAATGATTTTATTTCTTACAATGCCAGCCTATACGTTTACCTTTCGCGGGTATTGTGTATGATGTTCCCGCATCCAGTAGGAGTTTTCTTCTGCCCAGTATCTACAATTCTGACAGTTGACCTCGCCATTTAATTTGAATATAGCCTCATCAGAAAAAATAATATTTTGAACGAAGAGAGGGTTTCGGTGGCTGTTATCCATCATTATTTCGCAAAATTGTATTCTTTTATCTGGATCATCCTCGGTTAATTTTTGTACAATTGTGCATTTTACTTACTTTGCTTACTTTTACATACTTTGTGTACCGTTGTTGTGCAAACATCGAGATCACTACTAACCTTATGAACAGAAGTGTGCGCATCTTCTTCAAAAGTAAGTAGAACATCTAATGTTGTAACATAATTTACAGAGGGACTACCTGATTTGCGTGCATTTTCAACCATACCAGTTTCTCGAAATTTCTTTTCAATCTTACTTACTGTTGACTGCGTGATGGGTATTTCTGGATATTTATCATTAAATACCTAATTTACACACTTCCATCCGAGTTCGCGATTTGTTTCCGTACCCAATCATCATGAGTATTTCAATTCTTTGCTTTACACTCAAATTCATTTCTACTTAAAATTAATTCTAAGCAATAATACAAAACATTCACGAATTAATACAATTATTGTACTACTTAATTGATATTGAACGTTACTAAAAATAATTACAGTTTACCAAAAACTAGAAGTAGGCTACTTTTTTGTAATTGATAATAAATAATTTATTTTTTAAGCGCATATCTTTCAAATTATATCCATTAGACCCAAGTATTACACTTTTTTGAAATCAGCTCATTTTTATCGATCTAAAAATGTCCTAAAATACAGTGTGTTACTTAAAAAAAAGAGCCGATGACGTCATCACTGTAATGTGTATCACCTTGTATAATGAAATTTTATTGTAAAATGTAGAACATTAAATTTAAAAATCGACGTGCTTTAAATTTTTTTAAAAAGGCTTTTCATTTAGGAAATATCGAATTTATTCCATACTTTACGGACACACTCTATATGAAATCAAGAAATACAAGTAAAATACAAAATATGCAATCGCAACCATTTAAAACATCGCAAGGAGTTAGACAAGGAGATAGTTTAAGCCCAGTACTTTTTATAAATCTAATAGATGAGATAGTGAAAAAATGCAAGAAAACCTTTAAAAAATACTATAAAGGATAGAATAGAATGCAAATGAAAAATGCAGAGATTAAAGAGAAGACACAAATAATGAAAATAACAAGGAAAAAAGACACGTACGATCAGATCAACAAAAAATAAAGCAAACAAACGTATACATATACCGGGGAACAGTACTAAATAATAAAGAAAGCATCGAGGACGAACTCAACAACAGACAGAGAGTACAGAAAAACTATTCCAGGTTCTAAATAGAGGATTTTTCAACAACAAAGAAATATCAAAGAAAACAAAGATGACAACATGTGAAACAATATTTAGACTAACGCTGACATATGGAACAGAAAATTGGATCTTAAACAGAAGGCACCAAAGTAGGATAGAAGGACAGAGATGAAATACCTCAGAAGAACGATACGGGCAAGAAGGAGAGAAAGACTCAAAAATGAAGTAATAAGAAAAAGTCTTAAAATTAAACCATTACTAGACACACTAAAGGAGAAAAAAAAAGCTAAACCAATAGGGAAAAACAGAAGAGGGTTACAAAATAAGGGCAAATCTTGACAAGAAGCAACAGAAATGGCGAACAAAGAGAAAGGAATGAAGAAAATTCATCAAAAGCTAGAATCATCTCCCTCGAAACCTAACGGTAGAAGAAGAGCGATTATATATGTATGCAGAAGGTTACGTCACAAATGCTTACAAACGTAAGTAGATAATTTTTAAAACAGTCTTCATGCCTATGTTGACGTTATGGGAGCTTATTTTAAACACCTCCTACAATTAAAATAACAATTTCTATATTTTAATATTTCATGTACAGGCAATACGTAATTGTTATTCTGAAATAGAGGATGTTTCATTTAAAAAACAGAACTTTGCTGTGTTATATTCAAAACATACGTCTTTTGGAAGACCCTGTATATTTGTAACTAATTTTCAAATGTGAAGCTTACAGCTACCTCCTAGTTTTGTAAATAACTTTTTTTAGTATAGCTTTTTTAATCATCCTGTATAGAATATAAAGAATGGCAAATAGTATATCCGTGAAATTAGAAGAGACCGATCGCCAAATAGGGCAATAGAACACCTGAGAAAGAGTTAAAACCGACGTTATAACACGCAGATTCCTTTGATAATAATAGAAAAGAAAAAAATAAATGATCTGAAATTATTAAAACTTTCAGAAAGATAAAATTAGAATATTTCAGTGATGTTGCAGGTTAAAAAACCTTATTTATTGAAATTAATAATCAAATATAAACGTAGCCGAGATAGATAAAAGCTCGTAGCAATAAAATTTACATCATTTGTATGCAAACCCGAGCAGCAGTGCATAAGGCGAAGATCAACCATTCAATTTTCAAAGCCGTAAGAGACCAATCTTTGTATTATCTAATAGTATAGTAGAAAAAAAGTTTTTTTCTACCAAAAGATCTTTTCTACACGTATCCTATAATAAAGCATTTATTACGTACGAACAATGCAATTTATTTTTTCAGAGCAACCTTAAAATTACCTAACAAGCAACACAGTAACACAGATACAATCACTGTCACTTTCATGATCCGTAGCCCCGGCAAGTCGCTAGTTCTTTAATAACTGATTTCACTTTCGACTAAATCGTGTAACTGCCCGTAATATTTTCCTAATCACATTCACAAATTCGCTGGTACGACCATTGGCGCATCGTCACATTTGAAACGAAACTGAATTCAAATAATTCCAAATCGTCGTGTCGAGGCCGGGCAAAATATCAAGAAGCAAATGATTTCAACTTTCCCTTATTCTTTAGTCAATGTGAGTATGTATAAGTATTGATAGCTTCGTCGTCAGGTCCGGCTTGATGTTTTTATTTCCTGCACGCATAAAAGACTTGTTATCAGTATGTTCTTGCTTAAGAATCTTTAGTATAGCACAAGTTGGACACGATGATCTGTGTTACTGTGTTTCAGCTTTTTGATGACCATTCCTATTAGATATTTATTACGACAGTTAACTGCTTTACAATTGGTAAGAATTGGGTTGTCCATGACGACAAACTTAATTAATTATGGGGAAAAGAGGAAATTTTAATTTATTATGGGAATGAGCGATTTGGAGACCGTCCAGGATCTTAGGCATAACATTTTCAGGGTTTGTTTTGTTTATTTTTAACTTCTGGTGTTTATAAAACTAAAACTCTACCTGTTTTAGTTGTGGGATTAACTGAGTAGCTTTATAACCGTTGCAAACGGCCCCTAGAACGGAAAAATGAGGAGGGATAGTGGAGTAGATCCTCTATAAAAAATCAGATTTCAACTGGCCCGCTGACAGCCTCCTGTGAGGGTCCCTTGTCTAATGTTACAAATGACACATAACGATGATGAAGACGAATAAAAAACATTCTAAACGGCGAGTAATAGAAAAGCATATACACATATGCATATGTAGAGAATCATATTTATGTTCTTGAGTGGGAAACCACATTATTAACTATTTTCCAGGATATTGTTATGGCGAATAAAACAAAATTCATGGCCCCTAGTCCTGGGCAGCCCTTAAGTGTGCAAGAGGTGCTAAGAATCCCCTTGTTCAAAATAGCTAAATATACCGTTAAGATAAGCACATGGAACGTTAAAGGGCTTTAAAATTCTGGTAAATTTAAAAATCTTGTTTAGAAAATCAAACACTTGAAATTGTCAATTATTGCTGTAAGCAAATTACGACGGCTTGGTTGCGGAATACGCAGATACAAAGATGGTATATTGTATTATAGTGGGAATGATAACGGCAACCTATAGCATAGAAATGGAGTAGGAATTTTAGCACTTTTTAGTAGGGTAACATTAAAAAGTTTAAATGAAATCACATACGTAATGAGCAATTTTAATGCCAAAAAGGTGAGGGGCATAGATCAAATCTTATTGAATATGGCGTGGAACATAGCAATCAACGAGTGAATAGACTCGAATTTTTGCCAAGAACACAATATGGTGTAACAAAAACATATTATAAGCCACTGCATGGCAATTCTCAATCTTGTTTACAGCACTTCTGAATAGTTCGACTGATGTGAGCTCGAACTACTTCCGCAGAAAATCTTAGAGCCACGAGTACCTTTTCTTGCCTGGGCTCTCTTTTTTTCTAGATTTTTCTCTAGATTATCAATTGAAGTAGACGATACTTATCGCGTCTCAGTATGTGCCCGAGATATTGTTAACAGTCTCTGTAAATTATCCGCTATTAATATCCTGTTATTTCCTTATCTAATTCTATTCTCGCCTTCGCCATTTATCTCTCCCCATATCTTCTAGTGCTTTTCATGAAGGCTACTTCGAATTAAAATTGAACAGTAACGTGAATAGTACTCCTTTCCGTATATGTATAGGTTTGGTAAATTGGACACTTCAGTTTTTACTGTCTTTTGTCCCTAATACCAGGTAACTATTACTCTTATAAACTTATCATTGTGCTTCTCAGGAAACCTTTCTCTCCTTTCGTAATTACACAAATCATAAATCAAGACCAGCCTTGCCAATAGAGCTTCTTGCTTCCGAGACCACTACGAGAAACGTAAATTGGGTTTCTCTTAAAATTCTCTTGTTTTATATTCGCACATGTATGAATTAGGAAAATACTAGCGGACCAACTCGACATCGAGTTTTTTAAATGAAATTTTTATTTTGCGAGAAAAATTAAAAGATCAATACAAACAATATAAGCAAGAATATACATAACATTCATCAATAATAATGCAAGTAAAAAATATTTTAATTATCTAATATAGTTTTTGAGTAAAGTGGTGGACAAGAAAAGGGCTTAGCGTTTTAGAAGATAACATTTTTGAACTCTACGTGGAATTCTCTATTGATTTGACTAATAAAAACGAAACCGGAAGTCGACCTCAAAACCGGAATGCAATTTTTAGTTCATCAAATGTCGACATGGATATCATTTAGCAGTTAATTTTGCATGCTGATCACGAATCCGGTGTCAGATTTGCTCTATCTTGACGTTTTATGCGCGTTTCGGGTCACTTCCGGTGTCGGATCGCAACCGAAAGTACATATTTAGATTCGTCTCGACGAGACCTTTCGATCCATATATACATTGTGGGGTCTAAAACTTAAAGTAAATTTTAACTTCCGGTCATCTCAAAACCGGAAGTGAATTTTTGTACCAAAAGTATATCTTGACAATCTCATACGTAATACTAATAATATTCCGAAAAAATAAAAGTGGTGGACAAGAAAAGGGCTTAGCGTTTTAGTATATAAGATTTCGTGGGCATGGCTCATTATACATCTAGTATGTATTAGCAATTATTATTAGTAATTATTTGAGAAACGATTTGAAGAAAAATTTGATCCTTAACTTCTTCATAATCCTGTAGTAATCATAGGAAACGCCTCTTAAACTCAGTTCGCTATTCCCAGTCCTAACTGTCTAGTGAATTTAGTGATTATTTTTTTGCGAAGTTAGTTACTTTTTGACAGACTAAAAGTGGCTGGAAATTACTATACAACCAAGCACACGCACTCATAGCCAATATTAATAGTAAACAAACTAAATATTAAATAAAATAGAACTTTGCGAATTACCGACAATCAATATTTATTTATCTGCACCATATAATAAATAGTTATGTTAAATTATAACAACTAAAATATATTTTTTAAATATATACTACCCAAAATTTGATGGGTTTAGTATACACTTCCACTATTTAGAATAATTCTTCTTTTTTTAAAGAAAGAAGTCTGCAATAGTAGGATACTTGAGCTATTAATACTGAGAAGTAGGAATTGTTGTGTTGTAGGTTTCCGACAATGAATCTGTCAAAATATGCCCGAGCTAAGCGAATGGAGTATACTATTACACTCATACTATTACTCATACTATGAAAACAACTACTGTTTTTTCGAAAACAAAATAGAAAAAATAATGTTGCACTTATGGGAATGTCGACAGAAATTGAGACTTTTATATACTATCCTGTAATACATCTTTTATATTTAAAAAAATATTTATTTTATTAAATCTCAAATAGTTATGTATTAAGGAAATCCTATTATATGTCAATTTAATTCTGTCATTGGATTAAAAAATTAAAAACTTAGTGGTTTTTTAGTAGATATTTTGATTAATATGAAGTACAAAAACGACTGATTCCAAGTTTTCTTTAACTCCGCTGGACTATTGCTGGACGTAATAAAAGCAGCGAAAGTAGTCACAAAAATTACGATACCGCGTATTCTAGATTTATGGAATTGAAGATGAAAACACGCAGTTCTTTCTCAGAAACGGTGTTATTGGTTTTTTTTTGGAACTGGTCCAATAACAAAAGCCATTAACAGTGTAGTCGAATTATTCAATGATTAACAGTACGTTACAATCCAATAATAATATTAGTAGATATTTCAAAATCTTTTATAAAATTTGTATTTGGGATTTATATCGGTTCTTTGAACCTTGTTTTCTTTTACAATAGGTAGGATGCTAACCTAGACCATCAACCCTCCTCTTTTATCTGGGCTATAGCCCCTAGGAGGAGTTCCCACTCTGCTCATAACCCGCTATGATGTAAAATCGAAATTGATGGGAAAACAATAAAGCGGGAAGCAAGGTTTAGATATCTGGGAATATATATAACTAGTTACGGAGATGTTGAAGAAGAAGTATGACAACAAAGCTTAAACGCAAGTAATCTCTCAAGTATATCTTAATGACATAATCTGGAAGAACAAACATCTAAGACAAGACACAAAAACAAGAATCTATAAAGCAGCAATTAGACCTATATTAACATACACAACGGAGATCACACATCTAAAACGAGACGACTACTAGAAACATCAGAGATGAAAATACTTCGACGAATATCAGGGAAACATCTGTTGGATAAAGAGAGAAGCGAAAACATAAGAAGAGATCAATAAGAAATCAAGGTAGACCGTATTATCAATTAACGATTCAAAAGATAAAAAATAGGGATCGGAAAAAGCTTTTTTCTGCAGCCGTCCCGAAAATAAAACTTTCGGTATGATTTATTAAATCGAAAGTACCATTTTACACAACTCGTACCGAAAGTAGCTACTTTTGGGACAAATTTTTTTAACTTTCGGGACGATTTTGGGTAGCTATACACGGTTCACAATTTGTCGATAGCTCACTACAAGTTTAACCCTAATTAGAGAGCTGAAATACAGAGAGGATAGGTAATACGATATAATAGTAAAAACCAACCTGAAACTGACGGTTTAAGATGTTTTCGACTAACCCACCTTGTATCTGAAGGAATACAATACCTTATAATCCTTTTACGAGGGTATTTTGGATGGTTACAGATGTGTTACACCAGTGTCGTCGAGTATATGATTGAAACATTTTTTTGAACTAAATAAATACATTTTTTAAATTGTACTTATGTAAATTGTATTTTTTAATAAAAATTCTTTATTTTATTTAAAAATAAAAAGTTTCTTGCCATTTGTAAAAGATACATTTATTTAATTAAGGGGAAAGGCGCCAAATGTCGCCTGGCATAATTTCCAATGTGTTTTAAATGTATCCATTATTTTCGAATCCGTAGAAAACTAATAAATATTTTTGAAAAATTTAAACGCAGAATGAAAGATTACATTATTACTGAGGGCAGAAAGTCCCTGAAAACTTGTAAAATGTTTATTTTAATATGTTATGTAACAGGGGTGAAAATAAAAGAGAAAATATAGTATAATTTTTAATTGAAAATATTGCATGCAAAAGAAACTTTTTATTTATTCTAATAAATATTTCATTCTGCCTTTAAATTTTTCAAAAATGCTGTTTAGTTTTCTCAGGATTTGAAAAAAAATGGTTACATTTAAAACACATTGAACATTTTGACAGGCGACATTTTGCGCCTTTCCCCTTTAATACCTTACGATTACAACTATTATTACTTACCTTATATACTTAAGATTAGAAAACTATTTAAATTCAAAATAAATAGGATCAACTTCCCACATTTTTGTTCTTCTTCTATTACATGCCTTACTGCATCTTTCCAGTTTTGTTCTGTAATATGTTGTAAAGACTCGTATAACAATTCACGTACAGCTTGTATTTTATATAACGTATTTTTTCTAGCCACATAACTTTTCATTTGTGCCCAAATGAGTTCAATTGGATTTATTTCGTAGTGGTAGGGTGGAAGTCTAAGGACTGTAATGTTTCGCCTTTCCGCCATTTTGTCAACTACGTATTCCTTCTTGCTTGTTCTGCTTTTACCATTCCATCTTCGTAAGGCAGATACTTATTCCGCAGCCAGTCAAGAATATCCTGTTTCTTCCACGCAGTCGTTGGAAGTCTTTCTACTAGCCGTGAATGATAAGGTGCATTATCTAATACTATAATTGAATTTGGTGGTATGTGTTCAATCATCTGCTCAAAATACTCTTCGAAAACATCAGCTGTCATCTCCTCGTGATAGTCTTTTGTGCTTTTGGACTGAAATTCCAACAAACCATGCTTAACAAATCCTTTTTCACTGCCAATGTGAGAAATTATTAATCTACTGCCTTTACCAGAAGGTGGGGAGATACTAGTAGACCAACCTTCCATAAAGGCTTGCCTGGAGCTTAATATATTTTTATCTGACCAAATTTTTTTTAGAGTATGACCTGAGTTTACCCACGTTTCATCCTGGTAGAAGATGGGCCTTCCTTCAGCCCGGAATTTTCGTATGGATCTTAGATAATTTCTTCTCCAACATATTATCTCCTCCCGGTCAATCAAAAGTGATTTTCGGTCTGATTTCTCCCACCGGAAATTTAATTCTTTTAAAACTTGCCACAATTTAGTTCGTCCGATATGAGGCAAATCCGGGTCGTCTCTAACTTCTTGTAAAATTTTGTTTAGGAATGGTATTTCTTTTTTAAAAAAAATCCATGAATTTTCCTTCGAATACCATTTTTGGCAAATTCATCAATTTCAATAGGCTTTTTCCCTCTCTTTAAGTGTTTGTTTGTGTTTGGGTTAGCTATTCCGTGTTTTTTTCTTTCTGATAGAACCTATATATAGTTGACTCTCCTACGCCAGTCATGTTGGCACAACTTTCGACTATGTTGCGAACAGTGTTTGTGGGATTCTGAGAAACTAGGGCATCGTGAACATTCAGGACAATAGTCTTCTCTCTTGGTGAATAGACAGACTTACTGACTGTACGCAACAGTACCGGTGTAAAACTTGATGATGTTGATGATGAAGCCATCACAAACAATCCAACAAAACGAGAACGAGCGAAAGGTACGTATATGTTCGTAGGTATATGGAATAAAAAATCACTCACGCACTGCACATAATTCGCAAAAGAAATATTCGAGACGCTAATTACTGCCGTAGACGCGGACACACCGACGAGCCGTAAATTACATGCGATCAAAAACGTACTAAACAAAAAAAATTGTTTTCGTTCGTAATAACTTCACCCTTTTAAGTTAAGTTTCGAATATAAACTTAACCAACGAGGCACGTGGCCAAAGCATACCCATTATATTATTAAAAATCTGGGGAATTCCATCCTAATTATCTTGCAACGAATAGTACCTTCGGATATGAATTCCAGGTTTTCTAGTAAAGTGATTAAACGCGAAGATTAGTATTGAAATATCCAAAGAGATAAGATATTCTTATTTACAAAATTGTTAATGGTTAAATTCTTATTTTTATTAATATAATATAATTACATAACATTAGCCGTGAAAGTTTTAATTGTTTTTTTTTGCTAAATATATTAGTATTAAAATATTATTAATATTATATATATAACAGTATTAAAAAATATTATATTATTATTTAATGAATAAACACCTCAGGAACGCCTATGATTTACGACCGTTTTATGAGTTTGAGGCACATTTCGTGCTCTCAACAATTTATGAACGGAGAATAGGTAACGGCTTTGACAATAGCATCAGCTTTGTATTTTATTATGACAACGCTTGTCATTTAAGATTCGTGTGTTTTCGCTCAGTTTTTCGTTTTTCAATTCCAAGAAATGGAAATTAGCAGTGAAAGTGAAGCCGAGATGATTCCATATAAGGAGGATGGAAATCAATTAATATAGCAGAGGGACACGTAGACAATTCTTTAAGAAATAAAATTCACATAGCTCCACAGATTGAAAATGGCCGCAACCAAGTTATTATCTCAAAAAATAGTAAAATTACTGACACGTCTAACACTAATTTCAATACTGCCACTTCTGTTAATATTCCTAGTAATATCAATGTAAATAATTGTTATAAGTGTGTTATTAATATTCATATGTAGATTTTTCTAATGTTGAATTCAGGAGAGTAACTTTAGTAACTAAACACTAAGTGTTTAATACAAGTTCATCAGTAAAGTTTATCCATATATTCTTTTTAACATACAAAACGGCTGCAGAAAAAATATTGTACGTAACTCGATCGATCCAAAAGTAATTTTACGAGACTCGCAGGATTCCAGGACTCGCCTACAGCTCGCTCTGGAAACTTCCTACTCGTCTCGTAAAATATCACTCTGGGAACTTGTTACGTATATTACTATTGGCGCTCCCTAACGTCCATTTTTCGGTGCTGACCAGCAAAACGTTATTTTCTGGACAAAAATTGTTCATAAACTGTATATTTTCTGGTCAGTCTTAAATATATTTAAAATACTTAAACATGTATAATAGCTTATTTTCATATATCATTTCATATACTTTTTCATTTATTTGCTTCAGCTAATTAAAATACCCATAAAATGTAAATTTATCTACTTCTATTAAATCATTAATAATTGAATCATTTAAACTTGCTCAATTAAATTATAAACCCTTTCAATGGAATTCCGAAGAACTTTAATTATAATTTGAAAAAACTATATTTTGTACCAGCTGTTTTTAGTCTACAATTTTCAGTCTGACTTAGGTACTACTTCCTGCATTTCAGCCCAGTTAGCTTTCCTAAATCTAGATGTATGTTCTTATTACAAAGATTCATTAATCCGTCTCTGATTTCTATTAATTCTAGGAAAGGGTTGCACAATAAACACAACATTTCAAGGTTTCTATTTCACAACTTTCAGAAAAAAATATGTAAATTTAATAGCCTATAAGATATATCTACACTTTACACTCTAACAATACTTGCAATAATGGGTATGTTAATCGTACATTATTAAAAAACTATTATTTATATGACTTTCATAAAATAACAAATTATTGTAATTTGGAACAAATGTAAATGGAAACTAGTTTGTATTCTACAAATTTTAAATCTCAATTTTTTTGAAACGTGCTCTGAAAATAGAAAATGTCGAGTCGATACAACATTTACTATATTTCTCATTTACTTAATGGTCAATTTCCAAAAATATGATGAATTCAGTAAATGGTCAATTTACGTTTTTTGACGTGACAACGTCTTAAATTAGGTTGTGGCTCGGAGTCACTCATGAAAAAGTGTAACGCCCGCTCACGTCTGTTACGATGAGTCACCGAACGAGAGAGAGGCCCGCCGGACCGGCGAATGCCTTGCGTCTCTCTCCCACTCAAACATGATCGGTCCGCTGCGCGCGCAGCACTAGAGAATTAGGCGCGTTGAATCGGTGCGTGCTTGTGTCTCTGTCTTTCTCGAGCGTTCTTGGCGTTGGAAAACCGAGAAAGCGTCATAATACAAGTTCACACGTGTGGTTAAAGTATCGTCAGCTGTGTCTGTAGTGAAAATGTGGAGTGCTTAGATTCGTCATTTACAACAACTACAACAATAAAGGTAAATAATTGTACACTAATATTTCATTATCGTAAACTATGATTGATTGATTAATTGTTAGATTGACACAAAAGTTGAGAAACTGAGTTTATAGTTTATGTCATACTATTGACAAATGTTGATAGTGTTAAGTAAATTATTAGTTTAAATCACTCTGCAATCAATCGTAATTCAGTCGATTGAGAAGAAACAGCGCGTTTCAACTGCAAACAACTATTGTGCAATTTAATAATATTCATATCAATAAATATTCTACCGAGAAAAAGACGTTGTCACGTAAAATCTTCGCCCGTAAAACCGACTTTACAGGCAACCGATTTTTGATATTAAAAATTTTATGAACTCCGTGCTGTTCATTTTCATTTGGAATGTTATCTTTGAGTGATCGGTCAAAAGATGAAAGTTTTTATTGGGGGGTAAATATTGTCTTTATTCCTCTTGATTTAAGAATTTTGTCGATTTTGTCAGTGAGATTGATGTCTGTGGATGCTCCTATTGATGTGATTTTCGTTTTCGTTTCATAACCGTTTTGGATGAGGGCTTGGTTTAAACTAGAGAGATCAGCGGGTCTACTTGCATCATCGTAAAGGCGTGTTGATCTAGAGACAAGATTATTAATAACTGAATGAATTTGTAAAAGTAGATGATGAGAGTTGGCATACTGTACCCTCTTTAATGACGGATTAGAGGTTACACAAAGAACGGTACTAGGCTCGGGCTTCAGTCTGGTAGAGATATCTTGGTCGGGGCTCTTATTACAGCTCAAATATAAAGAATCAATTAGAGAAGTACTGATGATACAGATACGAGAAGTTAAAAAATAAAGAGAAGAGAAGTTAGAAGATAAATAGAAGAGAAATATTTGGGCACCACCCTATTTTTAGAGGAACAGGGAAACCTTAAGACATATAGAATAAGATAACAAGAAAGGTAAGGTACAGTTAAGATAATCACGCGAGAATAAAGTAAACCGTGAGAGAAAAGGTATTATGATTGTGCGGTACAGATTTAATATTTCGACACATATACGCTAGTTATATGATAAAATAAATAATAATATAAATCAACAAAAATGCCTAAAAGAGATACACCATGCACAAAAATATAAATTGATAACAAAATAATAAAAGGCAAATAGTTCGTCTACAAAGTTATATTGAGGTATAGTAGTCAAAAAATGCACTATAAAAATTTTTATTGCAGAGTTAAATGGCACGAGATAAGTGATTGCACAATTTATTATCGAATACAACAAAAAATATCTTTTTTGAAAAATAATTCTGAATAATGTAGTATTCTCAAGAATAAAAAAAAGCAAGGAATATTATAATTGTCAATATTCGTTAAATAAGTTATTATTATGCCTTGAGAATACGTAAAAATTTACTATATTTTGAACGTGATCACCTTAAATATATGCATAACATTTATCATAAACATAACCTACATTAATATAAAACAAATGGTTCGTAACTTATACGTATATATTATATCGTAAGTTTATACTGATAATTCGTTCGGTTGGAGTTAAAGTAAACATCTATAAATACACAAAGTCACTGAACTAAATAAGTCGTAAATTACTTCTATACGATTTAGGTAAAAATTGTCGATACTCACAATACAGTAGGCAACAGGTGGACACAGGTAGTGACGTTCTTTTATAGAACGCTCTCCATAAAGGCACTTGACACGTTGTCCTCGCAACAGGTACTTGACACGGCAGGTACAGTAACGAATTACGGTCTTCAATCCGTAATCTCTCAAATTGATTTAGGCAGAGGAAAAGAGAAGAAGCCGGACAGGAACAACACAGGTAGTATTAAGTGGTAGAGATAAACGAAGAGACGTAAGAATGAAGAGATGAATGATCGTAGAGATAAATGAAGGATTCGAACAGCAGAGACGAATGAAGGTAGAGATGAACGAATGTAGAGATGAATGAACGTAGAGACGAATGATGAAACAAATAATTGGTAAACAGAAGTGGCTTCATTCCTTCGAATTGGAAGACGTCTGTTTGACAAAAGAGAAAATAGTTAATATAGGAATCACTGTGTGAAGATAAATATAGATAAGAATTGAAAATACACTTACTGCCGTTTGATGGAGACAAACTGCTTGCCACAGGAACCAATTCGAAAATGAATTCGAATTCTGTTCTTAGCCAAGCTAAGGATAAAAAATGAGTGGGAGTATTGGCTGAAGAGTGCCACGCAAAAATGATATTTAAATGGCAAGGCTACTGTGGTCATTTTTGTAACATAACCACTATCTCCCGACAGGAATTATACTTTTCAACTCTTCTGCTTTTCTGAGAAGGTAGACCGGGTATTTCACAATAGGCACTGATTCCTTTGTTACTAGGAAAGATTTCTATTTAGCAAAGGATAGATAAAAAGAACAGGGAACATTTGGTGAAATATTTGAAATATATGAAATCGCTCGTTGCTGTTGGGTTATTTTTAAGGCTTTTAACAAAATATATAGACATAGACGGCGTGAAAGTAATTTTCTAAGGGGAATAATTTAAAGAAATTTTAAACATGCTTCAATACAAGTAACGATTGGTATGGGTGGGTTTTCAATAAACAGAGTGATGAAAACCTTGGAATTGGTTTTTTTTATGATAACGTCGAGAAACGGTAGGGATGAATCAGTTTCCACCTCCATCGTGAATTTTATATGTATACCATTCAGATGGGTTTGAAAAGACACCAAGGCATTCCTGCCATGGGGTCAAATGACGAATGTATCATCAATATATCGTAGCCAAAATGTGGGTTTAAGCATTGATGTGGATAGTGCTCGGGTCGAAGTCTTCCATGAAGATATTGACAATTACTGGATATGATGGGGAGCCCATTGGGGCACCATTTATTTGTCTGTAGAATTGATTTGGAAAATGTGTTGGACCTAAAATGTTTAATGAGAGATAAGTGGTTTTGCTGGAAACTGTATTTAGTTTTCAGAACGTTTAGAGTTTCGTCTATAGGAATGTTTGTAAAGAGTGAAACGATATCGAAACTTACTAGAATGTTTAACGGTGAGATAGGGTATTGTTTAAAAAGTTCAATTCAATGAAAAAAAATTGACGAAGGATGAAGCATTTTCGGTGGGAGGTTGTAGAGTTTTGGCCAAGTACTTGGACAATGGTTGTGTAGGGTAGTTATTCTCAATTCCGATTCAATTTCAGCTCTAGGTGAACACTATCTTTATACAGGTAACAAAAATATATTTGAAAATTCCAGAAGCATAGCCTTCATCGGCTTCCATAAACCAAGAAGTATCTGGGAAGCCATAGAAATTGAAAAAAGGCCAAATTGTCTCAATAAAAGAGATGACGGCATACGGTTATCTTCGACATGGAGACCTCTCATAAAACAAATATCGTCCGCTCCACCCGCCAATCGAAATCCTACCGTCAGAAATATTCGAGCCAACCACCACGCCAATCCCCGCGCCAATCCACACGCTAACCCCCACACCAACCTCCACCCAAACCACGTCACCATCGACTATAAATAAACTGTCCTTTGTTCCCAGTACCAGTAATGCATTGGTTAGTGATCAGTATAGTAGTGCCTGAGGGCTCGAAAGACTGAGACCTCGGAAGCTCTGAAGAAGACATCAAAGAGTATTTTTCCATCAACTGCCTTATAATGAAAATTGCATCTTTTGTTGATCTGCCTGCATAAAGCCAAACTAATTAACGGATATTTCGGTTTCTTCACGTAAGTGAACAATGGATTGGATGAACCACGAAAAGCCAAATTGTGTTTTGCTAAATATAACACAATATTCATTAGTCTTTTTAATACATAGTTCCAGTGTTACCGTTCTTTAGCAATAGCTGATTCAATCTATATTTTTATCAATTACTGTATAAGTTCGAAATCTCTTTCGTGTCTGACACCATTAAATGGGGAATATGTACGTTTCCTTTATGTGAAATCCTATAACATTGACCTTGTGTAATAATTTTACAATTTACTATGATTGTCATTTAATCCAAAGGTTTTAAACCTGTTTTAATAGCTAGTTTCACTGATGATGATCCGACTGGGTCGAAAACGTTTTAAGGATTAGTAATCCTTTTGGATAAATTTTAATATTTTAATAAAATGTACCATCATACAGAAGAAATTACTATTTTAATGAGAATAAGCCACAACTGAAGTTTATTGAAAATAAGTTTATTGACGTTTCAGTTTCCACTTCGGAAATTATTCTCAAAATACAAACATTAATAAATTGTATTTTGAGAATGATTTCCGAGTGGTAATTGAAACGTTAGTAAACTTATTTTAAACTTTAAATGTGGCTTATTCCCATTAAAATAGTAATTGCTTTAAGATGCCACAAGAAAATAGCTTCAGTGTATAGAGAAGAAGTCTCTACTTCTCTGTAAGTTTTTTTTAAACTATGGTATACAGCCAACAACTGGATTTTTTCTCTTTTACTTTTTATAAATTTCTTTGTTTGTATTGTTTGTTTTTAGTACGTTTTTAGTACCAAAAATTTGTACTAGACTTCTTTGTCACTGCTTTCTTTCGCTGACCGGTAGGTTCCTCCCCCAACCATGGTGTATAAATTATTTACGATACATTTTGTTGCACTGCTTTTTACTTTGAAAAAATACCATTTTGAATAACTTTCTAATTTTACTTTAAAATTAAGTTTTATTGAAGTATCGATTTCCACTTCAGCAGTTTTTTTTTCCCATTTCTTTACGGCGGAGGGAAAAATGTTGTCATGGCAACAATATGAAACATGTCACAAAGCAATAATACAAATGTCATTAACAACAATTAAACATCATTTTTATTTATAGTAATATTAAAAGTACAATTAGTTTCATTTTTCAATCATTTTCAAAGTACATTTTCAAAATTGAAACCGTGCAAAAATGTTCCCGACTCTTGATACGCATTGGTAATTGTTGATGATACTGATGGCCGAGAACAACTTTCGGCAATCATTCGCGATGTTGGCGAATCATGAGCTTATTTCTTATTGAATCCTCTATATATCCTTCGGCAACCGTGCTTGATTTCCAGCCCCCATGTCGTTTGAGGCATTCTAGATTTCCGCCTCAATTAAAAGTGTTGCTGAAGTTCGTCGTAAAGAGTGACCCGTGTATGCGCTTGCATCGTTTAAATTTAAATAACTAGCTACTTTTTGGGATTTTGATAATTATTACATTTTCTTTATCCTCAATGTCCACAGTCTTCATTTTTACCATTTCATCGCATCGACAGGGTATACTACATGCTTTGCAATATAATTTTTTTTACCCTTAATCCTAAATACAACTTATCTGGCGCTTCAAACACAAATTTATCAAACTCGTCTTTAGTGAAAACTTTAGACTTCTTTGCAGTATATCCTTCGCTTTTTTTCCACATTTTTTCTAATAACTAACTCGGATTTTATCATAGAGTATTGTGACCACATTGTAGAAGATTTCCATTTATTTTCATTTTCCATTATATTAAAATATTCCAGTAAAACGTCTTCGGTAACTTGCCGTACTCCTCTTGTATCGCACCACTCTTGGAAGTGCTTGTACGCTAACCGATACTTTATTCCGGACTTGGAGGGCCCCAAACGTGCTACTGCATCATTAGCTGAGGACTCAATTTCGTTTAGGTTTTCCATTTTCGCATAAATTTGCGCTTGCGGTTGCAACAACAATAAGCTGTCTTTAATAATTGCAAACAACTGTCAAACAACTGTAACCAGGGAGACGCAAATCCCACCGACGACTTAATTATTTTAATTTCTAACATCTAGACGACTTTGATAGTTGTCACAGTTAATTTCGAGTAAAAATAGCGTATGAATTGTACTATTTATGGTTGAAAATTGTTACGTTTGAAGAAAAAATAGTATACTTTATTCGGAAAAGAAGCGACTTTTCTTGACTTGCCCTCTATTACGCGCCTCACTTCGTTCGGCGCGTAATATCGGGCGCGTCAAGAAAAGTCATGCTTCTCCGCCTCATAAAGTAATATACTATTTCTTTTGTTCTTAATTTTTGGTTTTCTATTTTTTTTTTTTCAAAATTCTAAACGTATTCAAAATTTGGCGAAGGCGTACACTATTTTAAAAAAAAACGGTTTTTATTTTCTATGAATTAGAAATATTTTTAAGTATTTAATATTGCCACAATATAATACTAGAATAGTACATTTACCTTAGATATTTTATTATTGAGTATATTTGTGTATAGTTTATTAGCGACATAATGAAAGAAGCTAACAAAATTGTGTGTCCACTGCTGGACATAAGTCTTCCTCAGCTCTTTCCACATGTCTCTTTCATCCAGTTACTGCTAACATGCTTCATGTCCCTTTAGTTAGTCTAGTTGGTGGGTGGCCTCTGCTCCGTAGTGTGTCTTGTCTTGGTCTCCACTCGATATTGTCTTGTCCATCGGTTGTCAGATAATCTGGCGACGTGTCCGTATTCTCAATTCCATTTAAATGACGTAATTCTTTCGATAGCGTCTGCTGATTTTGATTTACGACGTATGTGTTCGTTTGGAATTCAGTCTCTCAGAGAGACACCCAAACTCTGAGTTACACGAATCTTGTTAACTACCTTTTTTATGAGTGTTAATGTTTCCACTCCATAAGTGAGTACAGGTAACACACACTGATCAAAAAGCTTGAAAGAGCGCCACCTAATGTCATAGATCAGCGAAATTATCAGCACTTTTAATATTATATTACTCCCATTTATACTGCAAATAAAATGACCTAAACTTGTTTATTTAATACAATAATTATTGTAATATATATCAATATTTTTATATAGAGAGCGTTTTCTATAATGCGTGTTTTATTTCTTCTCTTAACATGCCATACACCAAAGTGCGTAGGCGACTATCTCATTACTAGAATTCTGTTCTTGGCGGCGTGACACAGCTCGCCTGTATTGTGTATTCCTGTCCATTCTTTAATATTTCTTAACCAGGATAATTGTTTGCGGCCGGCTCCTCTCCTACCCTCGATCTTCGTTTTATTTACAAAACCTAAATTCTCTATTTATTTTTTTCTTCTTTTCTTAACCAGTACCGGAACGGCGTTCCGGCACCATGACACCACGGGTGATTATCATCGATATATAATGACCAGTTGACTCACGTTCAGAACTTCAAACAACTTCTATGGGATAACAGGAATATAGTAATTAAAGTATCCCAATCTTTTTGATTATTATCGACAAACATTGAAAGGTATTGACAAAAAGTTCTATTATGTCTTTCGACCATTCCGTCAGATTGAGGGTGGAGAAAAGTAGTAAGAGTTTTCTTAAGACCGAAGATTTTCGTTAATTATTGCCATAATTTTGATTCAAAATTTCGTCTTTGATCATAATGTAACTCTAAAGGAACTCCTCGTCTTGATACGACGTGTTTTATGAAGGCTTAGCTACTGTATTCGCTTCTTGATTAGGAAGTGGTGCAATTTCAGGCCATTTGGGAAAAATAATCCATTGCGTACTTGTTTCCCATTGTAAATACATTGTAAATAACCCCATTAAGTACATCTTTCCTCTCTCCATCAACGGAAGTGCACCGAGAATATTCACTGCAAATCGTTTACAAGGCTCTCCGGAAAAATAGTGTGCCATTTTATCACGATTTATTTTCTACGGTTACATAAATCAAATTTCTTACAACAATCTTTTATATCTCGACGACAATGGATCTATTAAACTCTGGCCAGTGTTCTTGCAACACACTTTTAATGTGTGATCGTAGCAGTATCACTAGTTGAACTGTACGTACTCTATCGGGACTTTCCTACTTCCGATATAATAGACCATTGGAAAGATACAGAGATTCCCATTGAGGCCAATACGTCTTGACAGTTCTACTGTATTTGATTATTTCCTGCCAAATAGATCTTACTCCATTTTTAAGCCACTCTCGTATGACTCTTAAGTCATTATATTTCTTTTGAACCTTTTTGAGGTTTTCCAGAAAAGTCTGATGATCTTCTTCCTGTTTAACTGTGGTGACCAGGAGACTTACTTCTTCTGTTACGTTCTCTTTTTTTTAAGTCTTTTACAATACTGACATTGTCGATCCAAATAGGGTCACTCAGAATGAATATCTATATTGTTATTGAGACGCCCTTTCGTATGTACTACGTCCAAGTTATACTATTGGAGTCTCTCTATTCACCGAGCAACTTGTCCTGGCTTTTAAAAAGTCATTAGCCACTGCAAAGCGCTATTGCCAGTTCTAATTATAAAATTTCTATTATAAAGGAAAATATGAAAATGTTCTAAGGCTTTTATAATAATTAGGGGCTCTAATCTGGTAACGCAATAATTCTTTTCAGCCTTTTTCATTGTTTTACTAAAATATTCAATACCTTTTCTTCGTCTTCCCGTTCTTGTGATAATACGGCGCCAATACCATGTTGAGATGTGTCACAATGCAACAGGCCAGGCAACTGGATAGCCCAGGATAGGTGCTGTTTTAAGTCGTTTGTTAAAATCTTTGAAGGCATTTTGACAATCCGGTGTTTAGTCAAATTCAATGTTGTTTTCGGTTAGCCAATAAAGGCTAAGCAATGCTTCTAAAATCTTTAATAAATTTTCGGTAATATAAAAAAAATCAGAGAAAATTTCTAATTTCATTTTTATTTCCTGGCTTGGCCATTCTTTAATAACTGAAATATTCTCTGGATCAGTTTTAATTCCCTCTACTGAAACGATATGTCCTAAATAGTACGCCTCTTTTTGAAAGGAAAAGGGGTCCCGGTAGATGATAAATATTTTAGCCTTTTAAGAAAGGCAGAGGATAGGAGCAAATTTGCAATGTTTATAGCCAACCTTCATTAGTGGAGTAGGCACTAGAAGAATAATCATTATTTGCTTGTTGTTTATGTTAATCTTTAGTTCGACTTCCAAGAAAGCTTAATATAATGTTTCCAACATTGTTATTGCATCATCCACACAATCGGCTATAAAGACGAGGTCGTTTGAGAGTCTCAACCGACTTAATCTCCATTTATGCCGATAGCATACTCGTTCAGATCTGTCTTCTTACAAATCGATATGTTCTAAAAGTGTCGTGAAAGCTCTTCTTGACGTACTTCTCGCTATATGCAGAATTTATTTGTTTCTTGTTCAGATAGTCTTAAGCTAGCCGTGCCACTGTAGTAGATATCATGGATTATGATATGGCCTATTCGACATTTTGTCAATTCTTTTAGCATTTTCTGCTGGCTTATTAGTATCGAATGCTTTCTCGTAGTCCACGAATATCAGTGCAAATGGTTTGTTGTATTCTGCAGATTCTTTATCAGGTAAATGGTCGTTAGTTATGTATCTCGATCTAAACCTAGCTTGTTCTCTGCGCTGATAAAGGTCTAACTTTGCCTCGTTTGTTTGATCCTAGTTTTATCACCCCGATCACTACCTCTATCATCCCCAGGGATTTGTTATTATTCATTTCTGAAAGTATCGTTTTGACTTCGTACTGTGTTATTTCTGGCATTTCTTCTCATCCGTGGTTTGTGATTTTGGGCAGGAGCTAGTCTTGTCTTTCGTTGGTCCTTTCCTTCATTTCCCGTTAAATGGATTCGACATCCTCGAGAATTTCGTTTCTATCCATAGTAATGTTTCCATTTTTGTTTCTTATTTTGTACATATTTTTGTTGCCTATATTTCTTGTATTTCGACTCAAAACTTTTTTGTTGCGTCTCTTGTATTGTTTTCTTTTATATCTTTTCGGATTGATCGGTGGATATATTTATTTAATTTTATAATTTATTATTGATTTTATACACATATTGTTTCTATAACATGTTATCAAGAATATACTTTAGTACGTATATTTATTTTTATAAACATTTTTCATTTAGTTTTAACCACGAATATAGACGCTTTCGGCGACATCTTAACGGCAGTCATCAAAGTTTTAAAAAAAGAGAAATAAAAATCTTTAATGTATATTTGAATTTCATAGATATTGAAATATTTTTTGACCTATTAATAAGACAGGTTTATAATTTCCTTTTAACAGAAAATAATTTTCTACTATTTGTTATTTCCTTCAAAATATTATTTTTTCAATACTTCCGTTTTATTTTCAAAGATGGCGCTGGGCTTAAAAGTAGAAACTAGCCAAAAGAAAAGAATGTAATATATTATACACTTTTATTCTGTATTTTATTATAACAATTAAAATCTATATTACCGTTCCTATTACTTTATTAATACAACTTTATTTTATAATATGTACGAGGTGCTGGTTTTCTTTAATACTTTGAAAGTCGTCTGAAAGATGGCGCTCACTGCCTCAATTATACCAATAAAAAGAAAATCAATATAAAATATGAATCAAATATATATAATCACAAAAGAAAACTTTTAGTTTATGCTATAACTAATACACGATTTCATTTTAAAATTTTCTGGATGAAATATTTGTTAAAAGCTTTAAAATTACATTATACTTAATACATGAAATCTTCTAAGACTTTATTTTTTCACAAATTGCTATTCAATCATAAAAGAGAGAGAGATCGTAAAATTAATATAACATATATTAAAAGCTACAATTTAGATGTAATAATTTTATTTATGTTTTTTTATTTTGTTATTTCAAATTTAAAACTTTCTTTATTGTTTATTCGTCCCTCAAAAAAAAATGGAAACTACGCAGGAGAAAGTCAAAAAGTTTAAAATATTATTAAAGGCAAAATGTAATCTCATCTTTTTTGCGAAAAATAAAATATGAAAACAGTTCCACGTAAATAAAATGCAGACCTAGCATTTTTTTAATTTATGACGATCGTTTTTAACTATAGCCATTGTTTAAATAGGACTAGTTAGCCAACGCAATGTATAAATTTGTTTGATTCTAATTGAGATAGTCACTAGATGTCACCACTCTTTCTGTCTCAATAGATTTTAATATACTATTGTTTGTTTGATATACGTTATACTAGATGGTGCTATGTGAAAAAGTTAACGACTAAACTAAACGTCCATTTTTGATCCACTGAATTAAATTCACCAGCAGCGTTGCAATATTTCACTGACATAGTAACAACAGGTTTGCTTACAAATAAAAATGTTTACAAAAAACAGAACATGAATCACAGGTATTCATTTAAAATAGAGTTATTACTATCAACTACATAGTAAATATCGTGTCAACTAAAATTGTACCTACATAAACGTGCTGTGGCTTCTAAATTTTCCTATATCTAAAAAGTTTAAAGAATTTAAATATTTTATTTTATTTGGAAGTGTATTACAAAAATTTTGTCCGAGGTAAGTAGAACATTTTAATTCTATGTGTTTAAAACAAAAAACATTTGTAAGAGAAATGAACAAATTAGGTATTTAGAAATAACTTTTACCGGATAATACATACATTCGATAATATTTGAAAAAAGTGATTTTAAATTAAAGTAATGTTACTTCCATAATAAATAAATGGTTTTTTACAGATGACTGGAAATATTTGTTGTTATTACAAATGTGGTTTATCACCATACAAAATTCATGGATTAAGAATGTTCAGATTTCCGACAAAAAATCCTTCGGCTTGTCAAACATGGATATTACACTCTGGTAAGTAAATAGAAACTTTTTTTATATTCTTTTATTTTACACAGTTTCCGTTACGTAATTAACTTAAAAAAATGTTTATTTTTTTTTCATTCATCATTTTTTATTATCGCCAGGGTGCATGAGTCATATTCGAGATGCATTAATTCGAATTTTACGTTTTCGTTGGTATTATAAATACGATGTAATAAATTTCGGAAAAACAAATTAGTGAATAGATATCAAGTTAATAAACATAAACAAAGTATTAGATATTTGAATAATATGTATTTCTTTAGCTATTTTTAGTTATTATATTGAAAAGTAGAAATAATTTCATCTTTATCGGAGAACTAATTTATACACAAGTCCATCTGGGAAAAAATCATTGATTTCATGTAAAAATCTTATAAAGATATTTGAAGGTTCTAAAAGATATATTAGGTTTAATTAATAATAAATCTGTGAAGACATACAGGTGATTTTGGTTTGTTTTTGTTTAAACAATTTTAAAAAGTGAGAGGTCATTCTTTTGCATATAAAACGTTTTTTATCCAGTTTAGAGAAAAATAGTTAAAATAAAAATTGTAGATCTCCAAAAATTCTTCCATTTGTGAGTTTTTAAATTAAAATATATAAAGAATTCACCAAAATAGTTGCAAAAAACCCTTGATTTTGCAGAACTTTATAAATTTTAATAACTGTGTTTTTGCATAATGGTATGTAATGTAACTAATAAAAATAGTGACGATTTGTTTATCATGGAAAGCTATTATTTAAACAACTTTTTGTTGAGCCCAGTTAAAAAAAAATTATGTTTTGTTGCAAGATATTGCAAATTTTGCAAGCGCGATTCATTTTAAAAAAGTTCAAATGTAAAAAAAAAACGGAGCTCAGATGGTTCTCCATTCTACTTTTCCGAAGCGGTATTTTACGAATACCATCATTTTAACGGGTTATCAATTTTTATTTCTTTACCGCATGTGCCATCTGTAAGTTGGATCGCACAATTCAGATCTTCATTTAGAATCCCTTCAATTTTCAGCTCCTACTGTTAATAGACAATGGAAGTATGATTTTAAGAATAAAATGCTTTGGTTTTAAATATAAAATGCTCAGTTTTTCTCATTAAGCCCCTATATAAGTTTGTGGCATAAACGATATCAAAGTTAATATAAATGTTTATAAACAGATTAAATAACCTATAAACTATTTGCTCTGATTGATATTTAGCGCACTTTAATAACTTATTAATTTCCATAATTTCAAGGACCTATGGTACATGTCTTTGCGCAAAAAAGAGTTATTTTAATTTATAAATAACTGCAAAAATAAGGTTTTTTGCAACTATTTCGATTAATAGTTTCATGTATTTTAATTTGGATACTCTCAAAAGTTACATAACTTTTTATTATCTACAATTCTAAAAAAGCTGAAAAAATCTTAAACAGATATTTAAAGTCTCTAAAAGGTATATGAGGGGTAGCTGATGACGATTATCTGAAGACTTCAGCTAATTTTGCTTTGCATTTTTATTAAACAATCTTAAAAAGTGAAAAAAGTTTATGCGCATAAAACGTTTCTTATACATGTTAGAGATATATGGTTAAAATAAAAGTTATATTGAGATTTTTATAATTAAAATACATAAAGAATTGACCGAGATAATTTAAAAACCCTTATTTTTAAAGTATAGTTTATAAATGTTAATAACTTTCTTTTTGCATAACGATATGTAATACAACTATTTAAAATTATGACAGTTAATGAGTTTTTAAAGTTTGCTAAATTTCATACAGAACGACCATACAGTTTATGAGTTATTCAATTTGTTTATCTAGGAGAACGATTATTTAAACAACTGTACTTGTCCAAACAGTCACTCTAGGGATATTTTGTAAATAGCAATCGATTTTTTATGGCTTCGTTTTAAATTAAAAAAAAAACATCAAGATTACATTAAATTTGTTTTTAAAAATCAGTATGAAGAATAACAAATTTTTAGCATATAAAAATTTCTAATAACTTTGACTTTTTTGTCATACACTTGTATGTAAGCTCAATATAAAGCTAATAAAAAAACATTTAAAAAAACCAAAACCTTCTATGGCCCAGAGGAAATCAAAAAATTTTTTCTTGTTTAAGAAATTGCAAATATTTTGCAATGAACACATTGTAAAAGAATACCTAAATTTTATAATTCGATTTATAAATGGCATACACAGTGAAGAAGTAAATTAGTTTTGAAACATTAAAATAATGGTACTCGTAAAATTTCGCCACAGAAAAATGCAAGGGAGATCTGTCCGCTGCAATATCTCAGCTTGTTTCTTGTTATTGGTTATGGAAAGTTCTGTTCTTTTTAATTGTGCTTTTACATCAGCTTCTCATTGAGCCTACGTACAGCCGTATGACATGAAAAATATCAAAAGTAGTATAAATGTTTAGAAGCTAAAAAGCACTTTTGCAAACTGTTTTTTTAATAATAAGTTTAATAAAATATTTAATAATAAGTTTAATAAAATAAGTTTATAAATAAAGCTTCAAATAATCGATTCAAAAACATCAAATAACTGTCAAAGGTTAAACACCCTTTTTAAAGTTCCTCATGAATTTTAAAGATTTAAACAGTGTTAAACAGATAAATTAATTTTATTCATCGACGAGTTAACAATACGAAGCGAAGTTCTTTAATCACAATGTGATAAGAAAACTAGTATCAAATTTGGTTTTATAACTATTTCAATAGTCGAATTTAATTGTGGCTATATTGGTGTAATTAAAGAAAACCAGTGAAAATCCCAAGAAATAGGTGAGATCCTTTTTTCTTTCTTTCCAGTTCGGGAGAGGGTCCATTAGGTACTCACGTTTAGGCATTGTGTTACGGTCTGGGTAACCAGGACTACACATCATGAATAGCAATTAAATATTTACATTAACACAAAACAACTCCAGTTCCAACCCAAAATCATATGTCGTTGCCGCAGTCTCTAGACCTCCTTCCCGTTCGTTTTCTAAAAGGGAACAAGTTATTGTCATGCACTCCATTTTGAATACTGTTTTATTTGAATATATTAAAGAAATTGGTGAAATAGTTTATCCAAAAAATATTACTTTTACAACTCACATTTCGAATAATCGAATCTGCATTTTCCTCACTTCTACCGACATCGTTGATCAACTAATACACCGAACGTCATAATTAATTCCACCGTCATCTTTATCTGCAGACTTCTTTCTGCGACCAAAAGAATCCTTATTTCAAATGTATATCCTTCCATCCCGCATTCACTAATCGAACAGTCCCTAAAAAATACGGAACATCAGATGATCAATAGGCATATATCATGAGTTTTTCTAGGGTAACATTTGTAATCCCTGACAAGAAGGACTTCGAAGTGCAATCTTCTCTCTTAATTAACCATGAAAATACATCCTTTAACATATTTTTATTCTCTGACAGACTATAGTGTTTTCTTTGTAAGCTTACGAGTCGTACCGTGGACTTTGATCGCAAAGTCTCCAGTTGACCAGATCACATATTCACACTCATTGCAGCTAATGCTCCTCCCTCTTCTTCATTTTCAGCTGACTCTAAGGAGTCCTTAATCTTGAATCCTTAACTTCATCAAAAGAACTTCTATCTTCGGAAATTGAGTCCATCTCCGTTAACTACACACCCATCCTGGCTGCCGTTATGGATTTATCCATCCCTCGTCGTACTAATTCAAAGCCCATGTTGACAGTAGGACAAAAAAGAGGACACTTCAATGACAGTCCTCCTGATACTCCTACCATTCTATCTTCATCCGGTATTCTTGCTCTATTAAGTTCTTTTCCTCCTTCGACATTCTCAATGCCACCCAAACCACCCAAAAAATGTCCAAATCTAATCTTTGATTGGATTACTCGATGAAACCTAATTATATTTCCGCTATAGAAACGATTTACAAAGATAATCAGACTAATTTTACACTCAATTCCACGCAACTTATTGCATTTCCTGAGAACTCTTTTATATGTATCACCCCACTACTCCTCTACTACTACTACTACTACTAATACTCCACTATCCTCCAACATAGATGGTATTCAAAAGAACTTATTGTAGCTCTACATAGGTACAAGGAAAAGATCAATAAAAACCGTATTTTTTAAAAAAATTAGCTTTTAAAAATAAAAAAGTTTATCTTAAAAAAGTTAAAAGAACAGCCTACCACCGACTTACAAGAGTATATATAAGCGCATGCTCTGATAAATCTTCTGATGTCAAATCTAATCACAGCATACATGATGAATAGAATTTCTCTCTTTCTCTCGCATTTATTCATTTTTTCTGCTCTATGTATATTTTTACTTCATCTTTTGCCAAATTTAGACACGATATTGAATTAAGTAAGAAAACTTTATGTACTTCAAATACTAGCCCAAGTCTAGTTTGAAAAAAAAAATTGTTAATAAAAAATAACCTTAAAATATCCAATCCCTTTTTTAATCAAATGGTTATACTTGATAAAATAAAAGTTTTACAACAAATCTGGACTTAACCATATATACTCTTTTTTTTCCTTCACCCTTTCCTCATTCATCCTCAGTTTCACAAGATATCAATTATCCGAACTCTCCTATAAACTATTTCCAACTAAAAGCTGCACTCAAATCCTATAAAAACACAATAATTTAATGTTTTCTAGAATTATCTTGAAAAATTTCTCGAAAATTCCTTAGGCACCAACGACCCTCTAAATTAAGCCAGTAAATTTACCACTGAGATACCGCTGATAATCATTAATGAAAGATCTTGCCCTAATCTATACTAAGATAAAAGAAAGATCATTACAAAAAAAAATTTTTGTTAAAATCCTTTATAAAAGGTATATAAATTAAAAAACCCAAACGGGCTACGTCATGAAGACAAAAGGTTTTCGGAATCCATATTCCATCATCAGTGTCTAGGTGAACATATTTTGAGCCACTAAATATCTTAAAACCCGTTAAAAGTTATATGTTACAATTTAGTTTACATTATTTAGTCTTATATATTAGGATGTTAAAGTTACCAGTGGATATGATAACATGGCAATTCTATCATATCATATCCACTGGTAACTTTAACATCCTAATATATAAGACTAAATAATGTAAACTAAATTGTAACATATAACTTTTAACGGGATTTTACCCACATATTTAGTGGCTCAAAACATGTAGACCTAGACACTGATGATGGAATATGGATTCCGAAAATGTTTTCTCTTCATGACATAGCCCGTTTGGGTTTTTAATTTATATACCTTTTATAAAGGATTTTAACAAAAATTTTTTGTGATATATGGTATACAGCCAGCTACAGGAACTTAGTTTTCTTGTGTATCATTACAAAATCGTATAACACGTCTAGTAAATAAAATTCTTTATCCTGATCAAAAAGATCTCACAGAACAACTGCTCACTAACGATGGTTACACAAGTGACTCCTCTGTTCCTTCTCAATAGTTTTTCTCTCTTTTCTCCCATATCATCTTTAAAATTTAATAACTTTCAGTTTGATACAATCGATTTGCGATGGAATTTATCATCGCCTAGAAAGAATTCAAAAGATTATTTCTTCTCATAATTCCAATATCTTTTGTCTTCAGGAAACAAATTTTAAAATCAACCATTAAGCCAAACTTAAAAACTTCAGAGGATACGGTTACTGCTATACAGTACTGCGATACATTAGCGGTTACTGCTTGGTGTTCTAACAAACTTCCCATTTGTTAAGACACCATATAGATTCCTCCTAACCATACCCTCAATGTAGAAGAGATAGTCGATTTAATATTTCAACTTCCCGTCCCGTATATTCTTGTTGGTGACTTTAATGCCCATAACAGAATTTGGGACTCATTCCGTACCTTTGGTAAAGGAAAAGTTATTAAAAACATCTTAAATTGTTCAGACACATTTCTGTTAACTACTGGACTTATAACCAGTTTAACGTCTCCTCAGGATCATTTTCAGCCATTGATCTTATCCTTTGTGAATCCTTTGTGACTCCAAAATTTCATCTTCCCTCTCCTAAGAAGTTTTTGATGGCCTACATGATAGCAACCACTTTTCACTATCATCATATCCAGCTCCTCCAATAAGCAAACCACTACTAGAAGTTTCTGGAACTTTAAAAACACTGATTGGTTAAAATTTATTTCTTAAATTGGAATATTATTATCTTGCTTAGCTATTTCAGAGGATATTAACATTATTCTAAATTTGTTATACGAATGCTTACTTACTGCTGCCAAATCACATATCGGTAAAAAAAACCATCTCTGCTACTCACCATTTATCCAAGATTGCTTTAAATAAATATCGGTGAAACAAAACCCAGGAAAATCTTCTAATACATAAACAACTTAAAGCTAAAGCCAAATTCCTTATTAAGCAAAGCAAAACATCTTCTTGGCAAAATTACACTTCCACCCTAACACACAATGCAAACTCCACTCATTTATAAAAAAACTGTTTCACAAATCCAAGGCAATATAACTAACCTTCATCCTATGAATTTATTCATCCTTCATTCCTATGTCCTAACTATTTCTCCTATTATCTTCAACAACACAGTTATCTCTGACATTCAATTCATTTTCGACACACTCGCTAATTGGGTTGAAGACAGATTCAATAAAAGTAATATCGCTTTTACTCCCAGGTCTTTACGCGCTCAATCTTTCTCCACCATCTCGTCAACTCCACACGATGTCACGTTTATGAACGCCTCGTTTACCCTAAATAAACTAAAATTTACCTTGTTTTCATGTACAAAATCTGCTGATGATCCCGATGATATCCCTTATATATTTTTTAAAAATCTCTCTAATACATCTCTCTCCAAACTTCTCGAAATTTATAACCTTATCTGAAACACACAAAAATTCCCAGATGTTTGGCGCAATTCTATAATCATTCCAATTAAAAAACCTGACCAACCCTCTATAATTCCAATATCTTTCGTCTGATTTCTCTTACTTGTATTACCTGCAAACTTCTTGAAACAATGATCAATAAAATACTCACTTGGTTCGTTAAACAGTATAATATTATTCCCGACGCTCAATCCGGTTTCCGACGTAATCGGTCTACTATTGATAACCTTTTTATTTTTCAAACACACATTTTTTGAGCAATTTATAATCAACAAGATGTCGTAGCAACTATATTTAACGTTGAAGAGGCATTTTATTCAATCTCCAGAAAAGCACTCATTGACAAAATCTCCCACTTTAATTTAAATGGTAATATTTTCTCATTTGTAAAAAACTATCTAATTGTAAGAATCTTTAAAGTCCTTGCCAAGGGTAAACTTTTTCAATCTCTTCCTCGAAATTAATGTGTCCCTTTAGAATCTGCATTAAGTTTAACTCTATTCATTCTTGCAATCAACGAAATTTGCCTCCCATCAAATATGTTTAATACGCTGATGACCTAATCATTTACTGTCATGTTAAATCTGTCCCAACCTCATATAAACTTATACAAAGTGTAGTAAATCTACTTCAAGAGAGATCTAACGAACTAGGATTATCACTCACTGAAAGCAAAACCAAATTAGTAAAATTTTCCAGAAGGATTTCCACTCCCTAACCCCAAATTTTATTTAACAATTCTCTACTTTCTGTTGTTAATTAATGTAAAATTCTCGGTTTTATGTTTGACTCCAAATTAAATTGAAAGAATCAAATCTGAACCTAAAATCAATTGTTTTAAAAGGTTAAACATTCGATTTAGTCCTATTGAGAGTGTATACCGTGAATCTAATGAACTTTCTCGTACCTTAAGACGATAATCACTTCTACTTTCGTATGCTGCATCAACATCCGCAAATCCATTTATCATAAAATCCAACACCTTATCATAAAATCTATACCTCAATTAATTTGTCCACTACTTAAAAATATTGACCTTTTTCTGACTAGTTCATTTCCTCTAACTTTACTTCCCCTCTGGGCTAAAGATCTCCCTTCAATATATACCTCACTCACCATTTTTAACAAACTTGAATCTTCTAACCTTCTTATAAAGAAAGCATTTTTAGAATTTAATTCTCTATACAGATCCTTCTAAAACTACCAGTGGTATTGGTTGTGCAGTGACCACTAAACGTGAACTTGTAAGATCATCTCGGTTACCCTTAATATGCAACGTTTTCACAGGTGAACTATATAGTATTCTGTTGGCTTTTAAATGCATCTCCGATCAAAACAAACATATTGCCATTTGTCCAGATTAACTTTCATATATCCATTTAGTCAATACAATTTTCACTGACCACCTATTAGTTCAAAACATTCATGACATATACCAAAATCTCTCTGCTTACGATGTAAGTCTGTCTCATATGGCTGCCTTCTCACACCGGAATTACTGGTAATAAAACAGCAGATAATTTTGCCAAAGAAGCTACCAACCATGGGGTGACTGAAGTCACCCCAATTCAACTAGCTAACGAATCTCGAAATTCGTTTTTACAATGTCAGTCGAGGATACTTGACAAAACTTATAGCAAAAGAGCAAAACAACTTTTCATAAACTTCAATCTTTTATTGGTCATCTCTCCCTAGACTTCATAACTAGAAGAGAAGCATCGACTATTAGAAGACTCAGAATCAACCATACCAAACTTACCGACTGCAAACAATTCACCAACCTGTATAAAGCACTGGACTTTATACCTACTCTAAGGAACTAGAGAATTATCTACCTCTGCCTCAAAAGTAAAATGTATATGTATTGATTATGATTGTTGAAAATGTTGACTATTTCATTAATTTTGTATTTAGGAAGTACCAACACTAAATCATCTACATATCTTTTAATAAAAGGAATGAAAAAAGTGCAAAATTTGTTTTTGGTAGTCCTATGGGATCTTTTTTTTTCCTATCTAAAAAATTTCTTTTTTCATACTCTTATAATATATATATATATATATATATATATATATATATATATATATATATATATATATATATATATATATACACTCAGGTGCAAAAAAATCGATCCATTCCTTATTTCTTATTTATTTGAAGTTGTATAATTTAAGAGACATAAATTACGTATGTAAATTTAGGTGTACTCTCGTATACGAGAAATAAAATAATATTTTTAATATTGCTTTTTATATTTCTTAAAACAAATTGGTATTTCAGGTTTTTGTCACAAAGAGTCGCATGAAGCAAGTAGATATTTATTGAATGTTGTTTTTAATTCAACAACCATACTAGTGTTGTGATTTTATTTTTAAAACGTGTTATATTTTTATTTAATTATCCTTCCTAAATGTCTCTAACTCCGACAGATGCTGCAAGGGCGGTGACTTTAGTTCAAGATGGTCGTAGTCAATATTATGCAGCTGAAATGTTGGGTGTTAGTCGATCTTCGGTTCAAAGAGCAGTTTGGCGTTTTAGCGACACTGGTAACTTCACAAGAAGACCAGGATCAGGTCGTAGAAGGGTAACGTCCGAAAGAGATGATCGATTTCTGGTCTCATCATGTTTGAGAAATCGGCATCTAACTTCAGTTGAACTGGCAAATCGTCTAAGCGAAGTGAGAAATGTGGATGTAAGCAGATGGACAGTTCGTCGACGACTTGTAGAAGGTAATTTATTATCCAGATGGCCAGCCCTATCTCCAACACTATCCATAGAACATGGCAGAGCTCGCCTTGCTTTTGCAAGAGAACATGAAAACTGGAGTGATGCAGATTGGAGCAATATATTGTTCTCAGATGAGTCCAGATTTTGTCTAAGGTCACCAGACGGCCGAGAAAGGGTTTGGAGAAGACACGGAGAGCGATATTTTCAATGTAATATTGCGGAAAGAATAAGTTATCGGGGGGGCTCCGTTATGGTTTGGGCTGGTATCAGTTCAGAAGCCTGTACTGATTTAGTTATTGTAGATAGAGGTTCTATGACTGCTGCAAGATACATAACAAGTATTTTAGATCAGCATGTGGTACCTTTTGCTCCTTTCATTGGACCTAATTTTATTTTTATGGACGACAACGCGCATCCTCACCGTGCAAGAATCGTCAACCAATATATAGAGAAGGTGGGAATTGTCCGTATTAACTGGCCTGCTTGCAGTCCCGATCTCAATCGCATAGAACATCTATGGGATATGATGGGAAGACGTCTTCGAGCACGAGTACCCCGTCCAAACAACTTGGCTGAACTTAGAGCGGCTCTTCAAGAAATATGGGACCAATTGGATCAATTTGATATCCAGAAGTTAATTACCTCAATGCCTAGACGTGTACAGGCTGTTATAAGGGCCCGAGGGGGAAACACTAGATATTGATTTATTATCAATGTATTTCTTAATTTCAGAAAGTTTTGAATATTCTTGTATTTTTGAGTTTTGGCGTATGTCTCTATAAATAAATGATTTTTTTGATCGATTTTTTTGCACCTGAGTATATATATATATATATATATATATATATATATATATATATATATATATATATTGTGACAATTAGGGAAAATAATTTATAAGTTATATACTACATAATATTAGATATTTGGTTGTTTTAAATAAGTTATATACTAGAGAATTTAATAAAAATATATTTATGTGAGGGCATTTTTAATAAATTAGCATATAATAATTGTAAAAAGTTTTATTTAGTAATTTTAATTTTGTAAATAGATTTAAGTGAGCCATGTGCCTAGGCAACCAACTATACATACTCCAAGTGTCAAATTAAGAATCATAATACGAATATAAGTGGGGTTATTATAATAATATATTGTTTGAAATGTGTATTTTATTAAATTAGAGTGTTAGTTACTAATTTAATTATATATTCTGATCTGAAAAGCCTAAATGTCAACAAAATTATTAATAGAAAAGAATGGAATTCTCTGGATCTCCGGAGATGGCCATGTTTGCGAAATGGTTTGTTCCAGAAAATTCAGACATGTATTAAATAGAACTGAATAGAACATGATATCTTACGAGATGGTTCTAGAATGTCCAAAAGATATAAATACCCGTGATTTGGATTCAAGATGGCAGTTTTTAGCAGTTTTATCATGAAAGTTAGTTAGAAGATAGATACATTTACTTAGTGAAGTCAATTGTTCAGAAGTTTTCGGGCAGTTTTTAAGTTTTTAGTCAGAAGTCAAGCAGTTTATTATGAAAGTTAGTAGAAAGATACAATTAGTTAGTGAATATTGAAGTAAATTGTTCAGAATTTTCAAGAAGTCAGTCAGAAAAGTTTAGTAAGAAATATGAAAGTTAGTTGGAGTCAGTGAATCAGGTACAAATAGTCGAATTGTTTAATATAGTGAGTTAAATGAAGATTAAAAATTATGCATACAATTAATGCACATTTATAATTATACACAAATAATTATTGGAGATTATAAAAGTATATTGGAAGAAATTAAATTATATTATGGTTGGAGATTAATATAAATCAACTTATAATAATTGGATATTGGTATATTGAAAAGAAGAATAAATATAAATGCTGTTTGCTGGTTTGATTGGTGGTATATAAATGCTGGTGAAGAAAAATATATCTTAAATTGGTAGAAGCTGATAATTGAAAAAAGTAATTTCACAAAAAACAAGGATAACTGAAGTACGAAGACATTCAGTGGTGATTAGAATCTATATACTTAGTGGAAAATAGTTCATTTAGGCATTCAGTGAAAGAAAGGTACAAAATTTTGTTAATATAATTTAGTTAGTGTCATAACAATTTCAATTTTGAAGATAGTTTGTTTAAATTTTAGATTGTCTATAGAATTTAATTAGTTTTATAAGAACATCAGTTTAAAGATAGTTTATTTTAAATTTACATTGACTAGGTTAGATATATGTGTGTGTTTCATAATAGTTATAATAAAGATAATTTAAAAAAGTACTTACAAGCTAATTCTTTGAGAACCGCGATAAAAACCCTATATATTATTAAAAATACTCATTGCTCATCATTCAAACAAAAAACACATCATAACAATTTGGCACCCAACGCGGTGGCTCTCTATTTAAAAGAATTAGTTTGGGAAGATAAGTGCTCTCATATAATTAAATTAATTATCAGTAGAAAGGAAAAATTATAGAATTTATTTTAATTATATTTGAACAAGTAAAGTCTCAAAATGTCTCAAGGAAAGAAAGGTACAAGAAGCAAAAAGAATGAAGAAGATTTGGAAGTAGAAACACAACCTATACAAGAGGAGAGTTTAGTACAAGCTCCACAAGATACTGCAGAAATGAATCCAGAAAGAGAGGAAAATGTCAATATGGCAGCTTTGATGTCATTAATGATGCAGATGAACAAGACAATGGAAGAGAATACGAAAAAAATGGAAGAGAATACGAAAAAAATAGAAGAGAATTCAAAAGAAGTCAAAGAAGACATAAAAAAAATAGAACAGAAAATGGAAGAGAATACGAAAAAAATGGAAGAGAATTCAAAAGAAGTCAAAGAGGACATGAAAAAAATGGAACAGAAATTGGAAGAGAATTATAGAAAATTAGAAAAGAAAATAGAAGATAATAATAATAAAATTGTAAAGCAAATAGAAAAACAAATGGATAAAAAACTTCAAACTGCAGAGAAAAAAGTAGCAAATGAAATAAAAAGTATACGGAATGACTACAAGAAAAGGATAGAAAATGAGAGGACAGAAGTAAAGAGGATTATTCAAGATAATAAGATAGATATAGAACAGAAAATAGAGTTACAGAAATGTAACTTAGAAGTAAAAATTAACGAAGACAGGAGAAACACAGAAGAAAAATTAGATGATATACAACAAAATATCCAAATAAATAATAATCAAATAAGAAATGTGGAACAGAGAATAGATGATATTTCACAAATGAGAGACATAGGGAGACCTTACTTAAATTTAACAAATGAGACTGGGATTAAATTCTCCGGTAATATAAAAAATTTGCATCCTAGAGTATACATAAATAGTTTAAAACATAAATTAAGATTTGTGAATAATATTAATGATATTAAAGATTATATTAGAATGACATTAAATGACAATGCAGCAACTTGGTTTGCTAGTATTGAGAATGATTTAGATAATTTTCAAACATTTGAAAATAAATTTTTAAATTATTATTGGGGTGAATTAGAGCAAGCCAAGTTTAGAGAAATTCTATATTTTGGAAAGTATAATCAAAATTTAAAATCAAATATGGTAGATTATGCATTGAAATTGATAACAGTTGCAAAATATTTAGAACCACCACTTAGAGAGGATGAAACAGTCTTAAATGTATCTAGACATTTTGATGCTGATGTTGTGCAAACCGTAACTGTACAAAATATTCAAACAATAGATAGTTTTATTAATTTTATTCAAAGAATACAAAGAGGCAATATGACAAGTAATAATAACAACAGAAAAAACAATAACTTTCAATATAATAAAAATGAGAATCAACAATATAGACAATCATATAACAATAACACTAGGTATGGTGATAATTTACAAAATTTCAATAATAATAACAGTAATCAAAATAGACAGAATTTTAATAACAATACTAGTTATAATAGACAAAATTTTAATAATAATACTAATTATAATAGACAACATTTTAATAACAGTACTAATAATAATAGACAAGATTTTAACAATAGAAAAAATACAGAGCGACCTAACTATAACAGACAGGTAAATTGTGTTCGAAGGAATAGAAGCTGCGAAGACAGGGAACGAAATAGTACAAGGCAAGAAAATGTGAGTAGAAGTCATAGTAGGGAAAGACATAGTACATCAGATCCAAGTGGTCAGATACAATCTGACAATTCTAATAATCAAAATTTTGTGCAGTAAACTTTCTGAATTACAAGTTAGGCCATTGCTATTATGAAAAACCTTCTGAATTTATTTCTTTAGATGAGGATAAAATTATTGACTCTATTAATTTAATTTATATAAATGCTTTGGCCAAAAATAAAATGATTAAAATTATGATAGATACTGGTTCAGAAAGTACTTTAGTCTCGGAGAATTTTATTTTTAATACATTAAAATTATCAGATATAATAAAGATTCCAAAAATTAAAATTGTTGGTGCAAATAATAAGAAGTTGGGTGAAATTGATAAACTAGCCAATTTTAAAATTAATATTCTTAATAAAGAAATTAATATGCAAGGATTTATTGTCAAGGATTTATGTGTTGATATATTAATGGGAAATGATGAATTGGAAAAGAAGAAAGTAAAGATAGATTTTGAAGAAAAAATGGTAACTTTGGAAGGGCAAATAATTAAATTTATGCAGAAAGATGAGGTGGAAGAAGGAATAAGAGTTGATAGGATATTATTAAAAGAAAATAATGATGTTTATGAAGAAGAAATGTATTTTGATGATAGGGAAATGTCCCAAAAGAATGTAAAGAATAATTATTGTAGTGAATATTTAAGGAATGGAAATTTTAAGCAGATGGATGCCTACGAGGCGGAGTGCGTAAAATTGGAAGCAAGGAATAATGAGTACATAATGAAGAATAATTTTATTTGTAAAGAAGAAGATGTGATAAAAGTTTTAAATTGCCCTGAAGAATATAAATCAATAGTCATTTCCATATTGCAGCAACACAAGGGACTTGTCAATAAAGAAAATAGAATTGCACAGAATTATATCCATAGTATAAGAGTTAAGGAGGAAAAAGATTTTAAAACAAAATCATACCCAATACCATATAAATACAGAGAAGAAGTAAACAAAACAATTAATAATATGTTAGAAGATGGGATCATTGAGAAGGCAGACACACGTTTTATTAACCCCATAGTAGTAGTACGAAAAAGATCAGGTGAAATCCGGTTATGTTTGGATGCAAGGAATATTAACAAGATTACTGAAAAGCAATTTGAAGCACCAATGAGTATAGATGGAATACTAGGAAGAATTACAGGAATGTCATTTTTCACTAAAATCGATTTACAGCATAGTTTTTGGTTAATACCACTAGAAAGAAAAAGTAGACAGTATACAGGATTTCAGATAGATGGAGTAGTATATCAATTCAAAGTAGTACCATTTGGACTTCAATCATCTTGCAGTGCTCTATGTAGATGTCTTCATGATATTTTGGATCAATATGAACATTTTGTAATTCACTACATTGATGATATATTAATTTTTTCTAAAACGGCTGAAGATCATGAGAAACACCTAAAAATTATAATAAATAGATTAGACAAAGTTGGACTAAAAATAAATCAAGAAAAATGTACATTTTTTCAAAAAGAAGTCATATATCTAGGTTATAAACTTAATACTAAGGGAATCGAAATGGATCCAGAACGGACACAAGTCATTCAGGAATATAAAACACCACACAATTTAAGAACTTTAAGAGGATTTATTGGAATAATTAATTATTATAAAAGGATGATACCAGATCTAAGTATAAAAGAAATTCCATTACTTGAACTACTGAGAAAAGGTGTAAAATGGAGATGGGATCAGAGAAGAGAACTAGCATTCCAAGAAATTAAAAACATTTTTCTGTCAAATTTGAAAATATACTATCCTGACTATACACAGTCATTCATACTAAGAACAGATGCATCAATAGAGAGATTATCAGGGGTATTATTACAAATACATGATGGGGTCGAATACCCAATACAATTCATTTCAAGAATCACAAAGCCACATGAAAAGGGTTACTCAGTTTCAGAATTAGAACTAGCAAGTATAATACACTGTGTCACAAAATTAAGATTTTATTTGTTGGGTAATGAATTTACAATAGAAACAGATCACCAAGCTTTAACATCTATATTAAATAACAAATATGGAAACAGTAGAATACATCGGTGGAGTCTAATACTTAGTGAATACTGCTTTGAAATCAAATACATTTCTGGAAAATCCAATATAGTGGCAGATGCTTTATCAAGGTTAGAAAATACACCACAAAAAGGGCAGCGAACAATAAAAATTGGATTAAATCAATTAGTAGAAAGTACTGGATTATATTCTAAAGAAGAAATTATAAGAGATCAGATCAATTTGAGTGAAAAACAAAAAGTCCTTAGGAAAGATGGGGTATATTATAAAATAATAAATGGCATAGAAGTATATGTAATAACTAGAACTTTAGCAAAGAAAATATTGAAAAATTTACATAACAATTATATGCATATTGGTTCAAGAAAGCTATGGATGCTATTTAGGGACAATTATTTTGCAAAGAATGACATAAGTATAGCAAAGGAAATTACTACCCAATGCCCAATATGTCAACTAAACAAAGAAAAGAATTTCAAAAACCAGAACACATATAAATCTAATGTTGTATATGAAAAACTAAATACAGTTTCCATGGATTTTATTTCAAATTTAGTTCTCAGTCCAACAGGAAAAAAGCATATACTAGTGATAGTTGATTTATATACAAAATTTATTAAACTATATCCCTGCTCCAGAACAAATGTTAAAACATTAAAATTATATATTAATCAATTTTTCGAAGAAATAGGACCATTTAGAAATTGCATAATAGATAATGCTACATATTTTAACAACCAAAAATTTCGGGCATTTTGTGAGAAAAAGGGAATCAACATTCATTTTACAAGTATCAGACATCCTCAGGCAAATCCTGCAGAAAGATATATTAAAGAAGTTATAAAATATTTAAGGATACTGTGCCAAAATCAACACGAAACTTGGCAGCAACATATACCACAAGTAGAGTATTTTTTAAATAATACACATAATTTGAATACAGAGGAAGTACCAGAATATTTAATGTTTGGCCATATAGGAAACAGAAAGTGGATTAGTGAATATAATCAGGATATGTTAGAACAAGTAATGCAGAAAGTGAATAACCGAATTAGGAGGAAAGTTGAAAAATATATCAGAAGACAAAATCGAAATATAAAAAAACCAATCACATTTCAAAAAGGAGACCTAGTGTTAATTCGTTCACTTAGAAAAAGTAATGTTAAAGAAAACCGTTGTAAGAAATTACAACCAATGTTTGAAGGTCCATATACAATTGAAAATCAGAATGGACTAAATAGTTATGTGTTAATAGATGCAGAGAACAGACTAAGAGGCATATTTCATATCAACGACATTTTTCAATATCATGAAGAGATTGAATAATGATTTCTATACCTTTAACACAAATATAATAACACTAATAACTTACTGATGTGTCCATTTTGTTCAATAGACTTGATTTGTTAAATGGTAGATGGTAGATTTCATTATTTTGAATCAATTTGACATCGTACTTGTTGAATTTTGTATATATGGAAATTAATTTGTACCCTAAAAATCATAATTTGGGGTTAGACACAAAATTGATACTATAATTGCTATAAAAATGTCTTTCTAATATAATAAAGTGGAAAAACTTACCAATTTATATTGATGAAGTTATTTTGAATGGAAATAATTCCTAGATTTTGTCTATAAACAAACAGAACACCATATCGATTATATTGTAATTAAGGTTATATTTTATTCTCTCCATTTGACATGACAGTTTGACCATAGAATAGCCGAACTGTGATCCGTTGTTCTCTGTTTTGACATAGACAGCGAACAGGGATGTATTTAACACATTTTAAATAAAAAAAAAATTTTGATTTATTAAATTTAATAAGGTATGAGAAAATTAATATTTAAAAAAATAATAAGTAAATTATTTATTTTAAATATTATTTTTGGGGTATTGTGACAATTAGGGTTTATAGAAAATAATTTATAAGTTATATACTACATAATATTAGATATTTGGTTGTTTTAAATAAGTTATATACTAGAGAATTTAATAAAAATATATTTATGTGAGGGCATTTTTAATAAATTAGCATATAATAATTGTAAAAAGTTTTATTTAGTAATTTTAATTTTGTAAATAGATTTAAGTGAGCCATGTGCCTAGGCAACCAACTATACATACTCCAAGTGTCAAATTAAGAATCATAATACGAATATAAGTGGGGTTATTATAATAATATATTGTTTGAAATGTGTATTTTATTAAATTAGAGTGTTAGTTACTAATTTAATTATATATTCTGATCTGAAAAGCCTAAATGTCAACAAAATTATTAATAGAAAAGAATGGAATTCTCTGGATCTCCGGAGATGGCCATGTTTGCGAAATGGTTTGTTCCAGAAAATTCAGACATGTATTAAATAGAACTGAATAGAACATGATATCTTACGAGATGGTTCTAGAATGTCCAAAAGATATAAATACCCGTGATTTGGATTCAAGATGGCAGTTTTTAGCAGTTTTATCATGAAAGTTAGTTAGAAGATAGATACATTTACTTAGTGAAGTCAATTGTTCAGAAGTTTTCGGGCAGTTTTTAAGTTTTTAGTCAGAAGTCAAGCAGTTTATTATGAAAGTTAGTAGAAAGATACAATTAGTTAGTGAATATTGAAGTAAATTGTTCAGAATTTTCAAGAAGTCAGTCAGAAAAGTTTAGTAAGAAATATGAAAGTTAGTTGGAGTCAGTGAATCAGGTACAAATAGTCGAATTGTTTAATATAGTGAGTTAAATGAAGATTAAAAATTATGCATACAATTAATGCACATTTATAATTATACACAAATAATTATTGGAGATTATAAAAGTATATTGGAAGAAATTAAATTATATTATGGTTGGAGATTAATATAAATCAACTTATAATAATTGGATATTGGTATATTGAAAAGAAGAATAAATATAAATGCTGTTTGCTGGTTTGATTGGTGGTATATAAATGCTGGTGAAGAAAAATATATCTTAAATTGGTAGAAGCTGATAATTGAAAAAAGTAATTTCACAAAAAACAAGGATAACTGAAGTACGAAGACATTCAGTGGTGATTAGAATCTATATACTTAGTGGAAAATAGTTCATTTAGGCATTCAGTGAAAGAAAGGTACAAAATTTTGTTAATATAATTTAGTTAGTGTCATAACAATTTCAATTTTGAAGATAGTTTGTTTAAATTTTAGATTGTCTATAGAATTTAATTAGTTTTATAAGAACATCAGTTTAAAGATAGTTTATTTTAAATTTACATTGACTAGGTTAGATATATATGTGTGTTTCATAATAGTTATAATAAAGATAATTTAAAAAAGTACTTACAAGCTAATTCTTTGAGAACCGCGATAAAAACCCTATATATTATTAAAAATACTCATTGCTCATCATTCAAACAAAAAACACATCATAACAATATATATATATATATATATATATATATATATATATATATATATATATATATATATAGATATAAAAATATATTGGCATAACTGCCAAGTTATCTATATTTTGAATACAGAACTTAAATTGTTTTTTTACTTTATTGTGCAGAAAGTTGCTTTTTTTTCAGTTGTGTTAATGATAATATTGTTGTAGGTAATGCTGCATTGGAAAGTCTGAAGCTACCCGAAACAACCATCAACCAGTGCCAATACTGTTTCGCACAGTGATAATTCTGAACTTGGCGATTTTGTTGATGAGCTTATAGATATGCCGTTATCACCATTGGTCAAGAAAAAAAGATTTCATAATTATCACACACTTTAAAGGAGATTACATGCATCTCGAATACGGATTAATCTTATGAAAACTCGCATAACAGCACTAAAAAAGAGACTGGTTAAGATTAGGACAAAATCTGTACAAACTGCATCAAAGCCACAAACTCAGTTTTCTGCTGCAGTTTTTCTTGAACACTTTGCTAGCATAACGTTTGTTGGACTTGGTACCATTGTAGTTAAACATCGATCTAATATTTTTAAACTAGTCTTGCTGGTTCATACATATATCCAACTCATACATTGCTTATTTTAGTTCATGAAAACAATGCTACAATCAATTTCTATAACTATTAATGTAAACAATTTTGTTTTGTTTTTTTTTTACCTTGAATTATTATTTTGTTAATATTGTCTATGGTGTAGATATTAGAATTTTGATAAGTGTTATATAACTATTAAAATAATGCGAATTTAATTTTTGCAATATATATCACTTTGTAATTTAAAATTATTTCATTAATAAACTTTTCAGATCGGGCGAGTTGATTGAAAAAAACATTCTCATTTATGTAAACAGAAATACAAAAATGGTGTGTATATTATAAAGTACATAAATAAATAAAATAAAGGGTACTATTTATTAAAGTCTTGTTAATTATTATTCCTTTTATCCCAACACATAGATTAATTTGTCCCTTAATATGTGTTGCCTCTTGTTGAGGCATATCGGTCTGTTTATTTGCTTCCAAACCATTATCAAAAAACCATAACCATAAATTTACTATATTTTCAAACGTCATTTTAAAGATTAAAAGATTAAAATTAAATTTTCTCAAAACATACATAAAACCATTGTTTAAAAAGAATTTTTTTTAAACAATGATAAAACTTAAAACTTGTCTTGACTAAAAAATAAACCTCCGCATGAGTGTTCTAAGACGATATCAATCGAGTCTATTTCAATTAAATATTTAATCCTTTTCTAACAAATCATATAAGTAACCAAATTGAATATCTGGTAAACTAATAAAAATTAAAAAAAAAAGTAGCATTTACCTACTTCATTTAAATAGATTACTAACCGATTTAGATTTAGCAAGTCTCAAAGTAGAAAAACAATTTGAAATATTCGCTCGAAATAGTCAAGTTATCGTCCACAAGACGCATACAACGATAATAACAATAAGCATTTTATTAAAGTCTTATATTTTCTTCACAATCTGGCACCCGTGTATAGGTTTGCATTAGTTAATAGACAGGTAAAAATATACTCGAATAGAATCCTGCAAAGAATTAAGTTTCTGTTAACAGTTTTTTAAATTTATGACTAGAGGCCACCACATGACGGCAGAATGAAAATCAAACTTTTGTTCCATAAGGATTGTCTAACTAGTCCTATTTAAACAATGCTATAGCAATAGCTGATTAATATGCATATTGTTAGTCTTCTACACTACATAATTAACGATTCATAGATATAGATGTTTTACAAATTGTTCAAAAAGCATATCTTCAATATTTCCAGTACTGTGCTTAAGGCACTGCCTGATAGATGTCGCATGAACCAGACCTATTTTATTAAAAATACAAAATTACAAGAAAATCAAAATTTATTCATAAAATAGGTACCTACACAATAAAACATAATATAAAAAAAAGTAATATGGCGTAAGTTTTATTTGTAATTGGTACCCCATGAAACATTTACCTAGGCAAAGACTAGATCTCCCTGCAAATGCTGCACAATGTGGTTCTTTCTGTTATTCATTTCTGGAATACGTATCTTGTTGAGTCATCCTGTAAGCTTTAACTTTTATCTTTGTGGTGTAGTCTGGTGTTTTCCTATCACTTAGAGTTGTTATTCGGTATTAATCATGTAGGAATGGCACGACGTGGCAAAAATAGAAATGATATCCTGCCAAAAAGAAGATACAGAGGAGGTTTGGTATTACAACGAAAGTGAAGGGACCAGGAAACATAAAATATCTATATCGAAAAATAAAAGATGTATGGACTTATATTTGGAAAAGCTATATTAGAAAGGGAGACGGGATGACTAAATAACACAAAAAAAGCATTCCTCACGAGTGGACCGTCAGAATAAAAAACGACCCTCTTCAAATTAAAAACTCCGTCTAGATGAAATATGCTTCATAATTCGAGGTACCGCCGTTTCCATGGCACCCAATCACAAACCCTTACAACAATCACCATCCTCCAGGTCACAGCCTGGACAATTTCAGTGTTGACATTCAAAACACTGACACAACATACAACACACAAATTACTAACTATACATCACAAAGACACCCCACACATCAAAATACACACCAAAACTCATCATTCATAGCTACCTACCCCACTAATCACAGAGTATTACCACAACAATAAATTATACACACACATCTTAAACACCGGAAGCCATTCAAAATACGACATCGAACACATGACACAAGACAAACAACTTTATGTTACAAAACCCTCATCTCAACTTAGACCCCATAGGTACAAATATTTACAGTCGTTGAATAGAAAGTTGATAATCAGTGGGTATGCTCATCCCGTTTGTTCCGAGTGTCCATTACTATAGATGGAAGCCCGATTCAAACAACTGAGATTCAAACACTCATACGACACAAAATACATGATAAACCACATTTCAACCAAATTCTGCAGCCAAACCCCACTCATCCTAATCATTCCGGTGACGAAAACTATTTCTTTGCAGTCTACGTGAACAAATCTGAAGAAATAGCCTAATTTCACTTAATGTTATGTCGTAGAACATTCTTTATAATGTTAATAAAGTTGCGTGTTGGTAAAGAAGTGTAATATTTGTCTTTTTTAGTTGATAAAGACCTCGTTGACTTTTCAGTTAATTTTCTGAAAACGTAATGATTTTATATTTTGTTGAAAATATTAATTTTAGCTTAGTACTTTTACATCTCGGTAAGTCAAGGTTTTTTAACGTCGCCTACCAGATCATTGAGTAGATTTCCTACCTTAATGCTCTTGTTGCCGGTCCTAAGCCCGGATAAAGGAGGAATGCTGTTGAGTGAGATTAGCACTTTAGCCAAGTTAAAAAACCTTGTCTTTTTAAAAAAAATATATCAGGTTTTTGATACAGACTATTTATTACATTTTTAAAATTTGCCACTTTCCGATCAAAAATGCTGCTAAAATATTTTATCGTGAAGCAATTGCACGAACAGCTTGATGACCGTGATGAAGTTTCTAGTGGTTTTAAAAAGATCAAGAACGATCTAATTAAGAATGGAGACTACCGCGACCCAAAGGCATTCAAATTCCAGTCAGCAGACTAGTACTCATGAAAATAATCAGAGAAATGTCCCCTAAAATCGATGAAACTTATATATTTCTAGAAATTATAAATTTTTAGAAAGGGTAATTAAGAATTAAAAAATGTTTACAGTAAAATCCATGAATGAACATGGATCCACAACAAAACAGTTACAGAACCTCTCAAAGTATCTACATAAGCAGTACCTCTTCATACTTTGAATTCAATTAAGTTGTGATCAAATCCACAATTAGTACCACGTTTTCCTATACCGCCGAGTGGTGATTTGAAACCGTCGTTTTTGATTTTTGTATTCTGATTATGTGTAGAACGATTTAAGAGAGATTGTAGTAAGTGGATGGAGAAGATAGACACTCGACAAGAAAGGATGGACGAATATTTTGAGGCAGACCTGGGCTCACGAAGGGCTGTAGCGCGAAATGATAATAATTCTGATTATGTAGTCGACAATTAATTTTTAACGTAAGTTGGCGTTTCCTGCGAATCCACTACAGTTTTGAAATCACCTGCTATTATAGTACCTTGATGGACTTTTAGTTTATTAGCAAAATTAAAAGAAGCTAATAGATTGCCATGTCTCAAAATTGTATTTTGACATCGGAATTTCTGTTAATCTATGTAACATACTATGATAGGCTGCCAGTTTATGTTGTGTGGGATGGGATGATGAATTGTGAATAGTCGTGTCAGTATGGGTAGGTATATGAAATATGGAGAAGTCATGTTTGTTTTTAAGTCTGATAATTTTTAAATCTAAAAAATTTATGGATTGATTTTGTTCTGTTTCTATTGTAAATTCAATATGACTATGAAGTGAATTAATATACGATAAAAATTGATCGAGTTGCCTATTAGTTCCTGTGAAACATACCAGTACCGGACAGTCGTCTACGTATCTCCACCAATATAAAAACTGTTTGAATATGGGATGTTTTGAAATCTTTGTCTCTAGATGATCCATAAAAATATCTGATAGCAATGGGCTTAGAGGATTGCCCATTATAAGTCCTGCACTGTTATTTGTATATACAGTATACTCCCTCTATAATGAACACGGTTATTACGAGGTTTCGCTTATAACGAGATACATTAGATGTCCCGTGAAATTTCTATTGAACTATAACCGTCTATAGCGAGGCAAATTTGGTTATAACGAGAGAAAATAAGATCCAAAAACGTGTTTTTTACGTTTTTGGTCGGGTCGTGGCTATAAATAAATACCTTTTCAAACAGCCCCTCAATAAACTTAACTGCAGCCCGCAATAAACTTCTTTACAATGAATAAATAGAACTGTTTCACATCTTTAGAAAATATGATAGAATGATACTGGACCAGTGTTTCAGAATGAAACAATAGTTTATGTTATCCTTGAAAATACGCTTTGTACATTATGTAGTTGGAAAAAAAGATAAGTACAGCTTTTTTGTTTTAACGTATATCATTGATAATAAAAGTAAACAACTCTTTTATGTTTTAATATATTTCATTGACAATAAAAGTAAATAACTTTTTTTCAAAAACGCCATCCAAACAATATTTATTAGCATCTTACATTGCTCCGAATGGCTTCACTATAGGAAGTTAATGGTTTAGAAAACTACAGATTCATATGTATGCACAGTATTATTATTGTCTGATATAACGAGATCGGCTTATAACGAGGTAATTAGTCTGTCATTTCAGTTCTCGTTATAGAGGGAGTCTACTGTATTTCATTATTAAATTCAAAGTAGTCCTAGTTTATGCAAACTTTAAGAAGATGTAAAATTTCAGATGTAATGATTGGATTTGTACTATTTCATTAGAGACTATAAAGTGTAAACGCATGCCAAAAATAGATCACTTGCGAAAAGCAATCAGCCGAAACAGCTATAGTGATAAGAGTTTTAAATAATTTTTGTGGAAGTTTTAAAGACTTTTGAAGTTTTCAGTGTTTTATTGTTACATAAAATGAATTTTCATCAAGTAACAGTCGAATCCATCAATTGTCTAAATTTTATTTTATACGTTTATAATCATATACATTTTTTTACGTTTTGCCTTTTAGCTTATTCTTCAACAAATTTCGCTTTCTTTTTGGGTACTTTAAAGATTCAGACCTATTTTTGATTCACTTTTTTACAGTTTTTCTTTGCAATGTACTGTGTTGCTAAAAGTATGTCTATTATAATAACACTTACAGCTATTTTCCTCCAAAATTGACTTCCTTTTTAATTTCATTCACACTTCCAAAAAAATGTGTTCTTGAAAATCTTTTCACTGTTGAAAAGTAGTCGACATAGTTATTTTAATTTATAAATAAAAAGTCATAGCATTTTCTTTGTTTATTTATACATTTATATTTTGGAAATTGTGAGGTATAAGTATATATGTACAAGAATTTGATGTATATTAGTAATTACAAGGTATTCTAATATCTGAATTATTCCTAAGTGAATGATAATTACAATAAATATGTACAAAAACAAAATCGTATGTGATTGTGCTCTTAGTTAAAAATATTTGGTGTCAATATCACACAACATAATATACATGGCTATTCACAAGATTCTTTGTACATGTTTTAAATGTTTACAAATGTATAATAACATAAATTTTTTGGAGAGAAAGTTTATTACAGTACGTTGAATTAGGATGTTTAAAATGACCTTAAAAGCATTAAGATGAGTAAATTATATTGAAATATAAGATTTGATAATAGAAAAGATGTGTATTAAGATTTGACAAAAGGGAGATTTATTATATGAATGAATGTCAATTGCACTTGACTTGATAATTCTATGTAGTTTTAAGTTTCTTAAGAAATTTTTCGTGATAGAAAGAACGAATTAACATTTTTGTATGTTGATATTTTATGATATTCAGTGTAAATTTACGCAATAGTGTCGATCAACTTTTTCCGAATTTTTAAGATTAAGACATTTGTTTCGTTTGTGCTCGTGGCTGACTCCCACCAGGCCCACTTGAGCGAGGAGAGGGGTAACTTTAAAATCTTAAATGGGAACTCTCGTTTGATCGAAGATTTGGATTCCTCATAAAAAAAATAAGCAACTTTTATAAGGAACATTTTTTTCGAATTGTTGATAGATACAGATAATAATCGGAAAAAAAGATTTATCGTGATACCTAGAAAAATTATTGAAACGGTTTAATATCTTGAGAAATATACTTCCAGTCCATTGTTAACTGGTACGCAATTGTAAGTATTTTAGAGATACAGAAATAGGGATTCGTAAATTGCTCAGCCTTCTGTTTCTAAAATTTGATTTAGACAAAATAAATTGTCGATACACAATCGGCCTGCTCTAAAACTGCTGTGTGCTTTAGATATGCTTGTTTCTCTAATCTTTCTAATATTTCTTCCACAAAGTATCCAAAATTCTTCACTTCAAATTTAGTGGACAATCTCAGTTTGTATAAAAAGTCAGTAGATTTGTTTTGGATGCTATTTTTAAGTGGCATCCAGGCCATTTTTTTATTGTTGAGTTTCTAAGTACTGCTCTTGATGATCTGGTGTATTCCGCACATTGATCCTCTGTATTCTTTGCATCTAATATTTTGACGTATTTATGTTGTTTAAGAATTACATACTTAATCAATAACTGATTTGAATTGCTTTATTACTTAAGTCCAAGTAAATGTGAGACTATGTGAAACTTCCTTTGTGTTTATAAGAGCCACGAAACATCCCTTTTTTAAATCCCACATTTTTCTATAAGTGCGTCTGGCTACTATTAACGCAGTTATCACTGTCTTGGTTATTTGTTCTATCTGCTGATTCTAAGTAAGCCTTGAATGTAATATTACCCATGTAATCGCCCATGGTATTGCTTCGTAGGTGTTGTCGAATGCTTTCTATGTATCAAGAAATACACTTAACATCATCTCTTGGTTTTCCAGGACGTACTGCACCCTCTGTACGAGACGGTGTAGTGCTATTTTTCTATAGAGACTCCTACTTGATACACTGAACAGGACTTTAAACCAATACACCATCCCTAATATGCCTATCGGGCAGTTTTTCTAGAGTTTTCAGTACTAATGACATCAGACTTATCGGCTTGAGACTGAACTTTTTCCTGCTCGGTTTTATCAGGTTTTAGTTAAAAAAGCAACCCTTATTAGCCTTCATGCTTTTGGTATGTACTCCAGTCATAAGCTAGCCTGCAATTTCATTCATAATTTTTCGTAAGATATATTTGTATAATATAACAAATATAAATGTATTACATAGAGCATTATTATAACATTATTGATCAAGCATTAGTCTAAAAATAATTTACCATAGAAATGTAGTTTTTATGAAATGGTAAAATACTGTTTTAGTAAGCAAAACTTCTAGGCCTAAGTAAGTAGTACAGTAAGTAACTGAGTAAAAGACCCAGGATAATTTAATATAAAAAATAGTTTATATTTCTGCTTTCAATCCTAATTTTTCCCTTTTTCAAAGTAGGTTTTTATTATTTTAGTTTTTAAAAGATCTATTAAACATCCAATTCATTACTGTATACATAAAAGTCCTAATAACAACATAGATTTAAAAAAATGTTGAAATAATTTTGTTAGAATGGACAATATTCTTACTTTTTACACCAAAAACCAAATAATATATATACAAAAGAAACTTTTAATTAAAACACTAAATCTTCATTGTTTACTCTATTTTCTTCCTAATAACAAATCAGGTGACATTTATCTCTTCATCACTATCGTTTGAGCTCTCATAGTCCATACCTTCATACATCTGGTAATTTATTGGCCCAGAGCTGACAGAATTCCCAGATGGTTCCCTTTGGTGGTCAACGGGTGAACCCGCAGGAGAAATGTCTTGCATGTCACTAAGGTCCAACTTCGGCTTATCTCCGTCTGCGTCACTTAGATCGGGATGAGGGTTGTTCTTGTTTGGAAGAGTTTGTTCTCTGGATCCTCCGGCTGCAAGAAGTTCCCGTTCTTTCGAGTTCCGCCATTTCATTCGGCGGTTTTGAAACCATATCTTCACCTGCAATGAAAAATAGAAAAACAATAAAAATCTGTTTTACCAAAAACATGTTTTAATAGTTGTTATTTCATATTTTTTTACTTCCTAGAAAGGGGTGACGATGTTAGTAGATGAAGAAAGAAACAAAAGTTGTATAACGAAGCAGGTCCTTCTAATTTAGTCGATGACTTAGTAATTGGTAAGATGTCTTACTTGCAATTCTTTATTTTGTGTTTGTAATTTTTTGATTATTTAGAACCCAGAGAAACTGAAGAAATGTTAATTTAAGAGCAGATAAAATATTGTGGAAAGAAATAGATGGCCCAACAGAACTACATAAATTTGAATTCACTGATAGTCCAGGATTCAACATTGATGAAGAGCAGCTACGTGGTCATGACCGATTGATTTTTACTTAGCATTTGTTAATAATGAAATTTAAGATTTGTTAGTAACAGAAACAAATAGATATGCTTAACAGAAAGTAGTTGAGGGGATTGTAAATAAAATCATAAAAAATTATTCGCTTTTGTGCAAATGGCAAGACACAGATATAGATGAATTACTTCGTTTTTTAGCAGTTATAATGTGGATGGCATTAGACAAGAAACCAGAGGTGAGAGACTATTGGAACAATCCACTTTATAAAAACGCAATTTCTCAAAGTTGCAGTTTTAGCAGGAACCGATTCGAGGCCCTTTTACATTGTTTTCATATTTCCGATAATGAAAATATTCCACTAAATAACATACTATGCAAAATCCCACCTCTTATAACAGTCTTGAATAGTAAATTTCAGAAAATTTGTACGCCTAACAATTCTCTTTGTATTGATGAAACAATGGTGCCTTTTCGTGGAAAGTTAAGCTTTCTTCAATGTATACCTGGAAAAAGGCATAAATATGGGATCAAGCTATTTAAACTTTGTATATCTGAAGGTTATACATATGCGGTGAAACTTTACGGGGGAAAAGAAATACCATCAAAGAAATCCTTAGCTTCTAGGGTAGTTATGGAACTCTTGCAACCGCTTTTAGGTACCGGAAGAACATTATTCACGAATAATGTCTATACAAGCGTTGCACTAGCACACAAGTTAAACAAACAGACAAAGCACACACTTAGTTTGTACATTACGCTCTAACGGGAAACACAATCCAAAAGCTATCGTAAATTTCAAGCCCAAACGAGGAGAAATTAAATCTTTACAGAGCAACAGAAAAGTTATTGTCAGCAAGTGGAAATATAAGAGAGTCGTTCTCTTTCCAACCACTAAGGATCCTCCTTCAATGATTAAAGTAGAGATTAAACGTGGACCTGTTGCTAAGCCATCGACTGTTGTCGAATACAATGCAGCAAAAGCCTTTATTGATGTTTCGGACCAAAAAGCGGATACAGTTCTCCCATTCGTAGAAGTATCAAGTGGTACCGGAAAGTTGCTATCGAACTTTTGACTAATACGGAAGTTGTCAATGAGCATGTGCTTTACAAATATGTTACGGGTAACACAATACCTATTACTTCTTTCCGAGAAAAAATAGTTTTATCATTGCTACACACTAGGGGTCAGGGGTGCTCCCGATCCACAATAAGAACAATTGTCCAGGCTGCCCCTCAACTACTTTTATGTGCATTAAGTGTTTTTTTGATACCCATGCAAGTACTGTTAAGAAGTTAATGTAATAGAATTCCATAATATGTATATTTGTTGCAATATATTTTGTATATGCATTACAAACTGTGTGGGACAACCTGGTGCACATGGTCTGGACTAAAACCAAGAACAAAAAATTTTATCCACAGACCATGTGCTCCAAAAGTGACCATAATGGTTTTTCCTTGTTTTAATTGTCAGAACGTCAAATTGCCATGCACACATAAAAACTAATATAATTTTGATGTCGGAAGTACAAAAAAAATCCTTTGGTCCTAGACAAAATAAGCGCGTTGATGCTTTCTGGCTTAACGTGTTTTTGAAACTGTGTGATACTACCAAGATGGTTTGTTTCAAAATTGTGTATATTTATAAATTGTATTTTGAAAATGATTTCACATCTAGGGGTTAAAACGTCTAAAGAAGTTATTTATAAAAATTAGGACATCAAAATAACTTATTTCATAAAAACTCTCCAGCTAAGTTTCTGCCCCTACTATAAAAATCTCCAAGGTTTTAAAACTTAAATTCAATTCCTTTTCAATACATAATCGATAATCACATATTTCGAAGAAAATCACCAGCTAAATGTCTTTGGTTTAAAGCGTCATTAGGCTCCCTTCAAGTCCCACAATACCGTATTCTCGAAATCTGGAATATCACATCTCAATAAAACAATATCAGGAAATACGGCAAGATCATTTATTGCCACAAGGGCTTGTGTTCGTTCGGTGATAATTCGTTTAGCGAAAGCGGAAGGGAAAGAGAGAAAGATCGATGAGAAGCTAGCTACAGAAAGCATCGTGGATTTAAGGGCTGTGTTTCCAGGGAGGGGTTAGTGAGTGTTTGGTTTTATATCGTTGTGGTTGAAGTTATAAATATTTTCTTTTTCTTTGTTATATTTATGCCAGCGCACATCTACACTATATATACATATGAAATTCAAATTGACAGGGACAACCAAACTGCTGAACTGCAAAGAAGAATCACTTTAGCATAGGCGGCTTATAGAGCTCTATGCCCTATATGACCCTTATTTTGTGTGTACCTAATTGTAAATTCAAAATGTTTTATACGACTTCACCTCTCCAGTTTTAGTTTTATTGATCCATGTAGTTATAAAATATAAACGTCATAAAATGACGTTTGTTAAACGTCATTTTATATTTTTATAACTATTTTTTTATAATAAATCGAAAACGACTGAATTGATTTGGTTAATTTTGGTTTTGAAATATTTATTTAAAGTCTTAGGAAGGTCTAATAGGTCAGAAAATATGCAATATGTAGAAGCAATGGTTTTATTTTCACATACAAACAGTTACATTATACTCTTATACAAAATGTTTTATACGACCTAGTGTTACAGTGGTAGTTCATTTAAACATAAAGTGTAAGGGGAAAAAGGATTCTTCTGAGAAAAATCCTCAGAAGAATCCTTGGGCCTTATCACGACATTAATAGTAACCAATGCCGAATGAGAACAAATGCTGAGGTCAAGCAAATGTATAGAGCGGGCGATATAGTCCAAGAGATTAAATCCCAACGTCTAAGATGGGCTGGTCATGTCCATAGACTGCCTAATAACCGCCTTGCCAAGCTAATATGGGAGGAGGCCCCCACAGGAAGAAGGCCCTTAGGACGCCCACGAATGCGATGGAGAGACAATATATGGTCAGATCTAAGAACAATGGGGCTACCCACTGACCCAACTATTATGGACGACCGTTCAAGATGGAATTGACACTCTTAGCAAAATCCAGCTTGTTTGTTTTGTTTTTAGAGGTCAAATTTCTGACAACTGGACTATGTTTAATTTTTTTTAATCATTAATTTTACCTTTTTTTTTGAGTATAATGACAATATAGCTGTCCGAAAATATGTAGCGACATCTTATAGTATAAAGTAATATAAATAAATATTTATTTTTCATTATCGTATAAACGAATATAATATTTTTTCAATTATACAAGTAAAATTAATGTAAGGTTGGCAGCAGAAATATTTTATGAGTTTCTTTACTTTAGTTCATTTTATTTGCTATGTTCTAGCACGGTTGCCCTTTTAATAAACTCCCTCTTTAGCAGAACGATTAAAATCCGTCTCTGTGGGATATTAAGGATGGCAAATCGGCGTTTAGCGAATCAAAGATTAGATAAAGATCGATGAAATGCAGAAACGGATTAAATTGCGAGCAGGAAACAACCACACTGAGATATAATAAGCTTTGTTAGTGTATTTATGCTTTGTCTTTATGATTGATGTGGGGAAAGGCGTAATAAATCGATCGTTTGTGAGGAATAGCATAAATTAAAAGCATTAAATTTGTTTTGGAATGTATTTTACGCGTAGGTTTGTTGTGTTGGATGTATTAAAATAAAAATAAATAAAACATGAAAAGGGCAAGAAAAATTACAAAAAAGTTATTACTACTACTTACTAAAGTAAAATTATAAACCAGAAACCACAGAAAAATAGTACGTGGATTTAAGTTACTGTTCAGTTATTTTATGGAAATATGTAAAAAACTTATTATTAATTAAAAACTCCTTGTGATAAATGGTATACAATTGTTAAAAAGTTAAGAATATTCAAAACGGATTTATAAAATTTCAGAACGTTTTCAGTCCTATTGGATCCTTTCCAGTTTAAAACCTAGAATTAAGTAGAGGAAAGTCGCCTAATTGATTTACAACTGATAAACTTATCAGCAGCACTAAATATGACAGTCGCAGCACCTATTTTGAACACAAGAACATTCACGGTAACCTGGACCTCTCCTGATGGAAGAACAACGAGTCAGATTGATCACATCTTAATAGATTCAAGGCATGGAACAGACGTAATAAACTGAAGAAGTTATAGACACGCAAACATAGACTCAGATCATTGCCTAATGATCTTAACATTGAGGGCTAAAATTTCAAACACCAGTAAAGAAAATAAAATGGATAGAAAAAAATGGAATGTACAAAAGCTGAGAGATGCGACAATTGCAGAACGGTACTCGGAAAACATCACTAACAGGCTAAGGAATTAAATGTAAATAAAGAAGGCCAGACAGATATAGACTCCTACTAGACCAGAAAAAAGGAAGACATTGAAGCAGCAGCGAAAGATTAAATAAGAGCAGAAATTTGTGCCCGTAAAAATCATTTTGGTTAGACGATAAATGCAAAAATGCAACAACAAAAAAATGAAGCCTACAGAAAGATGCTTAGCCGACGAACTAGAACAACTATAGAGAATTATCAGACAAAGAGAAGAGAAGAAAAAAGGATACATAAAAAAACGAAACCACTTAAATAAGGAACTTAAATATATAGCAAACCTGAACAGGAAGAAAGAATTCAGAGCATTCTAGAACAAAGTTAACAGCAACAAAAAATAATTTAAGGCAACCACAAGACAATGCAGAAGTCAGAATGGCGACCTATTAACAACAAGGAAAGATGTATTGAATAGATGGGTGGTAAAGTACTATAACCAGGCACTTAATATAGAGGAAGAAGAACAAAACCTGAAAGACGAAAGAGATGAGGTAAGGGTAATAGACGAGAGGAAAGAGAAACCACCAACGATTCTTGAAGTTAAAGATGCAGTTAAAAAACTAGCCAGAAAAAATCACCCGGAATAGATAATCTCATAGCTGAATTATATAAAGAAAGTGGCCACGATACCATAATGGCATTACAGCAGCTTATAAAAGAAATATGGACACAGAAATCCCTCCCTAATGATTGGAATATTGGAATACTTTGCACCATACACAAAAAAGAAGATATCTTTGAATGCTCTAACCACAGAGGAATTACGCTTCTAAATGCAGCGTATAAAATATTTTCCACAGTACTATGTCACCGTATGGCACCATATGCAGAACGGATAGTAGGAAAATACCAGGCTGGTTTCAGAGGGGGTTTGTAAATCGACATCAGATTGACAATTTTACAAAAAACACTGGAATACAGCATTGATATTCATCACATATATATATAGACTTCAAAGCAGCCTATGATTCTGTGAATAAAAGAGAAATGTTCAAAGCAATGCAAGAGCTAGGAATACCAAATCAGTTAAAAAAAATTGTTAAAATCCTTTTGTTCAATTTTTTCACATGCGAAAAATCGTGCCATTTTTTCGCTGTATTACTAACTACCATTATACCACAATTTTACAATTATTTCCCATTCTTCAACCCTTCCTACTCACATTTCAACCCCACTCCATTAAAAATACAGACAGTTTTAAAATAGCGAACAAGAAGACGCTCTCTTGCCTGTTACCTATCGCTTGGTACAGACGCACCTCTCTTGCCTGTCAGCGCTGAGAACAGACGCTCCTCTTTCCTGTTGACTGTCGTTGGTGACAGGGTGTTTTTTCTACTCTAATTCCCCCTCTTCCGCTTATAGTTACGCAAAAAATACCGCAAATACTGTTTTAAATCGTGTACAGACGTAAATGTGCTATATCTCGTGATCTCAGTGTCAGTACCGCGAGACACGTGTTCAGAATCCGGTACCCAGACAGATTCCCCGTATGAAGAACAACCGCGACTGAAAGCCTGTAAATACCGTGAGTATGTGTGCAGCAGAAGAATTGGTAAGACCTTGTATAAACTTAATTTGCTATAATCTGTATAACCTTTTACCACATACCCTAATTTATTTGAACCAGCCCTATGTAATACAGTCCTCATTAACTGAAATTATATTCATAATTTCACATAACATATACGCCCTTTTTGTACACCTTTATAAAAGGAATATATTTAAAAAACCCAATCGGGCTATATCATAAAGACAAAACGTTTTCGGAATCCATATTCCATCATCAGTGTCCTAAAAAGTATAACCCCTTTAGTTAAAAAGAACGTGAAATTTATATTTTGACCAAGGTTAATGCAAAATGTGGTTAATACTTACTAGGTATACATGTTTAAAGCCACTTAATATCTGGGTAAAAACCCGTTAAAAGTTGTAGGTTAAAATTAAGTTTACATTATTTGATCTTATATATTAATATGTTAAAGTTACCAGTGGATTTGATAACATGGCAACGTACGACTTTAGTTTACGTACGTAAAAAAATAGTTATTAGTTTCAAGGCACAAAGGCTAGGATGGAAATGAGAAGGCTGATAAACTGACCCGAGAAGGTGATGGTGCGCCATTATTTGACATGAAACCCTGCTTTAGGGTTGCGAACATACACACAAAACAATAGTCAGGACAAAGACATCTCAAGAGTTCATTAAGGGACATTCAGCCAAATTAACACCTGATTTACTAACCCACAATCGAAAAACTGTCAGGGTGAGTGGTACTACTGACTGGACCCGGTAGGCTCAATAAACATTATCAGTTCTATGTAGAAAAAAAGAACACCACTCTGCACATCTTATGAGAGTATGGCCTTTATGTCATTCAGGACTCACAAGGTTGCGATATTTAAAACTCAGAGAGGAAAAACCAAAAGCATCAGTCTATATGAATGGACTCTTCTCAAACTGTGGAAGCTAATCAAGAGAATATAAGTTGTATTAAGGACTTTAAGTGACAAATGAAAGCACAATAGATATACAAAGGTCGCAGTGTGTTAGGTCGAGAGCCGCCTTAGTTGTGATCTGTAATCCAGTGTGGTATTAAACAAGTTGTAACAGTTTAAAAAAAATCTAGAAAGTTTAATTCACGTATTTCACATCCAGTCCTTAATAAAGTTTAAATTAAGTTCTTTGGATCAGAATAATCATTCACTTGTTTGTTTACACAAACTTATATCGAAATTTACATTAAGATCGGTAGAGAATCGACGAAATACCGGTGATCAAACGATTCAACGTGGAGTGTCTTGGCGAGCTGGGGATTTTTACCAGCAAAAATCATACATGTGTGAGAATTGAGATTCATTACCTACCAAGCTGGCTTTATTCTGCCAGTACTAAGCGCCACGAGGCCTTTTGGCTTTAATTTGTTGTTTAGGTATTGTTTGAGCATCTTTTGGACAACAAAAGTATTTTTGGGGCAATAGTGTTAGTGGCAGTATGGTTATAACTGATATCAACGAAATTGTACGTAAAAAACCAAAAGTAAAGATTAATTTGGTGCAGAATGGGTTATATTTAATTGCAATAGGTGCAGCTAAATAAGCTCACAGGTCGATGTAAATTTTTACCTATTTTTTATGAATTATGTAACAGCAGATTAAATGACTAAGCTGAATATTTCCGTTTGATCTTCTTCTTCTTCTTCATGTGCCATCTCCTCTAAGAAGGTTGGCAACCATCATGGCAATTCGCACTTTCGATACCGCTGCTCTAAAGAGGTCAGCAGAAGTGCAGTTAAATCAAGCTCTTAAATTGTTTAACCAGGAGATGTGTCTTCTTTCGCGACTCCTTCTATCCTGTATTCTTCCTTGCATTAATAATTGCAACAAGTTATAACGCTCGCCCCTCATGACATGTCCCAGATATTGCAGTTTTCTGACTTTAATTGTATTTCAAACCTCTTTATCTTTTCCCATTCTTCTCAACATCTTGACATTCGTGACTCTATCCACCCAACTTATTCTTAATATCCTTCTGTAGGCCCATAACTCGAAGGCTTCTAATCTGTCCGTTTGATAGTCAATATAAAAAAAGAAAAATCTCTGATCTTTTTTATTTTTCTGCTATTGTACCCAGTTTAGTGTAGTGTTAGTGATTTTTGCAGAGGTACACTCCATAATTTTTTTACGTTTTGAGCACTACTGTTTTTTTGTATATAACACTAAATTTTGTATGTAGAATATAAGAACGAAAAAAATTACATATCATGATATAATACTGGCCCAGGTAAATTTTCAATTTTAATTGTTTTTTAACAACATTCAATATTAAGATCATTTGTAAATATGCTTACGTCATTAAGGTCCTCGACAGAAATTTATATTTATATATAACTTTCTGTACAAATGTACGAAGTTATTAATTTGTACTGGGCATTTCTGTTTATAAGATTTAAATTAATAATAAATATGTCCAATTAAATCTTTAATTCGGTTGATAATAAATTTGGCTTGCATGTAATACTTAATTTTGTATTGTTTAATTTATTTATCAATATTTTTTTCTCTTGGACCCAAGTAAATGATTGCTAACAGGTTTGCTGAATGAGCATATGAAGTAGGTTTGTTTATTGACTGTTTATTTGTCTATATGGTTATATGTATATTGGTTATTGCTTACTATTTGTTTATATTTTATCGTCAATCAAGCAACACCACCTAACTCAATTTTTTGATAAAAATGTGCTTTTTGTTTCATTTGCTACGAAATCTCACGTGGAATATCTGAATGACTAGTTTTGAAAAAATCTCAACAGATTTCGACGTAATCGCAATAAAGTAACACCACTTATAACATTTCTAACCATTACACCACATTTTAATTCGTCTTCCAAACCAAAAACAATAATAGCTGGTTTGCAGGGTTCGTTCGTTGTTTTGTTATTGCTCTCATGTATAGTCGAAGAAAATAAGTTACCTGATGTTGCTTGGTTGACGATGATATGTACTTTCGTTTTGAGTTTTCGTTCATTTTCACAAACAACACAAAGTGGTGCTCTTTTATAGTATTTTTTTATAACTTCTTTTCTGTACATTACGGCAAATTATTTATTATTTTTCTTTGTATTATTTATTCCATATTTCTGGTTTAGCTCTAGTAGCTATCGTATTTTTCTTCAAAGAACCACGCCCACTTCTCTTCCAATTCTGAGCAACGTGGACTCGTTCATTTTGTGTGCCTCAAATACTATCCATCGCTTGATTTGGTACAAAGTTGATAACTCTGTAGTTTTCTGGCTATTTGTCGTTTGTGATTATTTCGTTTCCGTTTCTAACGTCATGTGTTGTCTCTCTGTATACAGCTTCTTCAGTTAGTCAATCCATGTATCTTTTTCTATGTTTTGGGTCTATTAATTCCTTCACCCCCGATCTTTATCTAAGAACATTCGTGCCATCTCCGCTATCTCTAAAAAGGACATTGTAATAAAATACACAATCAGAAAATTGTATACTACAAAATCTAAATTCCGACATTACAGTGACCTTCACATTCCATTATTCGTTTTGTAACTTTGCCTGTAGTAACCAGAATATTTGAATATTCACGGGTTTTTAACATATTCACTTAACAGAGAGACCCATTTTCCGCTCGTCCAAATAAAAATTCGATTTTAATTTTATGCAACTGCAAGTGATCCATGCAGCACACAAAGGACCGAAATAAAAAGAATCGTAAAAAACAATTTCAATTCAAGTGTAAACATAAAACGGGATGTGCGTCTCTACTCATACGGCATGTGCCTAATTATTTCCAGATCAATGACAGTAAATTGAATTCCTGGTTAAAAAGTCAGTTTTTTTGAAAATACACCGTTTTCTATTACAATGAACTGATTGGAGTGATTTTTATGTTTATTATAAGTTTGTACAAAAGTGATAATTGCACTAAATGATCTGATGCAGGTGTTAGATACTTATAAAAATTACATATTTACTAACGATTTGGAAATTGTTATTATAGGTTAACTTTTTGCTTGGTATCAGTTTTGTAGTTTTTATTCGAATAACATTTTTATGTTACCAAACAAGATGAGATTTAAAAATAAAAATAAAAGAAAGCTATTATGAAAATTACTAGTTAAATAAAAAAAACGATTTATAACAAAACCCTATAATACAACATAAAATGCAAATAAGCAAGCCTTAATCATTTGAAGCCCGATTTTTATTAAATTAAAAAAATATTTTATGCCACCACTTGTGTGATTTACGATTCACCTCATAAAGACTTTTTAGCAAGTCAAATTTGTCAACATATCTCATATGTGAGTTGTATAGCACTACCATTTGTGGACATGAATCCTCATTCAGAGTAGCGTCTTTTTGTCTTGTCTTTACAACTTGGTTTGTTGCTGGATTTTGGTGATTTGCTTAAAGAATCACACTTCTGCGATCCATCCACTTCAACGCAGTAAATTCTTTCTTTTTTTGAACGGTTCCACTTGCGTAAATTCCGTCCGACAATAAAGATCTCTGAAGATCAATACAGTTGAAATAGTTGTTGTTTGTTGTCTTTTCATATTTTTACTATTAATATTTTTCTTTTCGTGTACTATAATGTGATCTAATTCAATGCTGTATTCTAATGACTTTGTTAAAATATATTGCTTTCTGTTATTTTGTAAAATTGTTAAACTGGCTATCTCATTTATTATGTTTTAAGGGCGGAAAATTTGGCTTCTCTTTTTTATTTTGGGTCACAAATATAGAAAAGTGTACGGTTTCGTATTACCGTGACAATTAACTTAAATTATCGCCACTCAAAATCGCAATAAAATAGAGTGATTTATTGGTGTACCCTCTTGGTATACAGACTACACGTAACGGTTAGAGGGTTCTTTTCTGACCGTCTTAAGTCTCAAATCACTTCATCCCAAGACAGCGAACCAAACGGACCTAGTGTGATCGGTTCTCGTCCTATCGACGGCGGCGGGCGTCCCGACGTTGTACAGACAACAATAATGAGTATGGCTAGTTAATTTCGTAATTTATTCACAGTTGTATTTGCTAATTTTCTCTAATTTATTTACAAACAAAATATTGCAATTTTTCTTTTATTATTATTTATCTAATATCATTTAACCAGCGACCTCGTAAGTTTTATAATAAACAGTTGTCAAAGAGCACTTTGTATTGATGGTGTTTATTTACTAAGACCCTGGTTAGATCCTGTACGAATCGTTGTTCGGTGTAAGTTTTTTTCCTTGGAATTTCACCATATACCACTTACCGGTATATATCTGTAACTCGCACATGAATCCGCTTAAATCTGCTCTAACCCATACTTTGTAGGCTCGTTTTATAGTTTTATTGGGCATGTACTGTCGGATACTGATTCAACCTTTGAATCGTATCATAGACTCATCAATCACTTGAAACTCATGTGGATTCAGTGCTCTAAGAAACGTTTCCGTGAGTTTGGCCAGTAGAGGTCGCACTTTGTAAAGTTTGTCAAAACCGGTATCAGTTTTATCATTTTTTTCTTATTAACTAGATATAAATTGCCTAGTAACCAAGCGAATCTGTTACATGACTAGTCGAACTGATGAAAGGGTCTCGTAATTCATCATGTGACGACCAATAATCTCTGTAACTGGGCATTTCCTTTATACCCATTTATAAATTTACTCCAAGAAATGTTTGGACTTCGTCTTCTGTGGTAGCTGTAAATCAATTTCCTCCTCCGTATTTCTGAACGTAATATAGATTGTTTTGAAATACAATTAGATGAATTAGATCCTCAGTAAATAGTTCCAAAAACACACCTGTGGCGTTCTCTGCAGAATTTGGAATATTTGGGCCTGTAGTTTCAATAAATTGATTTGTTTGTGTTACATAACTTTCATTTTGAGTCCAAAATATAGAGTTATCTCGCTTTGGTAGCCGTACTGCTAGCGCTACATCGTCTTCACTATCCGATTCCGATTCTTGATTATATGGAATATATCCGATTCTTGATTATATGGGTTGTTTCATCTTGATTGTTAATTTGGTCTTCAAACACGATGTCCATATTTCCCATATCAAAGACATCCTCATTATTTGGTCGCCGAAATTTATTAACATCCAATTCATCTCCCAAGACGCTTTCAATATCAGAGACAATTGACTCCTGGTTACTGGGAATTTCATCCAATAAGGCGTCAACCTCTTTTTGTTACATATTTTCCCAATGCCTGAAGCTCCACTTTTGACTTTGCATATTGGCAGAATTCATATAGGAAGGGCCCTATGGTCGTGCCAGAATACCACATAAATTTACCACAGCAAGGATTTAAACCAGAATTACCTTTGTTTACTACAATGTCAATAAGCACATTTATATTTATTACATATCTTAACAAATATGAATGTCGTCTTCGGATTGGATACCATCTAATCCGAATCTTTTTTTGCACTGCTTTGGCATGTCTTATATCTTTTTGTTAATTATCAGATGAAATTGTTGATATTGAGTCATTTAGTAGTTAACAAATAGCTTAGAGTTTAAATGTGACATTGTCTCTGACTATACATACGTTCATTTGGGACCAACTTAGTTCAATGCTATTACATTCGCAAGTGGAAGGTAGTAATCGCAACACTGTAACTCCAAGTTCTTTATATATTTCATTTATTTGTACAACCTACTTATACGCAAAAGCTTGTAACCAACCGTAACTCCTACGATTATGACGCTTATGGAGTGCGCTGATGACGTAATCTAAAAAACCGCGAGTTTGCAGAAAGTGAAATGTGTTTTTTTAAACAGAGATTAATATACACAGTGGCTGCTATAAAAAAAAAGAATACTTTAAGTAAATGATGTAATCTTAAGTAAAAGTTGTTATATGAAAGTGCATGTTACGATTGTATCTAAAGGGATCATCATCATTATCATTAGCCATTTTTAACCCACTGCTGAACATAGGCCTCCCGTAAATAATTCCTATGCTATAATACTATGCAATACAGGAGATGAAGAGAATGCATATTGAATTTATGGGAATAGCAGAATGAGATGGCCCGATTCTGGAGAAATACAAATAGAAGATCACAAGACATATTACTCGGGAAAAAGTAATGGATCACATAAATATGGAGTCGGAATAATCGTATCACCCAAGGTTTCCAAATGCGTTACTAACTTTATACCAATATCAGAGAGAGTGATGTTACTACAAGTAGAAGCCAACCCTATTAATATAATCATCATCCAAGTCTATGCTACCACTGCAGACAAAGGAGAGGAAGAAGCAATTGAGTTTTATCAGAGCATCAACAGTATCATACAGAAAATTCCTCGACAGGAAGTTCTCATCATTATGGGCGATTTTAATGCCAAGATTGGAGCTGGAGATAAGACACAGTACATTGGAGCACATGGACTTCGTCAGAAACGAGAGAGGAGACCTCCTAGAAAAATTCGCAGAAGACTCAGAACTAATTGTCACCAACACATTCTTCCAATTACCACCTCGCAAGCTGTACACGTGGAAATCCCCTCAAGACAGACCCGGGAAAATTATTAGGAATCACATAGACTACATTTTAGTAAATAAAAGATTCCGAAACAGCTTTACATCTGTCAAGACTTATCCTAGAGCAGACTTGGAAACAGACCATGTTCCACTGGTGGGAGTATTTCGAGTCAAACTCAAAACAGTGCAGAAAAGGAAAGCAGAATCATACGACCTACGTATGCTGAAAGACCTTGATACGAGGATGAGAGTCCAAGCCACGTTAAACGAGCAAATGACTGCAATTAGAGATAAATCGAACGAAGAACAAACGATCAAACATATTACAGAAATAGTTCAAAATGTACAGGATAAACACTTAAAGACAGATAGATTAATGAAGAAAAAATCATGGATGACTGATGAGATCCTTAAACTAATGGACGAGAAAAGAGAAGCCAAAAATGACCCAGACAAATATAAAACCAAAAATATATTAATCAGAACGAAAATCAGAAAAGCGAAAGAAAAAGAAGCAAGGGAAAGATGCGAAGAAATTGAGACTCTGCAGTCAACGTACGATAGTCATAAGACTAAGACTAAGACTGGGACTAAGACGAAGGCAGAAAGGAAATACAACTGATTCTGACGGAAACATCATCTTGGACAAACAGAGTAAAATAAGAATGCGGAAAGAATATCTAGAAAAACTATTTGAAGACCAAAGAGATAATACCTTTGAGCTAGAAGAAGAGGTAAAAGATGGACCAAGAATATTACAGCAGTTTACTCCGCAAGAACATAATTAAAGGATGACAAAGCGGCAGGCTTTGCAGATCCATAATATACAAGCAGAACTACTCAAACGAATGGACAACGAATCAATAGCAATAATCGCAAAGATATTCAACAACATATACAACTCTGAAGAAATACCAACAGAATGGCTGAAATCTGAGTTTATTGCACTTCCAAAAAAACCAGGAACCAAAATTGCGAAGATTACCTTACTATAAGCTTCATGAGTTATCTCCTAAAATTGTTCCTAAAGATAATTCATAAGAGAATCTACAAGCTGTGTGAAAGTCAAATTCCCCCCAACCAGTTCGGGTTCACAAATGCTGTTGGTACTAGAGAGGCTTTGTTCTCAGTACAAGCCTTGTTCCAGAGATGCAGAGACGTCAACTGCGACGTATACGCATGTCTGGTTGATTACGAGAAAGCGTTTGACCGAGTACAGGACGCCAAGATGATGCAAATATTAAAAGAAACAGGAATTAACAACCAAGATCTGAAAATAATTAGAAATCTTTACTGGAATCAGACAGCAAATCTCAGAGTTGAATTTGAATACACTGACTATGTGAAAATCATGCGTGGAGTGAGGCAAGGCTGTATTTTGTCTCCTCTAATCTTCAATCCGTACTCTGAAAGAATATTTATCGAAGCTTTGCACGAAACTGAAAAAGGCATTCCACTAAATGGTTACCGGCTAAACAACATCAGATATGCAGATTAGTATTTGGGGACAACTTAGAAGACCTACAAGTTCTTATGAACAAAATCACGTATTACAGTCAACAATATGGACTCAATATCAACGTTAAGAAGACAAAGCTTATGATAATTAGCAAGAAAAGGGTAACAGAAGGTCAACTCTACGTCAACCAATCCCCTGTAGAAAAGGTGACGCACTACAACTACCTCGGCACCATAATAAATGAAGAATGAACCGATAACCAAGAGATTAGAGCACGCATTGGAAAAGCTAGATCCACCTTCAATCGGATGTTAGCCTTCTTCAAGAGTCACAACCTCTCTCTTGATACAAAAGTATGAATGCTGCGATGCTACGTCTTCTCTGTCCTTTTTTATGGTGTTGAATCGTGGACCTTGAACGAATATATATGTAGAAAACTGGAAGCATTTGAGATGTGGCTATATCGGAGAATGCTTAAGATCCTGTGGACTGACCGAGTCACAAATGAGGAGGTCCTCAGAAAAATGAATAAGAACCGAGAGGTATAGTTTATTTCACGAAAAATGGTTGAGTGCTTAAGGATTGCAATAAAACCCGACCGCAAGTACCCCAGCTTAGTCAACATTAGTTAAGCAGGTAAATATTCAGGTAAAATTAAAGCTACTGTGGAGTGTCGTTATCTTGTTTGTATAATAAATTCCTGGTAATATAAAAACGATTAAAAAATCGTATAAAATTATAAAAACGATTAGAATACATTTTATTTCATAAAGTTGTAAACATTTTAACAGTGAGTTTCACTATCAATGGTTGATCTTTTAATGACCACAATAAATTTGTTGATCGTTAAGTAATTCCTGGAATAATTATACAGGTTCCCTCTATTCTGTATAATTTGTAAAAGTATATAAAACCGATGAGAAATTTTTAAATATACATTTTGTTTCATTTAGTTGAAAGTGTTACAAGTGTTACCAGTGTTATACCTATTTATACCTATAAAACAGCATTATGTGGCGTCCGTGGAAAAACATTGATGGTGCTTCTTCCAGTGTTCCAGCAAAGAAAAAGCATTTATCTGCTGACGCTAGAGAAATTGTAAAAACAATATATAGTTCTTTACTTACAAGAGGACTTATTACTAATACTGCTGCCAGTGAAATATCTGATTTAACGAAAATACCTCTAACCACAGAGAAAAGAATTACATCAAATCCCATTAAGTCAAGAAGGAAGCGTAAGGATGCCGGTTCTACCAAATGTATTGACGAAATTGATAAGGACTTAATAAGACGAAAAATTTACACAATGTACGAAGAGCAACGGATACCTACATTAGATGCTTTAAAACAACGGCTTACTAATGATAATACACAAATAAACTGTAGCCGCATTATTCTTTGGAGGATTTTGTCTAAAATGGGCTTCAGATATCGTACAATTGACAAAAGGCAAGTGCTTATGGAGTCCTATCGTTTACAAAAGTGGCGTACTGAATATATAACTTCCATAAGAAAGTACCGTACAGAAGATCGACCAATAATTTATCTGGACAAGACATGGTTTGACACTCATGAAACACCATCCAAATTATGGTCCGATTCTTCCAACAGGTGTCAAACAAAAGCTCCATCAAACAAAGGGAAAACAATAACAATTTTACATGCAGAATCAAAAAATGGTTGGGTCCCAAATGCCTTATGGCTTTCTGCAAAAAACATTAAAGACTCCTGCGTATACTACCATGAGGATACAACGGCAGAGCTTTTTGAGCAATGGTTTAAGAATTGTCTTATACCTAACCTTCCTCAAAATAGTGTGATAGTAATGGACAATGCAAGTTACCACAGTCGTTAATTACATAAGTCTCCAAGTGCAAATAACACGAAAATTGAAATTCAAAACTACCTGTTAGAAAACTATTATTTAAAACTGTTACTAAAACTGTTATTTAAAAAATGAACTGTTAGAAGTGTTAAAATCATTTTCTATTAAAAAAGTATATGTTTGTGACGCATTGGCCGAGGACATGGGACATACAGTGTTACGGCTTCCGCCCTACTATTGTTTATTTAATCCCATAGAGCATATGTGGCACCAACTAAAGTCAAATGTTAGGTCACAAAATGTTTCTCCGACTATAAGTGGTAGTGTAGTCGAATTAATAAGGAAATGTGTTGATGATATCTCCCCAGAAAGTTGTAAAAATTCAGTACGCCATGTAATGAACGTAGAAAATTCATATGTTACTTTGAATCACATAATTAAACCAATTGTTATTAATCTTGAAGAGGATAGAGACAACGAAACAGAATTAGGTATTTAGGAATTCATAAGTATATTTTGGTTATTTTGGGTATTTTTTTTTGTAAATATTAACTTGTATATATTTTTGTATATTTTTTTTTCAATTCATCTATTTTTTGGTCATTATGTATTCGTTTGTATGTATATACTGTAAATAGAACTATTATTACTGTACATTTTTAACGATATCCGATTAGGAAGAGCAAAAACTTTTAAACACGCCAGTTTTTTGCTGACAGTCCCTAAGCCTGTAAAAAGTGTGAAGGAAAGTACCTTTCTGAATTTAGATCCATATACTACGATTATTCACGTAGAAGAAAAAAACTACTTTCTTCATGTTAAAAATTGTTCAATTATCAAGTATATTCACTTGAACAACCTGAAAATACCATATAAAATAATTTAATAAATTTTTATAATCTTGTATTACACAGCTACCAATGAAATATATTAAATAACAAACTTTCTGAAGTGCGACCCTGTGGTTTATTGAGAGACTCTTGTATATACAATAGGATCAACTCAGGTAACCATTAAGCACTCAACCATTTTTCGTGAAACAAACTTTACTGATTACCATCAAATCTCTAAAGTTACAGTTCTTCGGACATATTATGCGAAATGAATCCAGATATGCTCTCCTACAAGCAACCCTGCAAGGAAAAATATTTGGAAAACGAGGTTCAGGAAAAAGAAGAACATCTTGGTTAAAGAACTTCGAAATCTGGTTCAATACAACGTCAGTGCAGCTTTTCCGAGCTGCTGCTGATAAGATAAGATTGCCATGATGATCGTCAACATTCGCAACGGATAGGCACATCAAGAAGAAGAAGAATTAGGAAGAATAAAATATTTTATGTGATAAGATGACCGTCTAGATTTTAAACGAACTACTTACTATTAACTTATATTTAATTTTAAATTACATATATCTACGCTTATGTTCTATCAGATAATTCAACTTCTTTTTATAAAGTTGTTAGAAAACCAATTAACTGCTACGTTGTTCTCACTGTATGTTTTCCAACGAAATATTTCGTATCTACTATACACCGCGTAATAAAATAAAATTGGGATCTTTGTATTGATAAATAAAATAGCCGAAGTCTAATATCCTCATCATATATACATCACAATAGGACAATGGCAAATCGGAAAACCAGTTAAAACTTACGTCTAGAGAAAACTGAACCGTTGAGCGAGAGGGACAGAGAAAGAAGGAAAACAGTTTTCCCATTAAACAATCAGGGTTTATCGCAATCATAATTAAACGGCATTAAATTAGATTTAATCGTAAAGGAAGTGATTTAAACGAGTATTTAAGAGCTCTGTTTGGGGTTGAAAACGCTCGCCACCCCCTGCGCCCGTACGTACATATTCTACAAGGCGGACCGTCAACGAAGATTATGTAAGAAAAGCGACCAATAGCAGGCGACGAGTCCCCACTCTTCGAGAACAAATGCCTGTCGTTGCTTCTCTCAGGGTTGAATCGGCCACCCCTTGTGAGTATTATAAGAGAGAGCGAAAAAGTCTCTCTCGGTTACTCCCGGTCGGGGTTTCGCTATGAAATTTGTAATACCTCTTTTAGAGGTATTTTTTGGTTTTGTTTCGACAATTGATTCGGCCTTTTGTGTAGGCGCTTGACGTTTACTTCTTTTGGAAAATGTTTTATTGTATTACTGGATGGCATGACTTTATATTGACCTATTGTCTGCAGGCACGTATTAGGACAATCAATTTCAACAAAAAGGCATCAAAGATATCAAGTAGGGATAAATTTCTGATTTAAGTCATACTCCTCATATCATGCAGTAAAAGTTTTAGAAATTTTAAAGTCCCAAAGGTGTCAACTGGACGCCCTGAAAAAGTGTTTCCAACGACAAATACAAATGCATACTGCATATGTAGGCGATGCCACCATTATTAGTAGAAGCAAAACACGACTAATGGAAACACAAAATCCTGAAGCACAAAAAAGAGGGCTTAAAATAAACGAAATAAAAATTAAGTACATGACCATCAAAAGAACACCTGATACTATTGAATGTGTGGATGCCTTCACATATCTGGGCACAGAAATCAATCAGAAGAATTCCGTAAGTAGCGAAATTAATGCACGTATTTCCAGTGGAAATCGTACATACTATGCTAATAAAAGATTGATGACATCGAAATTATTAGACAAAAGAACCAAAATGACTATCTACACAACTTTGACTAGACCCGTAGTAACCATATACTGAAAAAGTATATGGCCCGGTTCAAAAGGATGACGGCACATGGAGAATCGGGAGAAACGACTAGGTTAATGAACTGTCATGGCTGGAACATGTTCAGCGACAAGAATAGAGGAAAACGAAAAAGAAGATACAGTGGAAGGTGGAAAAAAGGAAGGCCCAAGACGAGAAAGTTGGTTGACGTGAAAGACGACCTGAAAACCATGAATATAAGACAATGGAGGAGAAGGGCCCCAGAGAGATCTGAATGGGAGGACATAGCCACACAGGCAAAGACCCATCCGTTGTTATGATGACAAAAGAAGAACGACAAATACAAAATCAACATACAATTGATTATGCGAATTACTCCAGAAAAGATAATACATGCTAATTGTTAAATAATAAAAAATTAATATTTACCAGCTACAGTTCGTAACGATCATACCAAATATGCCATATGGAATAGTACCTAATGTTATTCCATCAACCACAAAAATAAATTAAAGAATGAACTTTTTTTGTGAGCCATTTTAGTAATAACTTCGTTAATGCACTGGTCACTTCTTTGCTTTAATTTGAAACAACGTGACCATACTATGCTTCTTATTTTCCTTCTAATGGCTCTACAACCCTTCCCGGGTTATAGCCTACTTAACAAGGTTCTTTCATTCTGCCCTGTCGGATACTTTCTTTTGCCACTGCCTGGTGTTCATGGTTTTAAGATCTTGCTCTACATCGTATATTCACCTATTTCGGAGCCTTCCTCCTGCACTATTTCCTTGCGGTTTCAATCCCTGGATTCCTTTTACAGCTCGATTATCTGGCATTCTTTCTAAGTGGCCAAGCCAGTTTAGTCTGTGTGACTTACCAAATCTAATGATATCTGCGCTCTGCATTAATTCATTCAGCTCATAATTCATTTTTATTCTCCACGAACCATAGCTACAATTGGTTGATCCAAATGTCTTTCTTAATATTTTGCGTTCAAATATTCTCAATTGATTTTAATCAGTGGTTAAAAGAGTCCACGTTTCTAATCCATATGTGACCACTGGTCTAATTACTGTTGTGTAGAATCTAAGCTTAGACTCACGATTCAGCAACTTATTTTTGATTAAGTCTTTGTATTCATAAAAGCACTAAACTACACCTAAAGTAAAATACAAACTATTTATCAATGACAATTAAATCACACTATCAGTGATTTGGGTTGTAACGGATAGTGATGCGCAACGTATAGCCTCTCCTATCCAAATGTCAACCTCAGCTGCCTATGAAATAATCTTAATCATAATCATCCGGTACATCCCACTTACTGGACGATATTTTCGGATGGAAGAGTGGTTGTTTCTAAAGTCAAAGGGCATCTTCTTGTCCTAGACATGGAAAATCATTTCAGAAATGATCAACGGCATGGAGATGCATAAGGCAAAGTGAAACTAACGCATTAAATTCTTTAATGAGCATCCGTAGTATCAACATGGCTAAAAAACACAACCAAATACTCTACTGATCATGAAACTCGGAAAACAAGATCCGACAGAAGAGACCTCTTTAGTCATCAATATGCGAAAACCTTGTAAAGTAGCGACTTGGAATGTTGTTGGAAGGTTAGAAGTCTACATCAAGCTGGAAAAGTGCATAATGCAGTTAAAGAAATGGAAATACTAAATACAGATAGAACACGAATCACAGACGTCCAATGGCTCAACTCAGGAAAGATGAAAATTAACAAGGCGGTTTACACGGATATCTTCTTTAACCTGTTAATTAACGCTGTACTTTCATTTCTTCTATTGACTAGTAGGTACTCCAAATATTTAAATGTTTCAATCTCTTCAGTTCTGTCAGTTCTTTATGTCTTCTTTTTCTTGCTTACGTTCATGTATTTTGTTTTATTTTCATTTATTTCCAGTTCTCTCAGTCTTGGAAGGTTTACTTTAATGCCCTTTTATCAGTTGCTACTATGGTTATATCGTCGGCATATCCTATTATTTGTACTGCATTCTTGTTTATAGTTCCTGCGTTTGACAGCTTTTTTATTATCTTGTCTAGTGATAGAATAAATAGTACCGTTGAGAGCTCATCTTCTTCTCTTACTCCATTTTTTATTTTTATTATTTCTGTTCTTTCTCTTTCGATGTCTATTGTTGCTTAAACTCAAGGGCCTGTTTAAAGTGTATGTGTTTCTCCGTCGTACTCGTATGTTTTCTCTATCACTTGTTTTAGCGTATGTATAGCGTCTATCGTAGATCTTCCTTTTCTAAAACCGTACTGGTAATGTACTATGCTTAAATTAGGTGTTGCCAGAACTAAATATCAGACGTCTTTTGCAATTTTAAAATAAAACTGCTTGTGCTTAATATGTCAAATGAGATCGAAAGGATAATAAAAAAATGGACGTGTACGAACTCATCACTATATAGCCCCCCATAAAATTATTAGACCCTCGGAGATATAGTAAACTGATCACCGGCATCCTTTGGAGATTGGTAAACTCATCACCGCAGATAGGTAAACTCACCACCGGGATTTTTGCCTGGTTTCTAATGATTGTTTGCTCTAAGATTGCCTCTTACCTGTTATACTTCTCGTTTATGTGATAATTTAATAAATTCAGAAATTATTTTAAGCAAGTGGCTTTAAAATTTAACTGAGATATTAATATGTCTCACAGTGTGGCCTATTAGATGTATCTGCCAATCTAAATGATTTTGGGATCTAAAAACTTAGTTACATAGGATTTCGATAGTGAACTTTAAAATGAAAATATTGGTCAACAGTGGTAGTCCCAACTTCGTTATTTGATTTTCATTGCATTTTTATATTTCTCATTGAATTCTCGAGATAATTTGTTAACCATACATTCGGTCTAAGTCTTACTGTTTTGGCGTTATTTGACTATCTTGAAAATAATAGACGATTTTGGACAGGAAGTAAATATAAAATGTCTAAAAAATAGAAAAAGCTAAAAACTTGAGTGTGCTATTAGTGCATTGAAGTCGAAGGAAACTTAATTTTTTACACGTGCAAAGCTTTACATTTTATGGCATCATTGGCGGAAATTTTTAAATTTGAAGTAATCAGCAATGCATTTATTGTGACAGAATGCATCAAAATGCTTAAATACAGTTTCCTGTACTTTATCTTTCAATGACTTGTACAAAGATCCCACAATTAGAGTGCTTTTAAAAGCAAATTTTTTACATTTTTTGGTTAGTTTTCGCCATTATTTGTAAGAGTCAGATGAGTTGTTCATTTCATTTTATAAACATCATGACAACCAACTTCAATTAGTGTAAGATACAAAATAATTTTTATTCTGTAATTTGTACTAATTTTGTTTATTATAGCACCCAGATGATGCAAATAAAGATTTGCGAAAGCTTGGTAGACTAAAAAGAGTACTTCTTTGTCCTATCTTCAGCAGCACACCCAAATAGTTGTGTTTTGTGTGTCTAACTAATCAGCGTTGACTACAAGCGTTTATCGCTTTTTTAATATATATATATATATATATATATATATATATATATATATATATATATATATATATATATATATATATATATATATAAGGAGTCCAATTAAGTCGGTACCATATGGAAAATTTTTTTATTTTTAGTTTTATGAAAAAAAAATTTATTCTCTAGTTCTGAATGATCTAGAACTTCAATCATCAGAATCAGATATTAGTATTCTTCAGTCATTTACGCGGTTCGTTAAAAAACATGAATTTTATTAAGACTTGAGAATATCCACAATTCATTTTTTTGACAAACCGCGTATACAACTAAAAAAATTTAATATCTGATCATTGTATTCTAGGTTTTAGATCATACAAAACTTTTTATGTAACATAGTTATTTTATATAACAAAATTCATAATACTAAAAATAAAAAGGTTTCACATATGGTGCCGACTTAATTGGATACCCTGTATATATATATATATATATATATATATATATATATATATATATATATATATATATATATATATAACAATGTAACTTTAACAATTTAATTAGAAATCTCAAAATATAATATCAGAAAAGGTAATCTACAGCAACAAATTAATATTTTGCCTTGCCTACAAGAAACATCTTATACAGTTAACAATTATTCTGATTTTTTTCTGTTGGATCAGGATGATTCGAAAACCAGTGCGAAACAACTAAACAAAAATGGTATAAAATTTCTACTCACCAGTTGTATGACATTTAGCCTTACACCCTTTCGTCGCACAAGTCCACAAAAGGCAATTCGATTTTTTTAGAGTCTTTCGCAATTGAAATTTGAAATTATTGATAACCATAATTGTTTGTCCGCGTTGGCTCAGGACGTAATCAATTAGCAGTTCACTATCCATGTTGAAGAAACAAGGGCAAATGAAGAGAAATTTTTCTTTTCGCATGATTTTAGGTAGCTATCAATAGAATTTTGTAGAATTCCCAAATAAAAACCAATAAATTGCAGTTGCATTTAAGACATCTGGATTTGGATTATTCTGTTAAATTACCAAAAACTAGCCGTTTGCTGGGGTTTTTTTGGTCTATACCTGATCCGGGGTGCAGGTAGGCCAGTGATCAGTTTACCAATCTCTTAGGGTCTATTTTGAAAACCCTTCTTTTATGGTGGTGATGAGTTTGTACTATGTACGAGGGTATTTATGATAATTGGTGATGAGTTTATGTGTACCCAATAACAAGGAAGAATAATATAAACTCAAAAGATTTTTGCAAAAAACGTTCATGTTGTGTTAATTATATATGTCATCGTTTAGTAAATATGTCATTGCCAATAACACAAGAAGAAAAGTTCATCGGTTGCAATATAAGGACACAAAATAATAACTGATTGTATATCACAACCGATGTTTTTGATCGATAGCACATCAACAGAGAAACCGACTCGTAATAGATTCTTCCCCTCAGTCAAAAGTCTCGGCTATTATATTATCCACTGCGTTAGATCTGCAACATATGTTTTTGATAGCGCCCTTAACAAGGGGTAGTTCTATCTCCATTTAAAAACACGACGTTTACGGATGCGAATATTTACTTCGAGTCACCCTCCTGACTTAACCGCACACGAAAAATCTGTATCACTTTGAATGTTTGGATTTCTTTTGCAAATCCGATTTTGAAATAAGTACATCTACCTTTTTGATATTTAAAGGGATGATGTCGGTTGTCCTCGATATCGATTCAAGTTAGGTTTTTTTAACGTTAGAGGTTTTAAAAATAGACTGTACAAATAAGCAAAACAGGTTTGATAGTCCCCAGTTTTGCAATAAATTTTTTGGAGAAAGACAAATAATCATTATCATCATTATCAGTATCATGATTGCAATATGAGATAGATTTTCTTAGTATCTCGGAATCGCCTTTTTTATTGGATCACACTAAGATTTATCTCCCTTAGATCGATGTCTCATTTGTCATTCGAGGGTCGGTTTTGACTTTTTTATATACTTTCCATGAATTCGACGTTCAACTATTTTTTGTATTAGCTAATCCTCATTTCGTCTCATTTTATCATTAATATGACCCAAATGACATGGATCTATGTTATGTGTAGGGTTTCCGTAAAACATGCTGTTTTGAAAGTAATCTGAAATACTTTTATGCCATTGATTATTTATTTTAAGCATTAAGTTTCTATGAACATGGGTAATAAGTTATATTTAAAGGGTTGAAAGTTTAAAATCGAAATGAAAAATTTATTTTGTTTTATCCAAAACGTTTAATCTGTTTTGTTTTTAATTTGGTAAACAATATGTTCTTTAAAAACATAATACCACAGAATAATATACAATCAGAAGTTCACTCTAGCAGAATTTATAAGTACGCGCACCCAGTTGGCGCGGACGACAGCTCCTGTCCTCTTTATCAGGTTCCAGTAGTGTCCTTATATAGTTGGATAGCGGTCAAAATATATAATAACATTATCCTCTCATTTCGGCTTTAAAAAAGGTTACTCTACCAAATACACGTTGATTGAAATCGTCACACACATTAACCAAAATCTAAATGACAAAAAACTTTCTATCGGCATTTTTATCGATGTACAGAAAGCCTTTGACCAAGTTTAGCATGGCGGACTGGTGTAGAAACTAATGAACATCGTCTTGCCTATCCTCTTTGTCAGAATAATGCACTCGTATATCTCTGAAAGCAAAATCACAGTCAAGATCAGAAGTCAACTCTCAACACTCTTTGCTTTTACTGCAGGAGTGCTATAAGGTTCCGTCTTAGCACCCATACTTTACACGGTTTATAATAGTAACTTCTACAACCCATGTAACATAAACACACTGACATTACTTTACTTAGTCGACACCTTAAAATGCAGATGTCCTCGAAAGGCACGCTCAAAATCACCTATACCATGTCGATAGGTCATGTAGGAGCTGGGGAATAACGCCGAATCCTAATAAAACACAACTTATACTGTTTAGACATCTTAAGATAAGCGATCTCGGTACACGTAATGCTGAGGAAAGAATTAACCTGAGGCTATGGGAAGATCTATTCCAACTTCGATATCGAATCGAGTACCTAGGAGTGATGTTTACCAAAACACTAAACTGAAGACAAAATCTGATCACTACCCATAACAGGGTCAGGAAAAGAGTCGGTCTACTCAAAACTCTATGTGGAAAATACAGACGGATGCATAAAAAAACACTTATAGCCACGTACAAGTTATACATTAGGCACAAAGGCTAACATATACGCCTTGCTCCATTACGACCCATCGCAACAGCTGCTATCATTGGAAAGAAGTATTCTGCGTAAAGTAAACTGCAAACGATCCGACTACTTTAAGAGGTTCCCCTCTCTGTGTAGGCCAAGACAAACAAACTATCACGAGCCAAAACTTCAGAGTCCAAAACGTACTCAAAACTGCCTGCTCATCTCATTATTACTCACAAAACTGCTGACCTTTGCCAGCAACGAACTTTCTGATGAATACATCGATACCCTGGAGACAAGACCTCTTTTTTATTGTACTTCTTCTTCTTGTAGTGCCTATCCGTTACGGATGTAGGTGACGATCATGGCAATCTGTATTTGCACACGCTGGCATAGCACTTTCTGACCACACTGCTGCTATGAAAAGATTTGTGACTGTTGTGTTAAACTACGTGCGTAGATTTTCCAGCCAGGAAATCCTTCGCCCTCCTGGTCCACGTTTTCTTTCCACTTTTCCCTGTAAAATTTATTGCAGCAACCTGGCAAATTTATTGTCCATAATTGGGCCTTCAAGTACAATTTTTACCATGCACTCAGACAAATAGCTTACTTCGAGCTGAGTACACGGACAGGGAGGGATCCACAGAATGATTTTGGGCCTACACAGGTTCCCCTCAAGCCTTATTTGCCAACAAATCTGCGCGTTCATTCCCATGTACCTATTTATGACCAGGCATCCATATTAAAGACACTTTAATATCTTTTGCCAGGTTGTTTAGGAGATCTTTGTTCCTCACCAGATTTGATATTTGGTGAATGGGTTCTTTACTGTCAGAGTTTATAGCCGCTTGGCTATCTGTATAAATGTTGATTCTCTTTGCTTTGGGGCCTTTTTCTATGATTTCATCAATTCAGGCCATCAAAGCAAAATTTCAGCCTGAAGTAAAATTGTAAATTGACCTTGGCTGTAAGATTTATTATAATTACATATATGCTCAAAGACTCCTGATCCAATACCATGGGCAGTTTTAGGTCCATCAGTGAATCATTAATATTTGGGACTTTTAGTTCTCTAGATGGTATAATTGTGTTAATCTTCGCAGTGAAGATTAATTCTGGTGTCATAATATCTGAGTTCATCATAAAGATGGATTCCTTAAGTATAGTCCCAGTAGTACTTATAGGGCTATTCAATACATAATTGGGCCTTCAAGTATTGTTTGCTTTAAATCTCAGGATGATCATAAGGGCTGCAGCGAAAATATACACTTCCAGCGGAGGCAGACCTATTATAGCCTCTAAAGATGCTCCTCCTATAGTGTTCAAACCTACTGTTATATTTAGAAGCACCTGTATTTGTAGGATGGTCACATAAAATTGCAAATCTTGTTTTTTTACCAAAGTATTGAACCATAAATAACTATCAGTAGTATCACTGATGTGCATGACCAACAGGTTACCTTTGGTTTCAACCCCAGGTTGATTCAGATCCGCAGTTCCAGAAGAGTCGCGTAGCCTTTTTGGTTATATTGATATTGCCAATTGAGTTTGGAATCCATCCAACGTTACCCCCAGATACTTGACTTTATTGGTTCTTTCCAGTTCCTTGCCAAATATTTTTAACTCACTCTGTCTAGTAAGCTTCAATTCATTTTGGAAGGATTCACAGAAAGATTATATTTCAGAAACCAATTCTCTATGTAATGAAGGGAATATCGCATATGATACGCATAAGTACTGGGAAATTTTCCCTAGTCACTATTACAATGTCGTCTACGAATATCTTGATCCAGATTCCTTGACTGTTAAGCTCTTGAATCAGGTCGTCAACGACTATATTCCATAATATTGGTGACAATACACCCTCAATGTGACATCTCTTAGTTGCCCTCAGGTTTATCGCACGTTCATACGTATCTGTGGATATTATTCTGCACTGAAGCATCTGAATAATCCACTTGCATGCTGTATTAATTTGATGCAGGTATTATCAAATGCACCTTTTATATCTAAAAACGCAGCAAGGGCGACTTCTTTTCTAGTTCTCTTAAACTCCTTTTAAGTTCCGACATCAGATTGTGCAGGCGGTCTCTTTCCCTGGTTGGTACGCCCATTATCGCTGGTGCAGTGAGTTTTCATTATAAGATTGTTTTTCTTGACGTATTCATTCAAGATTTTTTCTCAAAGTTTTCAAACATAAATGAAGGCAGACTTATTTGCTAAGGTGTAATCTGTTTTTCCTGGTTTGGGAATAAGTGCCATACATAAACATAAATAAACTATTATATAAAATTATTTATTTGAGCGAAGTGAATTTTTTGATTTGTTTATATTTATTTATATTTAATACAGTAATAAATAAATCAATACATAAGTCATTATCTGTAATTTTAAACCTACCTACTCCTCTACTAAGTGTAGTTCAACCTTTTTTAATCGAATTCGGATAAGATGAATTTTTTATGTTTATATACCTTTCCAATATATTTATTTATTTATTTCCCAATATGTTATCTATCTTTCAATATTATTAAAGAATTCTACTAGCTCTACTTTATTTCATCACAATAAGAATTATTGTAAGCGAAGCCATTGTGAGAGACAAACGTCATAAGAGTCATAAAATAAACGTCTGCGTTTAACTTTTTCTTTTAAATCGTTAGATAACGAGAAACTCCTAATTTTATTCTAAAATTAGGAGTTTATCACCAAAAAATTTTTTTTTAAAGTTCAGATAGAACAAAGAAACAATTTCTGCGACACCATTAACAATAATAAATATGTGGATCAATAAAACACACAATTCTTTCGTCGTTATTATCACTATTCAAAACACTACTTCATTATCAAATTAAAAGGTAAATATTTAATCTACAGCTTTGAGACTAGCACTGGGCGTTTAGAACGAGTCCGGTTAGTAGTATGCAACTTTTGATAGGAATCAACTCAATGTATCGCTAAAACATCTATTCATGGAAATTCTAGACCACTATCCTAATTATTTGCAAATGTTTACCGATGCCTCTAAAACTCCTAATGGTCGCGCTGCTGTCTACTACTGTAAGGAAAATTCTTATAGCATATCGATACCAACAAACTGCAGTATACTCAAAGGCGAGGCTACAGCTATTTTGAAAGTCCTAATCTTCTTCAAAAAGAGTTGAACTATGAAGTGCATTATCGTAACAAACTCATTAAATGCATTACTGGAATTGAAACAAATATATACCAACAACCCTATTATACAGACTTTAAAAAAAGGAACTAGAAACATTCCGATCATTGGGAAATGAAGCGGCTTTTATTTGGGTACCTTCACATACAGGGATTTACGGAAATGAAAAAGCAGATCAACTGGCAAACAAAAGTCAAATCAGCTCAAACCATACTGTAAAATTGAAAACATATCCGTACACCGATCTAAAAAACCTGGTTAAAATCCACTATACTAATACATGGCAAAATTATTGGGAATAATTAGGAACAAAATTAAATGTAATTTGCCCACAAATAAACGCTGTCCTGGAGACTCCTTCAAACAGAAGAAACCAAGTTATTATTAACCGTCTAAGAATTGGCCATACTGTCTTTACACACAAATACTTAATAACAAAAGAACCACTACCTATCTGCTTCAACTACTCTAATCCTCTGACCGTCAAACGTGTCCTGCTTGATTGTCCTCAATTCATGGAAAAAAGAAGATCCCACGGATTCACAGATGACGATCCCAAAACAGTTCTCACCAAAAAAATTTCAACAGTGTTAACCTATTTAAAAGACATCAAGTTATTCAATTGATATACCCACTAATAACCCTACGCGGTTGATGTGGTTTTGTGTTTAAATAAAAAAAAACAAACAAAAGGTAAGTGAAAAATCTTAAAGATGGTGCCAAAAATGAGTCGGCAGCCACTTGACATCCACAATCAGTTAAATTTGATACTAATTTTTGTATGAGGATTGATATTAATAAAGTATCCAGAATAGCTAAATCTAGTTTTGTCCTAGGAAGATATATATATATCATTCAAATCATGCTATAACATGCTACCAGAATATTGTAAAATCGCGATTATAACGGCGCTGATAGATAATACGTTATTGCCTTAAATCGACTCACCTGACTGTCTTTAAGCCCCAACTTTTCAGCGAGTTTCTTCCTATCCGGCTTGGAGATATATTTCTGAATTTGAAACCGCCTCTCCAACCCTTTTCGTTGTAAATCGCTGAAGACGGCACGCCTCATCATGCCCCTTCGAGGCTTTCCCCTGCCGCTGTGCGCCCATGGAAACGAGCCAGGTAACGGGAAAACTGCCGAGTGGGTACCGGACACTGGGGTTGACACTGAAAATGACAATTTGTTATGTAATAAAGTATATTATAGTTTTTATAAAGAAACGATATGTATGGATAAGACATTTCATGTCAACCGATTAGATTGTTTTCCAAAATACCTTTATTTTCTTTCAAGCTATGTAATAAACAGTACTTGAGGGGCGTTTACTTATGTTTTTGAGAATTCTTCGAATTATTATATTATCTCTACAAAGGAAAGAGAGAATTCAAAGTGTGAATTCGTTGTTGAGAAATTTTGGGTTTAAATATGAGTAAGCCAATTCTCCAATAAAGTTGATACTGTACATCATTTAGATATTTCTCAGTCAAGAAATCATTGGTTTGTCAAAGCTTACCCGATCTTCCGTCAGGTAGAAGTCTATTTTTTTCTCAAATCTTTTATTTACTGTTTTAGGAAAAATCTTGTATAGATTGAATAGTAAGCTTATATACCTGTTCTTTTTTAAGCCAATAATGTCATCATCATCATCATCATCACCCTGTGTGAGTCCTAGCTTATTCAAGAATTTCTCTCCAGTCGTCCTTATCCGCCGCCTTCCTTCTCCAAGTACGTATTCCCATATTTCTCATATCTCATCGATCTTATCAAGAAACCTTGTTCTTGGTTTTCATGTTCTTCTCTGACCATTGGGTTTATCAAGGAGTGTTTTTCTAGCTGTGTCAGTTAGTTCCATCTGCATTACATGTACATGCTTAACCCATCTCAGATGACATCTTAATATATTCTAAGAGGTCTGATTCCTGGTATATTCTAAAAAGTTCGAAAGTTTTACCGTCTCCTCCATACTCCATTGTCATTCACCGCTCCACAGATTTGCCTTGGTACTTTTCTCTCGAAAAAATCTAACACGTTTTCATTTCTTTTTTTTTGAGTCCAGGTCTCTGAACCATATGTTAAGACTGGGCGTATTATTGTTTTGTAGAGTGTTACCTCTATATTTCTCGATATAATTGAGGATTTAATAAAAGGATTGGGCGCAAAATAGCACCTGGTAGCCGTGAAATGAGAATGTTTTAAGTACTTGAGTGGAAAGTTTCTCCACCTATCAGAAGCCAAATTGAAAGAAAGGTGTTTCTGTTAGACCAGAAATTCGTAAAATGATGTTCGACTCCACCTTTGAAACCAAGATGGCTACTAAGAAAAAAGAAGCTTGGATTGCATTCAAAAAAATTGTAACCAAATTTTTAGGTGATATAAAAAAAGACCTAAACTACGAGCTTATAGTAGCTATTTTATTAGATAAGTTTAAAGATTTGGGATGTATAATGAGTCTTAAAATCCACTTTTTGCATAACCATCTTAAATTTTTGCCTGAAAACCTAGGTGATGTCAGTGAAGAACAAGCCGAACGATTCCACCAGGATATCAAGATGATAAGGAAACGATACCAGGAAAGTTGGAACACCAACATGATGGGTGATTAATGTTGGCCACTTTATCGGGAACGACAGAATGCCTCGCATAGGAGAAAAATCTACTTGAGAAGTTTTAGAGAAAAAAAAGAGAAAGAAAATACAAAAGCATTGACTCCTGAAATGATTGTACAAACCTATCCTATTACAAGATAAGAATTAAATAAAAGGTATTATTCTAATAATGTATCATTTCATTGTTTTCCGATATTTTGTCTTTTTCAAATTATTATAATGTAGAATAAACTAGTGTCATATTGTGGGAAAACTGTGGGTGGTACGTAAAATCTAATTTCAGATTCTTTTTTAGGGCCAAAAATATATAGGATTCACATAAATTTGTAAGAAAAGTTTTATAAATCTTTCTTTTTGTTGGCCTATGTAATTCAATTTAATATGAATATTAAAAATTCGGGTTTGGATACTCCACAGTTCCTTCAAAATTTACCTGGAAGCAACTTTAGATATATGCAACATAGTTACCAGGAAACTAATTAACTTCATAAGAAAATACTCTTATCCTTGAAGCTTCTGAAATTAAAATTAAAAACCAATACTTTAATAGACTTATCACAGTAATTTCGAAGCAAAAATTTGGTAGCAAAAGCATACCGTAAAAGTAATTACCAAGCGATTTTCTCGCTTTAAAATTACTTTGAAGTTTCAAAGATTCTTTTAGTTTCTCTAAATAACTGTATTATGACTACAACAATATGACTTTAACGATATCAAAGATTGACATTGTAGATTTTTGCTAGAATATCTTAAATGGATCTTAAATGGTCTAATCTAATCGATCTAGTTATGATATTGAAGCTACACTATGTTGATACTTTCTCCATGTACTCATATCTCAAAGATATTTTTTAATCTTTTTTGTGTTTGAAACATACTCAAATAGTCAACGTGGAAAATATATATCTTATAAACGTATAAAACTTACGAAAAATCTATAAATCTTTTTTATTATGCAGTAGCAGTCAAAGCATTAATTGAGCTATTATTTATTTGTTTTTACCTGTCAAGTAGGGTTGCGGCCTACAGTGCGCCGCCAGTAAAAGGTGGGGGTTGAAATGTGGCGGCCGACTGGCAACAGGTTTGGCTATCGACGTTGAATGATTGTTGAGGTACGTAGAGAGGCCCAATAAACTAGGTGGACCCGCTCCCGCTGCCGCCGCTGTTACGTGCACTAAATTATCTGTGGAAAACAAACGAAAATTTCGTTAAAATGAAAAACACGATCGAGTGTTGTAGAGGAAGATCTATGGCCCTAGCTTTTTTAAAACTGAGTTATTACCACTAGGTTTATTTCAACAGTAACTTTATCAGCTAACAATAAAACGACTTAACATATTAAAAACAGTAACGTAAGAAAGAGTAAAAATAGTAAAAATTCCATTTTCAATTATTTAAACACTAAGACCTATTATTCTATGACATTATATAAATACAGAAACACCAAAAGTGTAGAAATAATGATTATATTTAGTATATATTTAGTAGTAAGGTTACGTTATTAACTAATGCATAATTATTTACATGGTTATTTTGTATATGTTATATATAAAGGGGGGCAAAGGGTTTTAGCGCTGTATCTCATAAACTAGCAACACTATATGAAATTTTATTATACATTATTTTATAGCAAATTAAATTGCTTATAACTTTAATTCCATTACTTTTAATTGTAAAATGAAAAATAAAAAGGTTACAAACAAAAATAATTACAAACTTTTGAACAAACTTTCTTTTGGGCCTTATAACTTTTTTTCTGGTTATTATACAATAAAATGACATTCAATCAATATTATAGGGGGTTTTTCAAAGAATAATTTTCACTACAAAATTGTTTATTTTAATAATTTTTCTGGATTTTACAGCGCTCCGAAGTTCACCGAGTTCTTGAATACTCGCCATCTTGGAGCAAGAGGTTCAAAGGGTTTTCGCGCTGTGTCTCGTAAACTAGTAATCCTACAAAAAATTTTATTAGATATTATTTGTAGCAAATTAAATTGGCTATAACTTTATTCCAACTACTTTTTATCGTAAAATGAAAAATAAAAAAGGCATTAACAAAAGTAACTAGGTATTGAACAAATTTTCTTTTGGATCTTATAACTTTTTTTCTACTCATTTCACAAGAAAAATACATCAGAAGAATATTATAAAGGGTGTTTAACGAATAATTTTCAATACAAATATGTTTAATTTCAATAATTTTTCTGGGTTTAACAGCACTCTGAAGCTGACCAGGTTCTTAAATACTCATAAGAATACGATAAAAACGAACCAGTAGGCTTAGTTTTTTTTATATAATTTATATATTTTTTAGTCATATAATTTATTATTTTGTATCATTCCTATGGTATTATTCATGTATTATTAACCTTTTTCCCGACCACCCATGAGGTAGAGTCTGGAGGCGCATTCACTGACAATTTCCAGGCGAGATACTAGCTTTGCTTGTTTGCGTGCTACCAATAAGAAATGGTCTGAGTAGGTAGATGTCGCTGCCTTCAGATCCCCATATCTTGTATTGTTCTTTTTCGTTTTCGTTGTATTTTGATTCGTTCTGATTTTGTTAATAATTTAATTTACCAGTATTATTTCGTCTTTTCGCAGGTCAATGCGAGTGGCACAAAGGCGTATGAAAAGATCAATTCTCGGCGTGACAAAAAAAGACAAAATAAGGAATCAAGACTTAAGAAAAAGAACAGGTATTAGTGATGTCAACGAACGTATAGCCAAGCTGAAATGGAATTGGGGCGGTCACATAGCGAGACTGAAAGACACAAGATGGACCAGAAAACTAATTGACTGGCTCCCAAGAGAAGACAAACGCAGCAGAGGACGACCACCAACACGCTGGATGGACGACATTGGACGAATATCCAAGAAATGGCAACAAGAAGCACAGAACCGTGAAGAGTGGCGAAAAATGGGAGAGACCTATGTCCAGCAGTGGACAGAAGAGGTTGCATGATGATGATGATGATTTCGTCTTTTAATTTTTTGGCGCTTCCTCTTGTAACAGCCAGCACCGCATATCATCTACAAATATGTTTATTATATTATGGCCTATTTTAGAGATATTACTAATATACGATAATTACAGGTCTAGTTCGAATACACTATCATACGATATTCCTGCATTTATTTTTTAAATTGCTCTGAAATGTCTGTAGCTCTACATCCTGCTTGCTCGCAAGGTTGATAGAAGTCTAGCTTTGATGTCAACCTATTAGTTGTTATCTTCATAGTCTGTTCTAGTATATTGAAACCGACAAATTGATTGTTTGTTCGAAATGAAATTGATAACTTTATCAATCAGTTAGTCCATTAGGCAGTCTAAGAGGTGACTGATTTTAAAAAACAGTATCATTTGATGTGCGAAGTATGTAAGAATAGTTTGACTCGACCAACATTTAATTAATTTTTAAATTTTCTAACAGTTATTTTCTTTCTAAATTCCTTGTTCATATTATTACTTTGCTCTGCTCTAAAAATCATATTCTAATAAAAATTCATGCATTTATTTATGCAATGAATCTGGATGATTTTCTCCAACTTTATCCTGTAAATTTCCCAGTTTGCGGTGATTTCAATCATACCTCTATTATAAGGCAGCCATCTGCAGAAAGAGGTATTTTAAAAACAATCCCGCAGAGAAGGAGAAAATTTCCCTAACACATTCTCTGATTTATATGATACCTCTCTCGACGATGGTGGCGCCGGAGACCGTGAAGGCGGCATCTGAATGGAATAAAATAAAATTGGTACGGATGCAAGTCAATTTATTCCCGAATTTAGCATTCGGAATGGCGCGTTTGAATTAATACGTGCGAAATGCGGCGGCAGGTTTTTTCGACAGGCCGAGGCCGGCAGAGCAAAAGATTTAGTCGGCGGCGGTAGTAGCGGGATTTGGGCCCTTAGGGCCCTCTGGCTTACGGACGGATACAGTGTAAGCCGGAGCTAAGTGCCTGCACAGCTGACGCGCGCCAGAATCAACCCCTTGTTACTCGGACGAGCATTTTTGCCGAGCGGACAATATAGCCTTGTTTATTGATGGTGGAAGAGAAGCTCTCTCCACTTCACCGTCTTAATTTTCGTTTAAGGAATGTGACTTTCATTGGATTGGACTCGGAAGCTTAAAAATAATTAAAATATATATTTAAGTACTTTGCTCAGTTTTGCTTTAAACAAATATCGAGATATAATTAAATTATTGCATTGTGCAATTTATTTGTTGTTTTGGGGAGCTGGCTGCATGCAGTTTCCATCTACTAATGATTCTTCAATGTTTATTCTAAATGATCTTGTGATCAATCTTATTCGGTGTATTCGTGCAGTGTTTTAAGCTAATGTTAAAATCACATCATCTTGAGTTGCAACGTGAAAGTATATATTGGTTAGTTTGTAAAGTTTATGCGAGAATGATAAATTTGACGTGACGTGATAAGTAGGGTTATATCAGGGAACATATTTAGTCCTTATTATTCTCATTAGTGTTGAATCAGATATCAGAAAATTTAAAAGCGGCATTCCTTAGTGCTTAATAGATGCTGAATATGTGGCGTTAGTATTAAATACTGAAAGGGAATTAGAACGGCAACTGGAAGCGTAGAGATAAGCTTTTGATAAAAAGGTTTAAAGCTAAGTAGGACCAAATACTTCTTCTTCTTCTTCCTCAGCTTATCCCTTTTCAGGAGTCGCTATTCCTTACTCTTCGTCATTACTCATTTCTGTCCATCGGGTCTACTTCACCTAAAGTTTTCTCTTTAATTTCCTTTGTCACACAGTCCCTCCATCTTCTCCTCTGTTTTTCTGCACCTCTCCTTTCATCAACTTCTAACAGCTTGATTCTTCCTCCCACATAGTTTTCATTTCTACCTCTGACATGTTTAACCATTGCAGTCTTTGTTCTTGAGTCATTTTTGAGACTGTAGTCATCCCGGCTCTTACCTTAATCAAGTTGTTCCTGATCCTGTCCCTTCTACCTTCTTACCCAACATCATCCGTAACATTTTCATTTCAGCTACCTCCATCTTCTTCAACTGAATCTTCTTTGCAGATCATACTTCACCGCCGTACACCAACTCAGGTCTCACCACACTCTTGTATATATTTTCTTTCAGCCTTTTTCCGATTTTTCGATCATTCGCTTCCAGTTAAATTAACCACCCTGTATCGTTTGGACAATTTCTCGATCTAGTGTCCCATTCTTCTTTATGTGGGAACCAAGTTATTTAAATTTTTCTACGCTTTCCAGTTTTTCTCCAAGCAATTCTATGTTTCCAACCATTCCTCTTCCTCCCAACCACATATACTCCGTTTTCGACCTGCTAACCTTAAATTCTTTTCCTTCAATAGCCATTCTTCAACCCTCCAACAACATATTTTCGCTCTCCTCTACTAACACGATATCCTCATATCCATCAAAGAGCATTGACCAAGGACCTTGCTTTCTATGTCAGTACATCCATAACAAGATTAAAGTACGAAACAAATAATGAGCCTAGATGCAAATTAATCGTCACCGGAAAACTCTCATACATATCCTTCACAAGTCTTACGTACTTCTCAGAATACCATTTTCCTCTCATTCACCTCCACAGCTCTTGTCTAGGAACTGTTTCGTACGTGTCGTGCGTCGTAACCCAAACTATCCTCCTATCGATGTCTCTCTCATTAACCTTCGCTCTATAGTTTTTAACTAAATTTTCATTGTGTGCGACAATAATTATCTCCCTCTATAGTACTTCCAGTTCTGAATGTCTCCTTTATCTTTATACAATAATACTTACACTCTCTCTCCCTGCATCGGGCATCCTTTTTTCCTAATATATTCTACTCAACATTTATCACAAAAATCAACCCCTTCTTCTCCTAGAGCCTTCCAAACCTCCACAGGTATTCCATCAGGTCCTACAGCCTTACCATTTTTCCTATTTAACGATTCGACAACTTTATCACATCACCAGCTATCACCGGTATCACATTCAAGAGCGTATTCAGTACCGATTTTCGGAGGAAAGCATGAACTTTTTTTGGGGGGTCTGGGGGAAATTTTTAAAAACTGGAGTGAAAATAGTGAGCTTTATACACTTTTCACACACTTTGAGTGCCATAAAGACATTTAAAACTTATCGTTATTAAAGCAAATTTTAACCAAAAATCCCATAAAGTCCAACAATTGCAAGGAAAGAAATGTAGTTTAGGTTATGACATTAAAATAGCTAAAAAAAAGCTGAATAATATTGGTCGTTTAGTAATGCACGCGGGACGTCCCGTCCCGCACTTTGTCCAGCATTTTGTCCTGCGGAAAGGGACGGGATGCGAGGCACGATTGCGATTTTTTGCTGCGAGACGGGGTACTCGAATAATAAATTTATTATTTTAAATTTTGTCGAGGCACTCGAATAATAAATTTATTATGCGAGTACCTCGACAAAAAAATGACATTAATACTGACCAAAACAAGGACAAATAATGCAATCTTATTAAAACTTTCTTTGCAATTAGATCTTCTATCTTTCAAAGTCGATATGGCATTGAAAACAGCCTTAGTCGCCAGGTTAGCATCAAGAGATTTTGTTTGTAGAAGCCGGCTTAGTGGCAATTTTAATTAAGAATTAAGTAACGTTGATGCAAATGTAGTGGTCTTGAGATCCTTCCATGTTGAGATATCCGTTACTACTTCAATTATATGTAAAATGCCAGATCTAAATTGAATTACGCTTTCATCGCGCTCAACTCATCGTGTTTTGCATAAACTTGTTAAATTTTGTCCGAGTTTCCGTTTTAAAACTTCATTTCTTTTGGCTGACATGTTAAAAAATGATATTACTGACTTCATTGTTCCCACTGTGTTTGTGATGGCCTATACATTAATAGAAGTTGAAAGGAAGTGGTTTAAAATGTGATTTAGGCAAGAACATTTTTAGTTCTTTCTTTCTTGATTTTCACTAATTATTTTCATGTAATATCATAAGCGTCAATGAACTTGACAAAGTCTTCACGAATGTTGTTATTGTGTATGTATCTCAAATTAAGAGAAAACTATAAACGTTTGAACTGCAAATATTCAAATTTGTATTTTTTAAATTCTCGTGGGTGGTGCCTGCTCTCTGTATCCGCCCTTGATTACATTCTCATTTAAGATCCCGCATTCTCTCTGTCTCTCCTCTTGTGTTCTTCATAGCAGCTTTCTAAAGTACTCATCCATCTTTGCTTTATTTGAATATCGGTTCGTAACACTCTTCCACCCACGCTCTTAATCTGCCGCACTTGAGTCAAGTACTTTGCTGATTTGGCCCTTGCTTTAGTAATGATGTATATTAGGATAAAATACTACTACAAAGAAATGATACCTAATTGATAATTTTGAAATGTAAAATTATTGTGAAAGGTGATAGTTTTTAGTACCTAAGATGGCATTACAGGATAATGCGGAAATATATAGAAATGTATCGAATACAATAAGAGCGGGGTAAACGAAATAAAACCAGGTAAGTGGTGTCTTGTATGACAGAATCTAAAAACAAATTCTATAAAACTGTGCCCAAGATATGTGTCAAAGAAGACGTGATGGGGGAGGCTTGGACAAGACCTTTCTGTGAAAGAAATTGACCTATGTACCTATCTAATGTAATTAGTGAAGACAATCTCGCATGCTGATAATGGCAAAGATAATAATGATGATAAGTTCTCTTTTCTAGTGAACCATTAGTTTACGGGTTTATAGACCATCGTCTGTAATTATCTCTATCAGACACTCTATCAGGTGCCACAGCAGATATTATCAAATATCAGCTACTAGCAACTAATTGGTGACTGCCAACAATCAGCCACTATCCGGTAAGTAGTTCTAACCGTTACCCATAAAAAACCATTGAGCAGGGTTGGTTTATAAGCCCGGACACCACTGTATCATCACAAAATAGCGACTGTTAAAATATAGCCACCGATAAAGATCCTAGTGGGTAGTTTAATAAATAATAATGAATAATAAATATTCATAAATTGTGTTAACAATATGACTTTAAATTTCGAAACGGTTTCTTTGCCGATAAGAATATACATAATACTGCTACATTTTGATACCAAGGCCACAGAGAACTTAACGAAGGAAATTTTAATACTGGAAGATAAAATAAATAATGAAAAAACATGCCTACGAGGGAGGGATAATCCAAAATTAAATTAGCCAAACTGGTGGGACCAAAAAATTAAAGCAAAGATACAAACAACGAATTATATTCATTACGCAACGGAAAAAAAATCAAGCCAGGAAAGCTTAACGTATATAGGTATTCGTTTCGTACCGGTACTCCCATGCCTTCGCATTTTCTTTTCCCTTTAGTCAAGGCTTTCTCTAAGTATATTTTAAATAGGGTTGGAGATGTGGAACATTCATCAGGAGCCTGCAGGTTGTGGTGAAATCTCCTATGATTCTTGTTTCCATTTTAATGGACACTTTATTTTCTTTATATTTAAATAAAATACAAAATAAGGAAATACAGAAAAGTACCTACAAAATAAAAGAAACTTGGGAAATATATAATTATATTAGGTACAAAAAACTCTGAAGTGTGACAAGAACAAATAACAAAATTGAAGTAAATAGAATATCAGACGGAATATGGATATAGTATTTTAAGGATCTGTTGATAATATGAAAAAAGCTTTAACTAATAAATAAACAAGTGGTAGTCATAGAAAGAGTCGGCATACCAATGGAACAAGTATAAAAAGCAGTTATAGGAACAAAAAAATCTCCAGGTTTCTATGTAGTACCCTGAGGCCTTTGGACATTGGTTTACAAATATCCATTAACTGTGCCATAGTGTAGAGTACCTTCTCTATCACTCATATGGCTCTTTGCAGTCTGGCTCACCCAGGTTGCGGGAGTGAGCATGTCTTACCCCACAAGACCGGTGAGCAGACGCCTAAGTTCAGATAGGAACCCAGTTCCGTGTAGTAAAACATTGGAGTACGGATAAAGACGGCCTTACTAGTGGAAGCAGCACTAGGACAAAGTTCTAACACAACCTAAGAAAAAAATAGAAAGCGATTTACGCTGAAAGTTGCACAACGTTTAATGCTAGATCCTTGAGGTCGGAAGACAGATTGCTGAAATTGGAAAACGAGTTACAGAACATTAAATGGGAAGTAGCCAGACTCAGTGAAGTAAGAAGGAGAAGGAGAAGCCTCTCGAAACACTAAACTCTTGTCACTTATTTTATTATATGTGAAATTAACACATCTGTAAGAGGAGTAGTCATCATAATACACAAGAATCTCTCAAAAAATGTGTCGTTAGTAAAAGTAATATCTGAGAGAGTAATATATAAATAGAAATACAGTTAAATAAAATATGTACCGTTTAGTTCATACAAGTCTACGCACGAACATCAACTCGTCGCGTCGTGGCGAAGATGTAGAACAATTTTACGAAGATGTGTTCAGAGCCATAAGAGAGAAGAATCCTCACTATTCTCTCATAGGTGGTGACTTTAACGCAAAAATGTGTCACAGTACAGACGGAAATATCTCTCGGAAATTTCGGAAGTCCGGGTAGGAATGAAAGGGATGAAATTTTGTTATTTCTGCTAGAGAACAATCTTTATTAAATAAATATCTTTATTTACTAAAAGCTACAAAGACGTTTGGAATGGAGAAGCTCAAACGAAAATATCTACAACGAAATAGATTATTTTATTACGGATGAAAAATACATATTTAGAAGATGTGACCGTTCTTAACAGATTCTCAACAAAGACCGACTATAGGATGGTTAAAGTTACCATTAAGATATCAAAACATTTTAAGAGATATGGTTAGAAACGAATAAATTCGTAGAAGTGGTATACAGGACAATATAAAATATATACCTAAAATTACGGCGATGACGGAGTAGTGATTCAAATGATCAAACTAGGTGGAAATAAAATAATCCAGGCTTTGGCCAAGCTTTTTATCAAATGCATCTACCACGAAAAAACTCCTTCTCAATGGAACAATGCAGTCATTATTTTATTACACAATCAAGGAGACATAATGTCGTCGTAGCTAGAGTGGACCTATGAACTTATCCACTCTGCTATACGCTCTGCTTAGGGGCTTCGTGAATTAAATGAGCGAAACACCCTAGGCACTTATCCCTTATTCTAGTTGGGACGTTGAATTGTTTCTTTTTCTTGAAGGATAAAATAAAACTCAATTGTAAGAGGCGAAGGCAAAGCCTCAGAGTCTGAGGTGGGAGCAGAGCCCCGCTAGTCGGCTCCCTAGAGTTTAGGGCTCTAGTAAAGACCGAGGTAGACTGTCCTTTGGTTTGGAAATCAATTAATATTTATACATAATATTTTACAAGATTCCAAATCAAAAGACTAATGCAAAAATTGGAAAAGGAAGGAAGGCGGGGCGATGCGCGCCAAGAGTGCTCATTGGTCACTCTTGACCGAGCACTTGGCGACATCCCCCCTCCTTTCGAGACTCTGAGGCTGTGGAAAATTTTATTGAAAAATTTAAAATATTACAAGTTTAAGAAATGCAAAAAAAATATATAGAATAATGAATACAGTAATTTAAAAGTGTCCAAAATAAATTCAAAAAGTTCGTAACTCACGTACAACACTTATCTTGAACCTGGGGGGCCAGATGTTACTGCATCTCCCTCTGCGGCATGCTCCATACACGGTCGGTGTACCATTCCTCCCAGCGGGTTCGTCTTCTTCTTTGCTATCCGGCTTCTATCCGCTTATCCTGGGGTCTCGTAGGCGAGTTGGCCTGGGGCTCCGTGGTGACGCGGACCACATATATGGAGGGCAGGCAGGGACTGTGGCTACTCCAGGATTTTCGTAGCTTCCAAGGCTTCAAAACGTCGAAGAAGGCTGGCTCGCTGAGACACCTGTTACACTGAAGGCATCAGGATTGCTGCAAAGCTCGATGGCGGAGTGTTAGAATATAGCTTTCTAACACTCCGTGGTTCTCCCCACTGTTCACTTGACTTCAACCCATGTTAAAGTCAATGGAGTGTTGCCTTCTGTTTATCAGGAACTGGGTCGTAGGTTCGGATTTTAATCCATTTGTTGGGTGCCATGTCGTCGTAGCTAGAGTGGACATATGAACTTATCCACTCTGTTTTACGCTCTGCTTAGGGGCTTCGTGAATTAAATGAGCGAAACACCCTAGGCACTTATCCCTTATTCTAGTTGGGACGTTGAATTGTTTCTTATTCTTGAAGGATAAAATAAAACTCAATTGTAAGAGGCGAAGGCAAAGCCTCAGAGTCTGAGGTAGGAGCAGAGCCCCGCTAGTCGGCTCCCTAGAGTTTAGGGCTCTAGGAGAGACCGAGGTAGACTGTTTTTTGGTTTGGAAATCAATTAATATTTATACATAATATTTTACAAGATTCCAAACCAAAAGACTAATGCAAAAATTGGAAAAGGAAGGAAGGCGGGGCGATGCGCGCCAAGAGTGCTCATTGGTCACTCTTGACCGAGCACTTGGCGACAATAACAGAACTAAAAAACTACCGTCCTATCAGTTTGCTCCCACACATATATAAAATTGTTTGTGGATTGTACAATGGGTCGAGGTAAAGTTATCGATGAGAAAATTTGTTTAATCAATATTAGATTTTTTAATTCTGGAAATTCCAATTCGGAAATCGCGAATATTTTTCAATTGTCACGCTATAGTGTAAGATATATAGTCAGAAGATACAAAACTACAGGTTCGGTCGTAACAAAACCTAGAAATGTAGGAAAAAGTGAAATAACCGAAGCAGATCTAAGGGCATTAAAACGCGTTACAGTGAAAAATCGACGAGCAAATTATATGGAGTTAAACGTTTTATAGTGACGTTCTTGTAAGACACGTTTCTAGATCAACATGTCACCGAGAGGCCTCCAAATTAGGATTTGGTACTTACAAACTAAGTTTTATAGTTTTTTTTAATTTTTTTTATCTGAAAAATGGCTTTGGCAGAGCCAATTAGCCAGACTTGTTTGTGTTTGTTGTTAAAGTCGACTGAATTTTAATTATTATTGATTACAGATTCATAGTCAAAATTTTCTTGTTATAAGAATGTTAGTCTGTACTACATATACCTTATATTTTTATGGATACATAATTTTGTTCTGATATATTTTTATTTTTTTTATTCTTTTATTATCTTCTTATATGTTTTTTTTATATTTTTTTTTGTTTTTTTTTTCAAACCTTTTTAACAGATTATACCTTATATCTACTATTTACAACTTGGTTTTACATATTTTAACATGTTTGTAAATGCAATGAAGAATTTCCATATTATTTGAAAATATTAAAAGATTAAGGTTTATTGGAAAACAACACTTGGAATTTATTAATTCCTTATAAAGTTCGTTTATCTTATTAATTTGTAAATCAAATTCTAATAGAATATGAGTTAGATCGCCTATTTTGCCACAAGCACAATGGTAAAAGCATCTTCTTGAGGGTATCTTAGTGTTACAATGATAAAAGTTTAAGCCAGTCTTACATTTTCTGTAATGTAAATGCCAATTGTTTTTATTTTTTTGTCTACTAACGGTGTCAATATCTGTCGCTGGAATTAAATTTTTATTTATTTTTTAAGTTTTATAGTTTAAAAAATTAGTACGAATTCTTTTTAATAAATTTCATTTCGTTTTAGGCTAAGAAAAAGCCACTTTTACCATTACAACAAAAGAAAAATATACTAAAATGGTCAAAAGTGCATAAAGATTGGACTCAGTCGCAATGAGATTCAATACAATGAGTACAGATTTGAAGTGTGTGTTGGAGACAGTAGGAGTCGCGTCATTCGCAGGAAAAATTAAGCTTTCCATCTCGACTGTCTGAAGAGAAAAGTTAAATTTCCTGCATCTGTCATGATCTGGGGCAGCATGCCGTCTAAAGGTGTGGGAAAGTTATATTTTATCGATGAGATTGTAAACGCGGACAAATATTTGAATATTTTAGAAGAATCTCTTTTACAGCGGAAGATTTTGTGTTCCAACAGGTCAGCGCAGGTTGTCATACCTCCAAAAAGAGTTTAAAATAGATTGAAGACCATGACTCTGATTGACTTTGAAGACCATGAATGGAAGGAAAAATTGCAAGAAATATGGGATTCGTTTACATTAGAATTTTGTCAAAACTTAGTAAAAACTATGCCTCGAAGAATTGTGGATGTCATTAACCCGTTATCGGGAATTGTAACCATATGGTTGCACTGATTTCAAAGTACACTGCAGCACGTTCCTTGCTTTTTACATACGAATAAACGATGTTACCGAGTGGTTACATTGTGTGTCGAAGAGGGTAACAGTCGTGAAACACAGAGTTGAAAATAACTACTCGTTTCATCAATTTGTTTTGGCGGTCACAGGTGACGTTTGAGGTTATGGTAAAGACAGATTGCAGATACATTATTTGTAGTATTTGATACTGAATTGCATCTGAAAATCAAATTTATCCATCTGGTTACTTCGCCCCATAACGATTTTTTAATTTTCGGTAAATATGACAACCCTCAGTTGTCAGGTAAAATATGAATACAATCTGATAAAATATCTTTTACAGATAACAGTGATTCTGATTGTAGCATATTAGAACACGATGAACACATTCAAGAATATAACATTGCTGATGTGGAACCTACCCCTATCTTCTGGATATAAGCGTCGTAAATGCTTGGCTTATCTATCGAAATGATTGTGAGGTTTTAAATATAAAAAAATATAAACCTTTAAAATTTTTCGAAAAGAGCTTGCATCCTCATTAGCTAATGCCGGGAAAGAATGTCGACGTGGTAGACCTAGCTCTTTGAATATGGTTTCAATAGAAAAAATTAAATATCCAGTTATTGCTAGACCAGATGATAAAACAAGAAAATATTGTGTTGGCCATTGGCCTGTCCACACAACGAAAGGGAGGTGTAGGTACTGTCAAAAGGGTACAAGTCGATTTCAGTGTGAAAAATGTAATGCTAGACTTTATATCACAGATAAAAAAAATTGTTTTGTGTCATTTCATAAGTAAGTAAGTTATGTCTTAAAACATAACCATGAATGGTCAATGTGACCATATGGTTACATTATCAAACTTGTTTATTTGCAAAATATTTGTTTTAAATCAAATGTTTTTACGTTATTTTGTCCCTTTTAACACACCAGTCAAATTTTCAAATTTGTCATTTAAGATATACGCCTTTTGCCCGATAAAGGGTTAAAAATAAAGGGGTTGTAACTCAGTGGTAAACTTTCACATTAAATATTTTCTATAATTAGGAAATTCAATAAAAATGTTGTTCGATGCATTAAAACTCTTTTAAAATTTATGCTGCGCTTTTATTTTTGTTCTCTAAAATTTAATTTTAATAATATCTAAAAACGGAAGAATAAATAAGTTAAATATAGCAATTAAAAAAATTAGACTGTATCTGTGACGTCTTTAAACGCATAACATTCCAAGTAAAATTGTAATAAACTTCCATGCGACGCCATTTTAAAATGATAATATTATGTCTAAGTAGCTATATTTATTACCTATTTTCCTATACCTATACTACCAAACCTTTAACAGAATACATAGCAGGATACTGCTAAGAAAATAATAGGAAAAAGAAATTTGTGTTTAGAAGTATTTTCAAACATATTTTGGTGTACGATATAATGAAACCGAAAGCACAATACGATAAACTTCCAGGATCTGCAACCTCCACGAACCCTTCAAAATCTGAAGTATCCTGCAGTGTAAATCTATTATCCCTATTCCAATTAGAAATTAGTGGTGTTTACATCTTCCAGCCACGTTACTCAACGTAAATATCAAGTTGTCTGTGACAGGGTGGCGTCGGGGCGTCGGGAAAGTGCCAAGTCGAGCCGTCGCCTGCACCGGAGGAGCAAATGACGTCACATACTTCAACACCTTCGTCAAGTGTGCGCGCTCTCTCTGGAAAACGTTGCCATGGCTACTCGGACGCCTCAAGTAGCAATAACTGTGCCACCGATCTATGGGAAGATTTTCACATATTCTAACGGTTTGTTTCCTTATTGTACTATTGTATTCTTATTCCAAAACAAACTTTCAATGATAAAAACCAAGATAAGCATTTTCTAATGGAGAGCTTTAAAAAATATAGGAAATAATAATTTATATATTCATGGTACAATCTTATTTTTAATGTATATATGTTTTAACATTTTGCCATCCTTGGCTAACTTGGCTAATTTTCTAATCAGTACTAAATAAATTTGGGGCACATTTAATAATCATCTATAGCTCACTATTTTGTTTTATTGTTATAGCCGGCGAAACCCTTCAATTGGTGCATTATTCATTACTGAAAAAAAACTGATAATTGTATCAGACTCTTAGTTAACATTCCAATCAATACGTTATCATTTACTGTAGTATTTCTAGTAAAACACAATTATTCGTAATTTAAAACGAATGAGAATAAAAGGTCACTTTATTACAACAAAGGGTTTACGGAAAGGAGGTTGAACATCTTAAAAATGTTGGTGGGTATGCCAATTAGAAACGAATAAATATTTACATTGAGCTTTGCACACGACCAAGTGGTAAGTATACAGGACCCGAAAGATATAAATTAAACAATGACAAAGCTACAAAAAGAATTCTTTTGTAACTTTGTACCATAAGTAGTTAAGAGTGTGCTATCCAAATTTTATTTAGATTTTTATACTCATTAATAAGTTTTCCCCTTCCAAGGATTTCCAACCTTTTCCTTGCGCATTATAGATGTTAGTTGTTTTGTTGCTGCAGTATTTAGTTATGCTTTCCTTTTCTCTTATCACAAATCTCCGATTTTGGTGTTGAATAATGGCTTAGATATTTTCTTCTTCTTCTTCTTCATCTTTTTGTGTGGACATGACTCTGTTTTTCAATGTGCCTTCAATAAGTTGTCGTTCCATCGTTTATGTGGTCTTCCTACTGATCGTGCCCCTATTGGGAAACCGTCTCTTGCCATCTTTATTACTCTATTTGTTGTCATTCGACTTATATTCGTTCTGTTGTTTTAGTAGATATTTTTGATCATTTTGATTATTCCTAGAGGTATCTCTCTTGCGTACAATAAGTGGATAACGTCCTTTAATTTTACTCGGTCAAATACCTCCTTAAGGTCCACGAAACATAGATATGCCGGTTTATTGTATTCTAATGATTTCTCTTGCACTTGCCTCATTATAAATATAGATTCGGTGTCTGATCTCCCTTAATTACTTTTTAAATGGGAATAAGCCACAATTAAAGGTTAAAATACGTTTATTGACGTTTCAATTTCCACTTCGGAAATCGTTCTCAAAATACAAACATTAGTAAATTAAAACAAATTTTGTTTTTTGTTACTTAGTGAAAAATTCTTCTAATAATTTAATTTTATCTGACTCATCTATATTGACAATTCAGACATACATTATACATTTTAAAGTAGACGACTTTAAAATGATATTGCCAATATTGTTGAGTTGCGTTCCTGGGACGACTTTACTTATAAGATAGTTCATTCGATTACATGAAATCAACTTTAACTTGAGAATATCCGTCAGAAAAGATCATAACAGGTAATTCGTCTTTAAAAAGACAAATACATGCCATGATGACAGTAAAATTCTCCTGTTAGTGATTCCATAGTAAATTTTAAGGGAAAAACCAGGAAAAAATCTCATAATACTATCCCGACATGGTAAGTATTTGATCGTGCATTTAGTTTACCGTCAATAAACACCAAATTCCGATTTTATATGTTTGTTATTTAAAAAACATAAATGATGCATTCTCTATATGTTACTGACTTACCAATACTGGTATTTTCCTTTTAATAACTTCCTCTTTCAATATGGGTAACCAGATCCTACTACATTCTGCCGAGGAATTCGCGACACAATTGGTCTCATTTAGCATAATTAGAGCCGCTTCTTTGATTTTTCTCTTTTTACTATCCGTTTCTTTTAGGACTATATTTGAATTATTCTATTGAACCCTATGTTCATTATCCCATGCGTGTTTACATATTTGAGATCTATCAAATTCTCTATTTTTAATAAAGGATTGATGTTCACTTATTCTAACATTTAATGGTCTTGATGTTTCACCTAAATAAAACTGATCGCATTCACAAGGTATTTTATAAATGCAATTCTTTGTCCTTTCTTGTTCATTGTTCATATTTTGTCCAAAACCAAACCTAACAATGAACAAGAAAGGACAAAGAATTGCATTTATAAAATACCTTGTGAATGCGATCAGTTTTATTAAGGTTAAACATCAAGACCATTAAATGTTAGAATAAGTGAACATCAATCCTATATTAAAAATAGAGAATTTGATAGATCTCAAATATGTAAACACGCATGGGATAATGAACATAGGGTTCAATGGAATGATTCAAATATAGTCCTAAAAGAAACGGATAGTAAAAAGAGAAAAATCAAAGAAGCAGCTCTAATTATGCTAAATGAGACCAATTGTGTCGCGAATTCCTCGGCAGAATGTAGTAGGATCTGGTTACCCATATTGAAAGAGGAAGTTATTAAAAGGAAAATACCAGTATTGGTAAGTCAGTAACATATAGAGAATGCATCATTTATGTTTTTAAATAACAAACATATAAAATCGGAATTTGGTGTTTATTGACGGTAAACTAAATGCACGATCAAATACTTACCATGTCGGGATAGTATTATGAGGTTTTTTCCTGGTTTTTCCCTCATAATTTACTATGGAATCACTAACAGGAGAATTTTACTGTCATCATGGCATGTATTTGTCTTTTTAAAGACGAATTACCTGTTATGATCTTTTCTGACGGATATTCTCAAGTTAAAGTTGATTTCATGTAATCGAATGAACTATCTTATAAGTAAGTAAAGTCGTCCCAGGAACGCAACTCAACAATATTGGCAATATCATTTTAAAGTCGTCTACTTTAAAATGTATAATGTATGTCTGAATTGTCAATATAGATGAGTCAGATAAAATTAAATTATTAGAAGAATTTTTCACTAAGTAACAAAAAACAAAATTTGTTTAATTTACTAATGTTTGTATTTTGAGAACGATTTCCGAAGTGGAAATTGAAACGTCAATAAACGTATTTTAACCTTTAATTGTGGCTTATTCCCATTTAAATAGTAATTAATTTAAAATGCCACAAGAAAATAGCTTCCCAACAATACTGATCTCCCTTACCTAAAACCTTGTTGTTCTTCTGCTAGTGTTATAATTTTATTCAATTTATTTGTTATTACTTTGGTTGTTAATTTAGTATTGTGTTTAATAAATCTATTTTTCTGTAATTTTTTGAGTCCGATTTGTCTCCCTTTTTGAAGAGAGGTATTAGGATGCTTGATCTCCATTCTTGAGGAATTCTGTTTTGTTCTATAATTTTTTGATTATTTTAATAGATTTTAATAGATGGTCAGATCTGGTCTTCCGTACTTTAGGAGTTCATTCGGTATCCTGTCCTCGCCTGGTGATTTTCTATTTTTAATTTCTTTACTACTTCCTTTACCTCTTTCTCCTCAATATTTATTTCTTCGTTGTCTTCACCTGGTGTTGGTGGTGCATTATAGTTAACTTTAGCAAATAGAGATCCAAAGTAGTCTGCCCATGTCTCTTTTTAAATGTGTTTTGATTTTATTAGTTCGTTCATCTCTTTTCTTTGTCCTTTAATCATTCTCCATATTTCTTTTTGTGTTGCGTAGAAGTCGTGTTTTATCTGTTTGAGAAGCTCTGCCAGTGTTTCCTTTTTATTTGTCTAACTAACGTATTCGTTTTATTTCTGATTCTTCTATTTCTTCTCATGTTGTCTTCATTTCCTCTCTAAGCCGTGAGGTTTTCTTTTTTGATATGTTCATGTTCCTTGATTCCGTTTGTTGCGTTAATTATGTTATTTCTGAGTTTTTCCCAGCTTTTCTCGATGTTATCGCTTTCCTTGATATTTTCTTGTGTAAGGTAATTTTCCTGACTCGTATACTTTCTTTTACCGTTTGTATTATTAATATTACTATATAATTATATTTTTGTCCACATCTGGTTTACAATTTCTTCTTCTGTTACAGAGTTTATCTCAAATATTTCTCTTAAATGTTTTTTAATACAGCCATTTCGTAGTCTGTTACTCTAGAGTCTCTATGTTAAATTTTTCAGACTATTTGGGTATTTTTCTTGATTAGCGGTATTTTGATTAGTAATTTGGCCATAATTAATTTGTGATACAGTTCTATATTGGGCGTATATCTTAAAATGGTTCATCACCAATTAGCATAAATGCATTTATAGATAGTACAAACTCATCACCGGAATAAAACCAGAATTGTAAAATAGACATCGAGAGATGTACAAACTGATCACTTGCCTACCTGCACCCTGTGGCAGAAAAATACCATAAAATGCTTGCAAACTGCTTAGGTTTGCTAATCTGAAAGAATAATCCACGACCGGATGTATTAAAGGCAAGGGTTTTCTGGTATTTCGGAATTCCACTAAATTCTATTGATACCTACTTCCAGCTATGAGAAAATACAAATGTTTCTCCTTCATTTTCCATTGATCCTTTAACGTCGACAGTGAAATGGTCATTAATTAGGTTCCTAGCCAACAGGGTCGAAAAATAATGATTATCAATAATTTAAAATTTCAATTCTTATTGACTCACTCCCTGGGACTAACTTTTTACAAGCAAAATCCAAAATTATTAAATTTAGCAAACGTCCTCCAATGCCTCCTACACCTATATTTATAAATGATTCGTCTCTTCCCGTAGTTAATCATTATAAAATACTGAGTTTGACATTTGACTTACGCATCTCTTGGAAGCAGCATAGTTCCTGTTCCTGCCACAAAAGATTAAAATATTCTTAAAACACTGTTTCATTATCACTGGGGCTAGTGCAATTGAACCATCACCCAGTGAATAGCCGCTGTTCCTAACGTTATCGAAATCACCAAATAACTCACAACTCAACAGTTTAATATCTTGTAAAAGTGTCAGAAGTGTAAGTACAATATGTACCCTCTGGGTAAGTGTTTGCAAATCATAATTTAACAAGATTTCATCAAATCGCTACATAAAAATAAATTCACAGCTGATTAAAATCCTTAGATTAAAGAAAAGGTTTCTTTAATCTAAGTTAAAAACAAAATAAATAATGTTGACAGTCGTTATCAATGTTCTCATGGGAGAGAACCAACTACACAAAAGGAAAAAAATTTAATCATCATTAAATTTAATTCCTTACACCAAAAATTTTCCCGGCCGGGAATGGGCCTGGATTAAATCTTAACCAGCAGCCTGATCCAGTCGACCAACAATCATATCCAATGTCAGGGATGCAAACATTATACATACTTCTATAACAGCCAAACCCAATATCGGTAGATATGTCACAGTACCATCAAAACCAATTACAACCTTTTCCTAACACTTCTGCTAATCAATTCAACCTTCAGCCACAACCATCACCATTGGTTCAAGTTAATACAAATCCAGCACCCTTATACTCTCATTCAAATCAAATACAACACCCTTAAAATACAGTCTAAAACCCAAATTACTCTCCACAGCAGACATTGACCGAAGAAGAAATGAAAAGTCATACAAATGAACATGAAACTCCCACGTGGAAAAAAGATTTAAAAACGGAAATTTATTGTTTTAAGAGCAACGCCAATAAAAAAAAACCAGTGTTAAAAATACACCAACCACATATATCTAGACATACACATAACCAATTTAGACGAAGAGATTAAACTCAGAAATAACCAAGAAAGTCATTCGACAAATAGCATAGTCGTGAGACAGAGCAATTTTAAAAGAAAATGTACATAAAATCTATAATAGTATTTTCGGAAGCATTGTAACATATGGAAGCAACAGCCAACAGAAGCAACAAATGTCACTAAACAAGAAAACTCTACAGACTTTTAGAAGCAATAGAAATTGATTATTGAAAGAGGGCGCATTGGCGGATCCAGAAATTTTTGTCAGGGGGGGGGGTCATGGGTCTTGAGGATGATTTTGATACAGGATTTAGATTTTTGCACCTTTCAGTGGCTGATCCCCAGAAATTTTTTATAAGGGGGGGGCGGGGGTAATGGTTCTTGAGGGTGATTTTGATATAGGATTTAGATTTTTGCACCTTTATGATTGATATGATTTGTGCCTCATGTAAGGGAACCATTTTCTCAATAATTATTTTAAGCGATATATTAAACCAATGAGAAGTTATTAAAACCCAAATACCCTACGGGTGCAAAGAAGGGTACAACATTAAGGGGTCTTAAACTTAAATAAAAAAAAAATAATTTAAACCCACATACTCTATGATAGTAAAATTAAGTGTACAAGACTATTAAACCAAAGGAAAGTTATTAAAATATAAATACTGAAAAATCGAGGACTGTCAATTTAAACTAGGTATTTTAAAGACAATTAATTTAAACCCACCTATCCTATAGCTACAAAATCAAGAACAAACCAAGGATAAATAAGTATAAACCAAAGTTAAGTAATTTAAATGCAATAACTCAATGTAAGTCAACATTAATGAATGTATTTAACATTCCTAATAAACTCTATCTTATCGTTGGATATTCGATATCAATTTGTAAAAACTTTCATTTATTTCTTATTGCTATAAGGAGTGAAAACATGGACCCTCGGAATTACAAGTTTGAGGCGTATAGAAGCCTTTGAAATGTGTGTTTTTCGAAGACAGAGCACGTGACCAATAACGAGGTGCTGAGAAAAATGAGGACTGAGAGAGAACTCCTAAATCTTGTAAACAATAGTAGAAGGAAAAAGAGGTCCAGGAAGAAAAAAAAATGCTCCTAGCTGAAGAATGTAACAGACTGGACAGGCATGGACACACATTCGATACTTAGAACAGCTCAAGATAGAGAGCAAAATCGTTCTCAAAATACAAACACTAATGTTTGTATTTTGAGAACGATTTCCGAAGTGGAAATCGAAACGTCAATAAACGTACTTTAACCTTTAATTGTGGCTTATTCCCATTTAAATAGTAATCAGTTAAGATATTGTCTAAAAGGGATAAATAAATAGATCTTCGGAAATATTCTCCACTAGAGTTAGCAGATTGGTTTTGACGACAGGTTTGACGAGAAACTATACGAGGCATTTTCAATTCGATGTCTAGTTGTTCAGCTATTTGTTTACTTCACAGTAAAGTTTGCTAAAAACAGATTCAGCATTTGATCTTTTATTTTGAAGAATGCATTTAGTGTCCTCTATAGCCTCAGTAGTCTACTTAAAATATAATTTTGGTGACTGAAGAAGACGACTAAGTGATACAGTTTTACCTAAAACATCACTAAGACAAACTACTGTTTCACAGTTTCAAAAATACCTTGGACAGCAGCTCCCAGTTCCTTTATTTGTGTTCACTAACGTATCAGACAGAGCTAATGCAACAACAATATTCACTTTGATATTTATTATAGATAAATTGTAAAATGTAGCACACAGTCTCAACAATTTTAACACATATTCAAATTACAAACAACCAATTCGTAGACAAAACTGAAGATAAGAAATACCTAATACGAAATAAAAATGTGCTGATTTCGTGCGAAAAGTCATGACATGTACATTGAATGAGCAATAATGTGTGGGTGGTAATTCTATCTCATTAATAATCGAAGGATTCTCTGGCACTCAAATGACGAATTGACAAAATTTGAAAATCGCTTGACTCTGAATTCGTGGATAGTCGAGGTATTACTTTAGTAAGAATTGTTGATTTTTTAAAGAGCAATTTAAAAAGGCTTCCGTATTATTCTACACTTACCACTAGAAAAAATGAGTTTGAATCGTTTCAACTCTTGATTTCCTGCTTATAGGGTTGATGGGTTTTAAATAATTTTTTTAGGATTATTTTATTGATATTTAATTTTGTTTTGGGGGTGGTCATGACCTCCGTGATCCTTGGATCCGCCCCTGAGAGAGCGGCAGGTAAATCAAGATCATACAGTGTAAGAAATGGTAAAATTCAAAAAATCATGGATCTTAAACATAGAATAACAGAGGAAATCAGAATCAACCAACCAAGATGGTACGGACACGTACAAAGTATGAATGGCAAAAGAATACAAAAAAGTGTTAAACTGGACACCGCAGGGAAGACAAAAAAATGTAAGCCATTGAAAATTTGGAAAAAAGAAGCCGATAACGATATAAAAGCAATAGGAATAGAGGAGTACCCTTTTGAATAACTAGGATCAATGGAAATTGAAAATCAGAAAACGAAGCGAAGTAGGTTATAAACATTTTTAAGATTAAGAAAATTCTCCATATTCAACGAATATGTACCATTACTTAACATTATTATTTTTACGGTAATTTAAAAATATTGAGAACCTCTTCTACTGTGTGCAGGTCTTTTTATTCACTTTAATGTTAGGCTAGTTACCTCGATAAAAAATCAATAAATGATAAAAGTCCAGCACAGCTCAAATTTAAATACATATTTGTGAGAATTTCTTGTTCATGTTCTTTTCTCCCTGTTACTCCCTCTACCCCCTCCTCTCTCACTATATATATCGCGCTCTTTCTCTTTCGCATGCATTTCAAAATTTTTAATTCCAATGAAATTATTAACTATCTGAGATCCAAGTTTCTATATTTAAGTTGAAATTGAATGATATGTTACTATGATGTGTTGTAAAAAATATATCTCAGCTTGTATGTTAGCAAACAAAACCAAGTATTAAAGAAAATTTCATATAGTCCAACACTATTATCTTTAGAGATTACCAAGCAAATGAAAAAACTGCCCTTAAAAACATTCCTCATTTCATAACACCTTATGAAAACATCCCATTATGTAACTATCTATTAACAATGTTCAACAAACCATTGTATTGCGGGTTCACAATGGGCTTTTTTGGCGATAATTCCCCTGTATATTTATAGTAAGGATTTAAGAAACGCACCAACAAAGGGCATTTTTATTAGCTACATTGTATTTTCATAAGGCCCTGTGCGACTGTTCTTTTCATTGCAATAAATTCAACAATATTATTCAATAATGCAGAACATGATCGTCAGTTGTTTTTTTAGGTTTGGCTGATTTTTTAGATCCCCGTAATAAAAAAGGGAAAAATGGGCGTACATAATAAAGAAATGTATTTCTGGGATTTGTAATGTATTAGTATTGGGCGTGTGAATGTATATTAATAGCTTGTAGATTTATTATGATAACACTCCCACTTTCTATATTTGCCAAGCCCCCAGATACTTTTCAAGTTAACTGAAAAGTGTGAAAAACATTCTGTTAGAATTAGCAAATTTGCCAAATTGTCACAAAATTACTTTACAAATAAATACTAAAATTCTATTTCCAAAGAAGGTAGAGGTCTGTTATTCATACAGATTGAACGAATTTAAAACGGAACATACGAAATCAATGTATTTCGGCTCAACTCCGCTCTAGGTGGTTGGCCAACAAAAGGTTGTCAAATAATTATATTATAAAAATCCAATACTTCAGCGGGCTGCTGGATTCGGAACTCATTCAAGAACAAGTCAAAACTCCACCCAAATAGGTTGCCTAGAATCACTGAAAAAACTAGACTAAACAAGCAGTTATTATGCTGTCAAACCACTTATCGCTTCCTTATAGTCCAAGAGATAGAGCCGAAATTTTGAACTGATCAGTAATATGACATTTCTCTATTGGAATATATTCATTGTAACTTTGTTAAGATTTTGCTTTACAGGGACGCCCCTCGTGGTACAGGGGGTGGCTATACAGGGATGAAGTTGTCATTTTTTTCGGAAAAATTAACGATTAAAAATATGGCTGAAAATTTGCCCAGAGTAAGATCTTGGTATAACTAGACGAAATCCCAAAGGGCGGACACGAGAGTGGATACATAAGGTGTGGCGGACAGAGGTGAAATTGCAATTTTTTGGGGAAAAATTAACGATAAGTAATATGTCCGCCATTTTCATGGCTCATTATTTAGCCCCTAAAAACTTTAAATCCAAAAGGGCGGATAGCTGGGTTGGTACAGAGAGCCACAAAACAGGGTCAAATGTACCACTTGCCTGCGCATTTTAGGTCTCGGTAACAATTTTCAAACTGATTTTATTATGATATTTTTATACCGATTGATTTGAAAATTTGTATGCTCACTTCTGTTACTATTCTGAGAAGCGTCAAGTAGAGTTTTCCTCAAAATTTTCCAAAAAAATTCCGTAAATGAAAATTTTCGTAATTTTTTGAGGTAAAATCTAATTTGTAGAATCCTTTCGATTTTCTGTAAGTTATACCATGATTTGTTTTCCAAAAATATTCAAACGATTTTTCCGATAAGAAAAAAAAATTTAGAAAAACTTTTCTAAAGCATTTGATAAAACTCTACGTCGTCGTCTGAATCTTTTATAGAATATTTTGTAGTTTTAAAATGATATTATGACAATGTTTTTTTTCAAACTAAAGTCATATTTACTTTACAAATCACATTTTTTTCTTAAATATAAATATTTTACGAATTAATTTTTAATTGAATAAATGTTTGATATTTGATATTTTATTAAATTAAAGTAATTTTATAATGTTAACTATTAAATATTTTTGGTATAACAAATAGTAATTTTACTTATTTTTTATTACAATAAAAAGGTTTTTAAATTTATATTGCATAAATAATGATTGTTCAGATATAAGAAAAATTTGATTTATTCTTACATTAATAATCAATTACAAAATATTTCTATTTATCAATAGGTAAAATTCAATTTGTAGAATTCCTTTAACATTTTACAAATAATTATTAATAAAAATTAATTTAATAGTGGAATTATCAATTTTTTAAGTTTTGAAATTTACTTTGTAGATATTTTTAATATTTTTTTTTAACTTTTAAATTGATTGAATTTTTTTTCATTAGTTAATTATAATTTTAAAAATTCTGTTTGGACAATAATTTTGCATCATTATTATTTTAAAATATTAAAATAATAATGATGCGCGTTCATTTAGATCAGTAATTCTAGACGCATGCGCTAAATGTAATAAGTATCAAGATGCTTTTATTCAACTTGGTGAAACTGACTTCGATTGTAATGAAGTTTTTGACACCTTAGAAACTTTCATATGTCACTTATATGGAACAGGACTGACGAGAACAATTCCAAAAAGAAAAGTAAACGATGTAAACGAGTTTCACTATTTAACCGGCAGTATAAGTTGCATGATGTGAACGAGCCTTAAAAAAAAACTAAAAAATTTCGATGCTTCAAGCTTACCATCATGTCATGAATTACACCAACATCTACTGCGAGTTCATTATATTTCAAATATTTGGACAAATGCTCATAAAAAAGTACCAACAGAATTGATTGTTGAAGAACCTGGTTGGGAGTTTGAAGATGAAACATATAAATTCAAATGATTTAGTGGACCTCAGATGCCAGAATCAGTTCGAGAAGTAGTGATTGAAAATGAAGCAGATAATGAATGTGATATTATTGAAAGTGAAAGTAACGAAGATGATGAATGTGATGACATCAATGAGAGTGAGAAAAATGACGAAATTTTTAAAGTTTTTCTAAATTTTTTTTTCTTATCGGAAAAATCGTTTGAAAATTTTTGGAAAAAAATCATGGTATAACTGACAGAAAATCGAAAGGATTCTACAAATTAGATTTTACCTCAAAAAATTACGAAAATTTTCATTTACGGAAATTTTTTTGGAAAATTTTGAGGCTTGAAACTCTACTTGACGCTTTTCAGAATAGTAACAGAAGTGAGCATACAAATTTTTAAATAAATCGGTATAAAAATATCATAATAAAATCAGTTTGAAAATTGTTACCGAGACCTAAAATGCGCAGGCAAGTGGTACATTTGACCCCGTTTTATGGCTCTCTGTACCAACCCAGCTGTCCTCCCTTTTATATTTGGAGTTTTTAGGGGCTAAATAATGAGCCATGAAAATGGCGGACATATTACTTATCGTTAATTTTTCCCCAAAAAATTGCATCCTCACCACTGTCCGCCACCCCTTATGCATCCACTCTCGCGTCCGCCCTTTGGGATTTCGTCTAGTTATACCAAGATCTTACTCTGGGCAAATGTTCAGCCATATTATCGATTGTTAATTTTTCCGAAAAAAATGACAACTTCATCCCTGTATAGCCACCCCCTGTACCACGAGGGGCGTCCGCCTGTAAGGCAAAGTCTTAACCCAGTTACAATGAATATATTCCAATAGAGAAATGTCATATTACTGATCAGTTCAAAATTTCGGCTCTATCTCTCCGACTATTAGGCAAGCTCCTCTTTCCTTTAAAGAAGACAGATAGTTGAACGATATTTTATACAATGTCTATCACCGCGTATGGATTTATTTTTGTCCAAGTTTTATATTGGTCCACTATTTCAAATGCAGTTCAAACAGACATATATTAAATTGTATGTTCCGTTTTAAATTGGTTCAATCTGTATATACCCCCCGTAGGAGCTTAAAATATAATTGAGAAAGAAACACTGTTTAAACACTGTTTAAAATGTGTGCTAAAAGGTAAATATTGTGGCATTGACGGAGGTTAAGGTGTTAATAGTTATTTATTGTACAAGACGATAAAATTGTACTTTATCTTCGAGAGCGTTTTTTACTGTCGAGACGACAGTCGAGACGCTAATTATGCTCGAGAAGATAATGCGATTTTATCGTCGTGTGTAATACAACATTTTTTTCTATATCAAGACTTCAAGTTCAGGTGAAAAATAGAATTTCAAAGAAAATTGTAATTTTTAGCACAAAAATCGCAATTGTGTTGGTCCGTTGCTAGGGATATGCATTACTCTGTCAACAAATGTCAAACAAATGTTACGTTTTGGTTTTTGCGGAGAATATTGTTGCGTTTTGTGTACAAAGTGAATAAATACGAAATGGACGGAAAAGAATTGACACAAGAAAAGGAAAACCTGCCATCAGATGTAGAAAATGCAGCGTTGGAAGCAGAAAGTTTATTGTTGCCACAAAAATCTAGGATGATGTATGAGAAAGAATACCAGTCTTTTAAAAACTGGAAAAGCATTAAGAAAATCAATTTAATTAAGAATATCAATCAATCAAGAAATCAAGAATAGATATTTCTAATAATGTTAATTGTAAAATTTTAGTTGTTTTTAATCCTTAATGTGTTTGAATTTGCAAATTTTATTGAATAAAAAAAAGTTAAAACATTTTATCTACTCTTGCAATTAATATTCACCGGCCTATTGCCTTACTCAGTTGCTGTTATAAATTACTAGAACGACTTTTATATAACCGAATATGTAACACCATTGAGGATGCTGTACCAATTGAACAAGCTGGATTTAGAAGAGGACGAAGTTGCTGTGACCAAGTGCTGTCCTTAACTACATTTATTGAAGCTGGCTTTGAAAGACGCGAAAAATCTGCCATAACATTTATAGATCTCACGGCTGCCTATGACACTGTGTGGAGAAAGGGCCTTATTTATAAGCTGATGAAAATCATACCTCGCCTCAAAACTTGTCAGCTGATAAACAATCTACTGACTAACAGACTGTTTCAGGTATATATGCACAGAGTAACGTTAGAAAACTTAACAACGGCTTACCTCAAGGCTCAGTGCTAGCTCTTTTATTATTTAACCTTTATACAGCAGATATACCTGAAACAAAATCGAGAAAATTTGCTTATGCTGACGACCTGGCCATTGGCTTTCAAGATAATAGTAAAGAAGCAGGAGAACGAGCTGTAAACGAGGACTTAGTCTACCTAAACGTAGAACTACACTAAGTAACTATTTTAAGAACTTTCGCTTACGTCCTAACACAAGCAAAACTGAAACCTGTCTCTTTCACCTGTCGAATCAACTTGCGCGAGATACTCTCAATGTAACTCTAAATGATACAGCTATCAAACATAACAACAACCCCAAATATCTAGGCGTCACACTTGATAGAACACTCACCTTCAAAAGTCATCTTACAAACGCAGCCGGTAAACTAAGAACAAGAAATAACTTAATATCAAAACTTGCTGGAACAACTTGGGGTGCTTCTGCAGATACTCTTCGGACCTCTGCTCTAGCTTTGGTTTTTTCAGTGGCAGAATATTGTGCACCAGTATGGCTAAATAGTGCACATACAAGCAAAATCGATGTCCAACTTAACCAAACCATGAGAATAATCACTGGAACAATAAAACCAACGCCAGCGAGATGACTGCCTACTCTAAGCAATATTGCTCCACCAGATCTACGCCGTACAGCAGCATTAGTGAGAGAGTACCAGAAAATTGTAGCCAACGTACAATTACCAGTACATCAAGATATCCCAGACATCTCAAAAGAGCACCAGCGACTGAGATCGAGAAATCCTCCAATACGATCTGCCCGAAAAATTGGTAATTCCTATGATATACATAGGCAATGGACAACAAGATGGATGCCAACAGTAGAATCGGACTATATTAAGATATCCACCCCAACTCAGGGTTTCATCGGATCAAATCTGCCGCGGAATGTTCCCCAGAAGCAATTGAATGGCTATGTAAATTGGACATTAATATTTAGTGTCATTCATTCTATCTTTAGTGTTTAAATAATATATTTAATATATATGTATATATTATTGTATTTGTATATTTATCGTACTGTGAAAGTCCATACGCTAAATAAATAAAATCTACTCTGCTGTTAAAGTGTCACTTTATCTACCCTTGCGGTTAAAGTGATACTTTATCTACTCAAAACAGTTGTTATAGCAACACTTTAACATTAGCTATGGAACAAAATAATTTACTAATGATTATTAAATAAACTTTTAATATAGGATAAAAAAATAAGTACACGCATCATCTCCTAAATTATTTATAAACTTTGATATAGGAAAATAGAACTTTTAAAGGGCTTAGTCCATGAGATACGGGCAAATTAAAAGCTTCGAATCAACTAAAAATTTGGCGCAAACCAAAAATGCTTTTGTATTTTGTTTAAATTTGGTGACCGATTTATTTAAAATAAAGTAGCATTTTTTTGTAATGAAACCAGTGGCGCATTATCAGAGTTAGAGGCAACTTTTAAACTTAATTTTAAAAGGGATGTTATAACAATGAATGATTATTTTTACATGGAAATTTGCAGTATTTACAAGATAAGTTACAAGTTATGATATTGGTTTTTTATAATTTTATAGATTTCAAAAAAGCCGATTGTAATCTGTAAGATTTTGTATGTATACTCTACATTTTATATTCAGTACAAAAGATCTAAGCATCTAACGAAGCCATTTATTCATCTCGACGATCTTTTTACCTGTTCAAGTTGCAAAAACCCTTTTTTAGGAATTTTTCAGGAAAAAACTCGAGAAACTACCAACAATATTGCAAATACTAAATCTGTAGAGAAAGGTCACAGCTATACTTAAACCTGGAAAAGACCCAGAAACGCGAAAAAGCTACGTTTTCATATGGCTTCTGTGCTACCTATATGAGCTATATGAAAGACTTATCCTACACCGCCTAGAGAAAACGATCGACTCAAAAATCATTCCACAGCAAGCTTGTTTCCGATCTAGGAGTACCTACACCATACAGATTCTAGCTCTAACGAAACACATCAAGATCTAATTTGAAAGAAACAAGATAATAGGTCTAGCCCTCTTGAAATCTTTCTACTACTCTTAAGAACTACCAACTAGCCAAAATCGTGAAACCACTACTGCAAAATAGACGATTTTACATGAATTTTGAAGGGAGCAAAAGTTTGTGGCGAACCCCAAACAAACGGTTTGTCTCAGGGTAGCGTACTAACACTCATACTTCTCAACCTATACACCAATGATCAACGTCCATTTTAACTTAGCTGCAATACCGGAGTACGCTTTTCTTAGTAGCTTGGTATACATAACACTTAATCCAACTGTATGTCAAAGCTTATTAATAGTCTCAGGTTCACCCATAACATCACCTGTTGTAAATCCAATATTTCAACAATGAAACGTGTGTGTAGGTACATCTAAAATGCCATCTGATACACAGAAAAGGATCTGTACTAACCAATCAATACTACCTGGTTCTTCTAAGGATAATATTCGTAGCTGCCAAAGACTTACGACACACTATAAATCAAATGAAACCACTTTTAGTGCTTCTAAAAACGATGTTGTGAAAAACTCTTTGATTCTAAAATAAATTTCACCAATATTACATAAAGCTGTTAAAGCTAAAAAAATAGGCAAAGCACGTGGGCTTTCTTTTAACTTCTTGATGTCACATAGAATAAATAAAAGCCAAAGAACAGGATAAAAACGCCAAAGAAGTGAAGATAAAAATTAAAAGCAAAAACAATAAGACTATCAACTTATTTAGGACTGGTTACAATGTGTAATTTATTTATTTTGGCTTCATAAAAGCTGTGCTGAAATTGACATGTGTATGAACAAAGAAAAGAAGAAAAGCAGAAAACAAGGTAGCTTTACAAGAAGGCAAAGCTTTCGCTAATTCTTGGATTATTGGAGTATATTCCTGTCTTCACATCCTCTGTAGTTTTGGATCCATCTATATATCAGATCTTACTCTGTTGGTTATGGTTCTCCTTGTTTCTCCAAACATTCCTGTCTGGAATAGACACCGTATACGAATTCTTAAAATTGTATTTTTTTGTCATGTGTTCCGGTTTCTCATTAAAAATGTCCTTCGTCCAGTCCTTGTGATGCCCTGTCCCTTCATTTCAATGTTTTAGTGATTCTTTTATTCTGTAGGCTCCCAATCTTGCTTGTCCTTCTATTATCAAATGCAAGGGAGGCAGGCCTAATAAAGTCTTCATAGCTGCTGTTGGAGTAGTACGCATGGCCCCAGTTATTTTCATATACGGAAATCTTTGCATATTGGTTAGTTTGACTTTTGCAGCTGTGCGAAATGTCTTAGTCCACCACATCGTCGCTGCATATGTAATTGACGGTTTAATCACCATGGTGTACACCCAGTGCACCATGTCCGGTTTTATTCTCCATTTCTTCCCATACATACGCTTGATCCTCACAAGTTTTGTAACTGCACTGCTTGTTATTTTCTCTAATTGCCGGTTCCAGGTAAGTTTCGAGTCTAGCCCGGAGATACTTTACCTATCCCTTTTGCTGAATTATTTGTCCCTGCAGCTTTAGAGTACCTAATCCCTCTAGTTTTCGTGTGCGTGTCAAGGCGTGTCCTTGTGAGATGATTACCTAATCATCCGCATATCCAATTGTTTTGTGACCATTTGCCTCTAAAGTTCCTATTAGTTTGTCCATTATCAGATTTCACAGCAGTCGAGACAGAACTCCCCCTGTGGGCATCCTCTGTCGACCCAGACCAACAAGGTCTCTCCAAGGATAGATTCTCTCCAAGGATAGAAGAAATAAGAAGACGAACAAAAGTTTTTTAATATTGTTCTGAAGCTATTTTCTTGTAGCATTTTAAAGTAATTACTATTTAAATAACACCCTGACAAGAAGTATCCTGACATATGGGTCCGAAAACTGGACAATAAACAAGAGAAATAGAGGTAGAATAAGAGCAGTAGGAGGAGAAGCTGTAGACTTACAAACAGAGACAGAATTGAAAACGCAGAGATTAAGCGGAGAATGGGAGTGCAATCAGACATAATCGACTATATAGAGGAGAAGAGACTATCCTGGTATGGCCACGTCAGAAGAGCGGACAGAGGACGCTGGATAAACAAAATCACAGAATGGAGCCCGATTGGAAGAAGAAAGAGAGGAAGACCCCGAAGGTCATTCAGAGATGAAATTGACGAGGCTATGGAGAAAAGAACCCTGCGAGATGGAGACTGGAATGACAGGGAAAATTGGAGAAAACGGTTGAGTGAAGGAAGACAGTGAAAACTGTGGAAATCCTTAGTAGTAGTAGTAGTACTATTTAAATGGGAATAAGCCACAATTAAAGGTTAAAGTAAATTTATTGACGATTCAATTTCAACTTCGGAAATAATTCTCAAAATACAAACACTAGTAAATTAAACAAATTTTGTTTTTTGTTCGTCTGTTGTGAAAAAATGTTTCCATAAAAAAGTTTGTTTTATTTGATTAGTTAAGTATTTAAAAAAATGATAGTAGTATGTATTTGATATATTTTTAGATTATTGATGTAACCTGCCATGATACTTCTGAATTGACAGATTTACTTTTTTGACTACTTTTGCAAAAACTCCTAATAAGCGCATTGTATGCCAAACAGCAAGCAAACATGCAAGCAACACTCATGAAGATGGCGACAGTTGTTTACGTGATTGTGCTGATTCCGTCGTTGATAAAAACGATGAAGTATATATTTAATATCATATAATCAGTAATATGCTAATACTAAACGAGCAAATCCTAGGCAACAAATTAGATGACGAAAAGCGAAACCTGAACCATGGAAAAACAAAAGACTAGGAACTTAAGCGATGATTGCCCTCCATATGAAAATAACAAATGAGTTAGATAGGGTCCAAAATATCCCAAGTAAGTAAATTGTAGAAAATGAAATTGTAGAAAGAAAAAAAGAATTTTATATTAAAAAATATTTCAAGTAGGAGTTATACAGTAGGTATTATACTTAGCAAGAGCTATACAGTATTATTTTAGCAAAAATTTCAGGTCTGTCATAATTTCTTTATAAAAACGTTTTGTATATTATATCGTGTAATCCTATTGGCTTTTAAAGACAAAGATACAAAACAGGCTACAAAACAAAAGAAAAGGTGGCTGCTAAAATAAGATTACACATAGAGCCTTTTCCAGTGTTAGTCAGTGGAGAGTTATTACACGCGAAAATGTACTTAAAGAAAATACTTAGACAGCACGCTATCCATAACTAAAATATTTGACCTCAATAAAGAAGAATTTAGGGAAAGATATGATATGGGAATTGTTAGCTTAATAACATATCGCAAGATTTTTGACAGTAAATACAATCTATGTTTTTTTTTTCATCCAAAGAAGAACTAATGCTTTACTTTTGTCAAGTACTGACAATCTATTCCTGCTGTGAAAATAGGGTTAGAAGGAAAATATAAAGAAAATCTGCCAGGAAAGGATCAAGCACAAGAAGCTACAGCTGCAAATAAATAAAGAGCTAAAAACATTTCATTTGACTTCCAAAGTGTACTGCAAATTCCGTCATCTGAAGTGTCTTTGACTTATTACACGCGAAAACTAACCATATATAACTTGACGGTATACCAAGCTGCAGCTAAGTTAAAATTAATTAATCTAGGAGTGCAGTGGCGCTCCTACAATTTTCCTGTAGGGGGGGGGGGCGGTTGGTTGGGTATCGAAATTTTTTTATGCTACCTCCATTTTAAGTCCTTAAAATTTGTGAGTAACAGTGTCGGAATATTGCCCGGGGGGTAGGGGGTTAACCCCCAAACCCCCCCCCCTGCGTGCGCCACTGGCACAGCGTCAAAAGAACTTTATATCAGTTTTTTGCGTAAATAAATGGATGTTTATTGACATGTTGGATTTAAAAGCAATATTGGCAAACAATAAATATTTTTAGCAAAATGCCGTAAGTAAATTAGCTCAAAGTTAAATGTTTTAAATATGAAAAAACAAAGCCAAAATGTCCCTTGTTGTTTTTAATTGTAATAAACAACGTATCTAACCTTTTTTTGGCTTCCAGTAAAAGCAAATCTTAACGCGAACAATCTTTTAATTTATATGAGAAGTAAAGCCCTAAATCAGCTGCATCAATATTACAAAATACATTAAATAAATAAGAAGGGTGGTTATTAGATAAAGGCTTGAGATTTTCAACCGAAAAAACTAAAGTAATAATATTTGACAAAAGAAAAACACAACACCACTTAAATTTAAAACTAAACGGACACACTCTTACAACAATAATTAACGAAATCAAATTCTTGGGAATTACATTCGACTCTCAGCTGAAATGGACATCGCACATAAATGAACTAATTAAATGGCACCAAGAGAGAATAAACCTTCTAAAAGTCCTTTCTAATCACAAATGGAGTGCAGACATAACCATTCTTCTACGATTATATCAAGTTCTGATTAGAAGCAAACTAGATTACGGATGTATATGCTACGAAACTACTCCTAAAAGTCAATTGAACAAACTGAACATCATCCAATCCACAGCATTACGCGTAGTTTTCGGGGCATTTAGAAGCATGCCAATTAGCAGCTTTCTAGTTTTAGAAGGAGAACCGCCATTAATTCTTAGAACGCAATATTTTTCAATGTGTTGTGCTACTAAATATTTCAGTGCAAATGAAACCTCTTCACAACAAGCTTAATAATTTAAACAATTTGCTTAACTTGAGCTTGAGCTTAACGATTTGAATAACGATATACATCAATGGGAGCCACTTCTACAAACAGATGCCAGTTTTCTCCCTGGAAAGTTCAAATACCAAATGTAGATTTTACCACAGTTAATTACAAACATTCACACAATCCTTCAAATAAAACAGAAATTTCACTCTGCCATCTCCATGATATCCTATTTTTAAACTAATTTTTACTGATACCTCCAAAAGCAGTAATAGTGTAGCTGTTGCAGCTATTTTCAAAGATAGCAACTCTGTCACTCGCATAGTCAAGGAGTGAAACATATATACTGCAGAATTGGAAGCAACCTTCAATGCATTGAACCATTGTACCAGCAACGATATAAATTTTCTTATTATATCAGATTCTCTGAGTGCCTTAAATAGAGTCAAACATACAGTGCTTTTTAGATAAAACTATCCGCCTTAAATAACTTTTGAACTTCTCATTTTTAAGAAAAATGCAAAAACACGTCAATAATTATTTGAAGAAAGAGATATTATCATATTTAAGGTTGCTGGGAATCTCACGTAAAATGCTACGTATTCTCCGTTCTTTTATATGGCGTGACTCGAAGTATTTGAGATGTGGTGCTATAGACGCATGTTGAGGATTTCCTGGATAGACAGAGTTACCAACGAAGAAGTACTACATAGAATGGGTAAAGAGCGCGAACTAGTCGTAACCATAAAACGTCGCAAACTAGAATACCTGGGCCATATAATGCGCAATAAACAACGATACAATCTACTTCGGACCATACTTCAAGGTAAAGTGCATGGGAAAAGAGGTCCAGGACGAAGAGGAATATCCTGGCTGCATAACCTGCGAAAATGGTTTAACTTAACCACTACCGGACTTTTCAGGGCAGCAGTCAACAAAGTCAGAATAGCCATGTTAGTGTCCAACATCCGTAACGGATAGGCACCATAAGAAGAAGGGAATCTCATCCCCCGTATCATCCCTTTATTTTTTTTAAATCATTTCACCCTTTTTTATTTGATATTTGGATTCTTCTCTTTGAACTGATTTCAGAAATGTATAACACCTGATGCTTGAATTTGATCAGTTTATGAGAAAAGTAAATACAAAAACAAGAAAACTGGATTGAAAAAAAAAAATTATTTTTTTAACAATCTTATTACAAACATTTAGAATGAACATTTAACTAGAAAAAATGTTTACAATAATTGTTCAAAATGACTGCCCTTCACTTCCGTACAATAGTACAATCTATTTTGAAATTTTTCTCTGACATTGCTTAATACGTCTGCATCGTGATCATCTAGAGATTCTGGTTGAGTAGCATAAATTTTTGTTTTTAAATACCCCCATAAGAAGAAGTCTAGGGGTGTTAAATCCGGTGACCTAGGTGGCCAATACATTATATGCCCTCTTCTATCTATCCAACGACCGGGAAACGTTTCGTTTAAATATTGTCGCACAGGTAAAGCAAAATGTGGAGGAGCTCCAGAATGTTGAAATATAACCAAATTTTCGGAAAGGTTATCATTTTCTACTATTGTTCTAATACGATCAACCACTTGCTCAAGTAATTCAAGATACGATACACCATTCAAGTTTCCAGTAATAAAGAAGGATTCGATAATATTATCACCTAGAATACCACACCATACGTTTAACCTTTGAGGATGCATTGTGTCATTAATTCGCAAAATTCGAGACCACGATCAAAATCTTCTTCTTTAACTCTTGTACTAATTTTATTTTGTATGGATGAAACCTAAATTTATGGAGGACTCGGAAGGCTGTAGAAGATTGCTCTGCTTATTGTTGACACTGACTGTGATTGCTCAGCCTCTAAGTTAATTTGCCCTAAAACTGTTAGTTGGATTCCTTCGTCATTTACAAGTCCCTGTCGGTTATGTTTTTTATTGCAAACTGACCCTGTTGCTCTAAATTTCTGCATCAGTTCAGCCACATACTTATGAGTTTTATGTCCATTGTGGTGTGTTTCATTAAAAATTCTAGCAGCAGTTCTTGCATAATTATTATTTTTGTAGTATAAACCTACAATTTCGATTCTTTCTTGCAAAGTGTAAACCATTTCAGCGATCAAATTGTACACGTATCAAAATAGGCTGTTACAAGTTATAACAAATTGTCATTGGCGATTAAGCGATTAAAATAAATGTCCAAATAATATCGAAAACCTTTGTTAAAACTTTAATAAAAAGAGGAGTTTTTTGTTTCTTGGTTTTTGTAGATACTACAAATAGTACGGTTAAATATTTAAATGTTTAAATTATGATACAACCTATTTTGTTACAGTCAATTAGGGTGAGAGAGATACTAAAAAGAAAAATGGTCTATCTTGTAAACAAAACACTTCAAGCCAAATGTATTAATCATTTTTGAAATTAGCACAAAAAGGAGGATCCAAATATAAAATAAAAAAGGGGGAAGTAATTAAAATAACGGGGGGTATGAGAGTTCATTTCCCAGCAACCTTAAATATGATATAATGTCTCTCCCTTCAAATATTAATTGACGTGTTTTTGTGTTTTCCCTAAAAATTAGAAGTTCGAAAGTTATTTAAGGTGGATAGTTGTATCTGAAAAGCACTGTATGTATCCTACTTATGCCAATTAAGCACAAATAAAAGACATGGTATCATCCCATGTTGGGATAAGGAGTAATAAAGCAGTCGATAAAGCATTAACGGAAACTGTCAATAACATAACAATCCCGATAATGCAAAACATACCGTTTTCAGACCAAAAAACATTAATACAAACCTACATTAACAAAACTTGCCAAGTAAAATGCAGCCAAATAGAAGCAAAATTAAAAATTTTCAAACCAGATATTACTTATGCTTTACAACCGCTCCCAGCTCAAGGACATAATCAAGTAGTACTCTACATAAAGATCGACGGCAAAGATACTACACAATCTGAAAGAAGCTTTTATAGAGCTAATAAAGACATCAGTAAAACAATAAAATTTTTCAAAAATTGTAACCTATATAACAAACTGTCAAATTTTACAAAATGTTTGTATTTTTTAAAACTGCTATGTAATTGTAAATATGACATAAGTCGACGTGGCCTCAAGTCAGTCACGAATTAGACATTTAAAGATGGTTTTCCAACACTGTATTCCCAAGAGTTAAAAATTAGCTTTTCGAAAAAAGAAAACCTGTTAACCATGTTTGAAAAACTGGTCATTCCTGAAGTTTTTCATCCTTAGTTTAATAGCCCTTCAAGTGATTTGGGAGTTAGAGACATTTTGCCTGAGATCCTACATAATTATTGTTTTTTTATTTGTCTAATTTTTGGTTAGTGTGTTCGGATTTTTTTACTGAGCTTTTACGGGATTAAAATTAGTAATGAAACAATAATGAGTTTTAACCAAGTCCGATAAACAATATTAGCTTGCAAGCCAAATTTTTTTACAAACCAAATGGCATTAAGTGGTATTTTTGGACAATTGTTTACGTTTTTATTAATTGTAATATTGCTAAAATCATGTAAAACTAGACTATTGTATTCCTAAAACACGTATGTTTTATTTGAAGCAATGGGTAAGCAAAAAATCATTTATACAAACTTAAGAAATATTATATAATCTTTAAATTCCTTATAACTCCTCAATTTGTTTTTAGATTTAGTGCTTTTGCTGGTAACCCCACCATATATAACTCCACTATATATTATATAAAAAAACATTGGTCAACAAACTGAAAAAAAAGTTTAAAAACGTTTTACTCCGTCAAATATTTTTATTTCAAATTTTTGACCTCATGTATCTCAGCATCTTAACCTTTTATGTGTTCATGTTTCAAATAATCGTATTTGTTATAACTCACAAATTTACGAAAACTCTCAGACTAGCTAGCGTTGTTGAACGAATACCCTATTATCTTATATGCTTTATATCTGCTCATATGTATAAAAGTTATTGTTCGATTATCTATACAAAAGTTAGTGAAGTAAACGGTTAAAAAATATCAACTTACCATTGTTATTATTACTATTTCTTTGTTGAAGTTTATCGTCTCCCAATATAGCACTAACACTGAACTTTAATACGGGTTTAGAATCTTTAATACCGTCACTGAGTCTACATTGCAAAAAATTGCAGTCTAATCTACCACAGTTCGAGCATATCCTATTTCTTAAACAACTATTGAACCGTAGAAAAACGTCGTTTTTGTCGGCCTGCAAACTACCGGAAGACATCGGGGATAATCTGTCGTCTTCATCTTCCATCTTGTGCTGGTGGGGATTAGGGGAAGTTTTGAATTCTTCGGAATCCTTGCTAGTATCCAAATTTTCTGGAGAAATCTTACCGTTTGAAAGAAGATTTTCCATAGAAAAAGAATTGTGGTGATTGTTGATGCTCTTCAACATCTTTTCTCTATGGCTGTTCAAATATTGCAACGTACTCTGATACATAATTATGCTTTAACTGGACAATCTCATACCGTACAAAAGCACGTGGTGGAAATGAATATAGAAAAGTGAGCAGGATGAGATTTACAAGCACCCTTCTGCGCAGTGGTAGCTATTTAACTGAACTGATATATTTGTAGTGAAAGCCACCCTTAGACCGGTACAGGGGGTTGGGCTTGAGCTATTTCAAGGGGTGGAGTTTTCTTTATATTTTGATTCGATTTTGTAGCGCCCTTAAGTTGCACATTTATACCAGATATACAGCGATATTTCGGTTGATTTTTAAAGTTTGTTAGGAAATAATAACACATCAATAATAAATACTGAGTTTTTATTATTTTTTTTTCTGTTTTTGAGAACGGAAATCGGTAAAATGTAAAGCAATAAAATAATATATGATTGTATGAGATAATCTCGATACTTTTTATTTTTTAACTTTAATAATGATAATACCTAAACGAAACTTAAAATTATTATTATTATTATTAATTACCTATTATGTAGGTACATTACATATTCTTAATTATTATTTATGTAGGTACAATCATTTAATTAATTTACAATTGAGGAACGATTTAACGATAGTTTTTATTTTTTAAAGTACAATAACGTAATTCTGGGTGATATAGTTAATCTGGCGAAATGACAAAATGCTCTATTTCTTTTCCCGGTACATCGTAAGTAATTTGTGCAAAGCTGTTTCCGGTGCTCAATAATTTTTATACAATGCATGCATTTGTAGAGGTTGCTTCAGGTAGCTTAGTCCGCGAGGTATTTTCGGTATATTCTGCCTTCTTAGACTGTTTATATACAACATACCCTAAAAATCGTTACCTCTAACATTGTGAACTTCTTGCCGTGCTATTTACCATTTCCCATGGTAAATGTGAGAAGTGGTGAACTCGGACAAGGGCGATATGGTGAATGCCTTTTCCAACGCGTATACCTATTTCTAGTGCCGCTGTTTCAATTTCTGCAAGTCCATTTTTTTATTGATTTACTCTGGTTTACCAGTGATTAAAAAAAAAAACAAACTGTACTCGTATTTCTCGGCACAAGTAAAACTTTTATCATCATTGTTTCAGGCAAAGATGCCTATGTTTTATAAAAGGATCCATTCGTGCTGACTAGACGTACTCTGGAAGAGCAAATTAAAGATGCCGTAAAAGCAGTACAAAATGGAAAGAGCCTGAATAAAGCATCAAATAAGTTTGGCGTTCCATGGTCAACGCTGAAGAGAAGAATAGCAAAGCGGTGCTTTACAAAAAAAGCCTTTAGGAGAACTTGTCTAAATACTGAAATGTCAGAAGAATTCGGATTTGCACCGACTAGAACAGAAGTACGTACGATTGGATATAAACTGACCGAGAAATGTAATCTGCATTACAAGCTTAACGGTGAAAAGGAAACTGCTGGAATGGATTGACTACATTTATTCTTAAAACGAAATCCTGAACTCTCAATCTGCAAATCGGCAGGAGTTTCACAGCCACGATGAAGGGGTTTAAACAAGAAAAATGTTGCAAACTACTTTTCATTGCTGCATAACATCTTGATAGAGTTGAGACAACAACCTCCTTGATGAATCAGGACTTCAACTAAATAATAGACCAGGTTATGTGTTGGCAACAAAGGGATCTAAGAGCGTAGCTGCAATAACATTCGGTGAAAAGGGTGAAACCATTTCTGTAATCGCTTGCTGCAACGGAGAGGGTGTGTTTTTACTTCCAGCATGTGCTTTGAAGGGAAAAATAAAAAAACCGAGTAAAAGGACGGTATGCCGCCTGGTTCCATAATTTTCATTTCACAAAAGTCGGCGTACGTAAGAACTGACATTTTCCTTCTCTGGCTAAGGGACTATTTTACACCGAGAAAGCCTAAGGGAATATTTTTGATCATTTTGGATGGATTTAGCTTCCATTGCAGCAGTGTGGATACATTAGAGTTTGCAGAAGAAAATAACATAGTTTTGTTCTGTCTACCCAGCCACATGACCCATTATCTGCAGCCACTGGACAGAGCATTTTAAAATCCAAATATAAAAATTTCGAGATTAGTGGAGAACTGCTTACAAAAACATGGGTACAAGCAGCTACGACAGAAAATGCAATATCAGGATTCAAAAGTACAGTAATCATTTCGTTTAATTGTGATGCTATTCCCGAATATGCCTTTTTAACATCAGATTTAGATCATATATATATATATTTAGGGATTCTACAGTATTCACTGCCTTCCCTCGCTCAACCGTTTTCATCTCTCTCTGTTGTTCCATTCTCAGTTCTGCAGATTTAGATCAACAACAGAAAAACAACAAGCGACGTGAAAATAGACCTACTTCACCTCAACCAGGTTGTGCGCACTGGCAGGAAACCACGAATTTCTCAGAAAAGCTAACAGCAGAAGTAGATAAAGATCAGGAACACAGGCAAACTTCATTACAACTGGGCTGTGCAGAAAATTCACAAGAAATTATGTATCCTTCATCAGAAGCATTAGTTCTGAAGTTAACAGTAGCAACAGAAAAATATCACACAACCCCTGGGAAACTCCTGCATCATATTTCGCCGATACCTTTCCTAGATAAAGTTACATTTGCCAAGAAGAATTCTAGAGCTTTAGCTGAGATTTTGAATCCTCCAGAAAACATTAAAAACCTTCGAAAAGATAAAACGACAAAATAAAACAATTGAGTCAGTGAATAGTGGATTAACTCTGTGCTAACGGAAGGTCAAAGAAATAAGAGTAACCAAAGGACTACTAAAGAAAATACCAAAACCAAGCAACCTAAGAAATGAAAAGCATATACTACTGACACCGAATCTGACTCATCGCTGGATATCCACTTGCAAGACGATGATGATGACGTTGACGATAAAGATTGTTCTTGTGTATGGTGTTGTGAACTGTACAGTTACACTTAAAAGAACATTGATTGGATCAAATATATTAGCTGCCAACTTTGTCAACTATGAGAATGTTAAGTTGTTTCCAATATGTTTTCTGAAAGAAGTGTATTTTTATTTCGTTTAAATAAACAATTTCTTGTCTTCTACAAGGCTTAACTTATTTGTTCACCATATCACCCTGATAATAAAAAACATGGTACCATCAAGTGAATACATAGAGTAGTCAGAACAGCGAGAGATGCCTTTAAATAGAAGTCCTACAGTATAGCTCCCTTCCTAGACGTCCTGCAGACATTTGAAAAGATGTTATAATTTCCAAAATCAAGTCACAGCTACCTTATTCCGTAGCCAAAATTCTACAGTCATATTTAACAGATATACCCTTCAAGGTCGTGTACTCTGTCCAATCCTATATATACTGTACACAGCTGACATATCTACCATAAATAATAAAACGATTACTGCGTATGCAGTCGATACCGTCATAATGGCCTCATGTGAATCGAACTTTAGCATCCAAAAATTTTCAAAACCATTTAAACCAATTAAAAAATGGTTAAAACTATGTGTCAAAGCTTTGCTATCTATAAACCAAAAATAACTACCTGCTAGGAACGATGTCAAATATTTAGGTATCCACATAGATAATCACCTAAATTGGAGAAAACTTATATGGTCCAAAGGGCTACAACTGGACATGCTTTAGAAGAAAATGTACTGCTTTATGAATTGGAAGTCAGATTTAAATATCCAAAACAAACTTCTTCTCTACAAGGGAATACTAGGATCGGCATGGATGTAACAGGATTCCAATCTCAGGAACTGTAAGTAATACAAATATGTAAAGAATACAAAGATTCCAATCCAAAGTCCTTTGTGATATCTGCAATGCTCATGGTAAGTGCCAAACTATGTTATTCATCATGACCTGAATGTTGAAACTGTTAAGAAACAACTGTCACTCAGTGTACAAACTACTTCGAAAGATTATCATAATCATCTTATCCAAATCCACTCGCCAATGACCTCCTGACCCCACCATTGCTTAGAATACTAAAAATTTTGGATCCTCTGGATCTCTCCACTGACAGGAACTAGATAGAAGATACTCATTTTTATAAAAGTCGGTTGGTAACGCTCACTAAATATAAGTAAAGGGTGCTCACCACTGGTGCTCACACTGTGTCATATTGATATACTCGGTTCGCTATTCCCAGTCCGAACTGTCTAGTGAATTTAGTAATTATTTTTTTGCGAAGTTAGTTACTTTTTGACAGACTAAAAGTGGCTGGAAATTACTATACAACCAAGCACACGTACTCATAGCCAATATTAATAGTAAATAAAATAAATGGGTTTAGTATACACTTCCACTATTTAGAATAGTTCTTCTTTTTTTAAAGAAAGAAGTCTGCAATAGTAGGATACTTGAGCTATTAATACTGAGAAGTAGGAATTATTGTGTTGTAGGTTTCCGACAATGAATCTGTCAAAATATGCCCGAGCTAAGCGAATGGAGTATAACAGATTGTAAAAAATAAGAAATCTATAAAACAATATTTGGTACATTTGTATAATTAATTTACAATTATTGAAAGAGACGAGTTTACAATATTTTTTTTTATTACAGTTCTCATCCAATAATGTTTTTAGGTTTTCAGGAAGATTGTTATTAGATTCTTCTTTGATAAATTTCAGACAGATTTTAGTATTTTTGTAAATATAAGTGTTTTATATTGAGAGTTATGTTACATCCATATCACACGGGCCGATTTCTTCCATCGAATAATTATGAGTGTCATTCGTGTATCATAAAAATTATAAAAAACCAAACAGACTACATTATGATTGGAAAAAATTTAGCAACTGCATAAGATCCGCCAAGACATAGCTTCTTATAACAACCCAGTGGTTAAAACATTTAGGTTAACGCTTAAAAAGCCCAGAAGACTCAAGAGGAACGAATATTGACATTTCAAAATTAAGAAACAGGTAGCGGGTAGATACTCATCTATGATCCCGATAGGTGACAAATCTACTTCAGGGATATGCCCCTGCCCACGCGAGTCTTGGTTTATCTCCTAATACCATACAGGGGAAACCATTGTCCTACCCTCAGTCCATATCCAAACCTACCTTTTCTCTCCCAGTACCCTGGATGGATTTACCGATAACGACCCTAGATTGAATAAGGAAATGATTTTTGATTACCGAATAGGAAGATGGTCCTCCGAAGAATACGGGTTTGAGGCGCCGGGCCTGATACCCGACACTCGGAAAAAGTCATTATGCAAAAACCAATCCAACACAGCCTTGGATTTTGGATGAAAACAAGGATATACGACTTAAGCGAAGAAAAAGGACTATAAGAATAGGAACGTGGAATATACAAGAAATCGCATCTAAACAAAATGAAATAATCCCGGAAATCGAAAGACTAGGCACAGATATAATAGTCTTAAGCGAAACAAAAAAAAAGGTCAAGGACAGGAAATTATAGGGAAATATATACACACATATGGAGTGGAGTTTGCAAACATGAAAGAGCCGCCAAAGGAGTATCAATATTAATAAAAAATAAATGGAGAAAATACATATAAGATTACCAGCAAATAAATGAACGAATAATGGAAATTAGGAGGAACATATTTGGACCACCAACAATAGTTGTTGGAGTTTATGCAATGAATGACAATGCGACCATAAGGAAAAAGGAAGATTTTTTCAACGCACTAAAAGATGTATTAGACAGAACAAAGGAAAAAGAAGATATTCTACTAATTGGAGATCTTAACAGCCACATAGGAAAGGATGATGAAGATATAGTGGGACGATTCGGAGAAGACAAAATTAGAAACGACAATGGAAGTCGGCTAATCGAAATATGTCGAGAACACGATTTAGCCATAACCAACACAAGATTCCAGCATAAAAACATACATAGATACACATGGGAAGAACCTAGTAAAAACCAAAGATCAATTATTGATTTAATAATAGTAAGAAAAGCCAGCAAAACAATAATACAAGATGTAAGAGTATACAGACAAGCAGAATGTGCAAGTAACCACCGATTAGTGCTAGAAAAATTTATATGCACGGAAAGACGACAAAAAGACAATATCCAGAAAGATGAGGAGATGCAAAAAATCGCAAATACGAGGTATAAAGTAGAACTTCTACAACAATTTAGTACTCGAACACTATATCAGAATAGGCTACAGAATATGCTACAGATGAACGAAGAATGGACCCCAACAGAAATGTATCAACACCTAAAGGAAAAAATAAACAAAGCGGCAAACGAAGTGCTGGGTATTGAACAACATAAGAATACATATTTGGAGAAATACAGCGACGACTTAGAAGAGATGATTAAAAGAAAAAAAAGTGCATTTCATAAATGGCTAAACGACAGAACCCCAGGAACACGGGGAGAATATAATACCCTCAGACAACAAGTTAAACAAAGAATAAAGCTCGAGAAAAAGGAATACTGGGAGATAATGTGCAGAGACATAGACAACACGATAGGGTATAACAGATCAACGGAAGCATGGAAAAAAATAAAAAAACATTAGAAGTAATAAACGAAGTAAAAATACCATACAGATAATTACATCAAAAGAGTGGACAAAGCATTACACAAAATTATTACAGGAGAATATCTCATACGACCCTGTGACAATAATAACTGAGGAAGCAGAAATCACAGGGGAAGATATAAATAAAGCACTAAAGAAATCCAAAAACAATAAAGCACTAGGACCAGGGAACATAAAAATGGAACTGCTGAAATATGGAGGCGCAAGGATAATATCCTTTATACGAATGTTGTATAAAAAATTCTTAAAATCGAAGCAGGAAGAAAAGATTCCCGATAAGTGGAATTTATCATACATGTCCCCCATTTTCAAAAAAGGTGACAAAAGATCACCAAATAACTACAGAGGGATCAGTGTAATGCCTTCAATAGCAAGAATCTTTTCATCAGTTATAAAAGAAAAACTAGAACAACACATGGACCATTATAGCGAAGAACAAGCCGGATTCCGAAAAGCCAGATCATGTTTAGATAATATATTCATTATGAGACAGGTGATTGAAAAAAGAACAAAGAAAAAAACAATGAGACACATATGACCTTTATCGACTTGAAGAAAGCATACGATAGCGTGCCCAAGAAACAACTATAGAAAACAATGAGAAGAATGAGCGTTAGAGAGAAATGGGTGAATATAACACAAAGACTGTATAAAGAAACACAAGTGCAAATAAAGTTGGGTAATGAAATAACAAAAACAATCACCGCAACAAAAGGCCTCAAACAGAGATGTGGTCTCTCACGTACACTTTTTAACATATATATATAGATCAGGCTTTGAAAAGATGGTATAGAAAATGCGGAACAATGGGCATACCAGTACAAGAGAATATATTACATTCACTACTTTTCGCAGATGATCAAGTCATTTTTGCACAAGACAGGGAGGATATGGAATATATGATAAGGAAATTAAAGGAAGAATATAAACTTTGGGGACTCAAGATAAATATGTGCAAGACCGAATACTTATGTATTGGATCCGAGGTTGCAGATTTGAACTTAAGTTTAGAAGAAGAGACTATTAAGAGTTGTAAGGCTTTTAAGTATTTAGGGTCAATGATTAGCCGAGGTGGTACTTGTATGAAAGATATAGAAATGAAAATAGCACGGGGAAAACAAGCCACAAGAGTACTTTATGGAGTGATATGAAACAACATTCTAACCAAAGGAAACAAAAAGAGGATCTTTCAAAGCATAGTGATGAATATTACCCTATATGGAGCGGAAGTATGGCCAATGACAACAACAATACGAAATAAAATAAGAACAATTGAACTGGACTTTATGAGAAGATGTCTACAAATCACAAGAGCGGATAGAATAAGAACGGAGGAAATATGGAACATAATGGAAGTAAAATGCTCAATTACAAAAAAGTTGACAAACAGAGCCCTGCAGTGGTACGGGCATGTACAAAGAATGCCAGAGCATAGGTGGCCGAAAAGAATATTAAACTGGGACCCGCCGGGAAGAAGACGGAGAGGACCTGCTACAAGATGGAAAACATACGTCGGAAATGCTATGATAGATAGAGACCTCAGAGAAGGTGACTGGGAGAATAGAGTGCTGTGGAGGACGAAAACGGCGAACTCATAATGGGAAAAGCCAAAGAAGAAGAAGAAGAAAATTAAGAAACAGAGAAACTAAACTAAACATAGAAAAAAGTATAAACGAAAATTTACGATAAAACTAGAGATGATAACAGAAAAAATCAGAACAATAGCAGTCAATGGAATAACTTTAAAAGCAACGTACTAAAAATAAGCAAACAACAATTAAAGCAAATTGAACAAAAGAAGGAAAAAATTACCGAAGAAATTCTCCAGTTAATGGAAAAAAGAAGATTAGTAAAAAATCAAGACAAAAGAGTGTATTGTATTGGTATATAGTAAATCTCACCGAGAAATACAAAAGAACATAAAGGAAGCATATGAAAATTAACTGAATGAGAACTACTGTGAAATTGAAAGATTGCAGGAATTACACATTTTTAATATACATAAGGCTATCAAAGACTTCACCGGTACAGAAGCAGCTACAACAAACTAATAGACGTCAATGGGCACATAATAGTGGACATGAGGACGAAACTTAAAACTTAAATTGAATATATAAAAGAATTCTTTTACGACTAACAACAACAGACAAAACAGATAACGGGCATCATATAACAAATGAAGAAGTGATTTATGCACTGAAAAATATGAAAAACGGAAAATCTCCGAGTCTAGACGAAATGCCTATCGAAGTGAAATATCATAAAATTACTTAATGAAAATAATGTTTGTATGCTTATTGAATTATTTAATGCGGTTTGTGAAACTGGAGAAGTACTGGACGACTGGATGACTACGACTTTCGTTCCAATTCGGAAGAGGAAGAATGCTAAAGAGTGTAAAAGTCATAGTACAAAAAGTTTGATGACTCACGTACTAAAATAATTCCTAAAAGTTATACATAACCGTATATATACAATTGTAAACAAATCTGTGTATGCATACCAGCGGCGTAGTTGGTATGGGTGACACCCGGGGCGGTAATCGATGGTGTCACTCCAATCCAACTCCTAAAAATAAATATTGTTAAAATCAACGAAAATCCGATAAACGTATGTTTTGAATAATAAAAAAATTAAGTATTATAGTTAATGAAATTGAAGTAAATAGTGTACAACAGTTTATTTTTTGTTTTTAGTATGTAAATGAATTAAAATATTTTTTTCTAGCTTTCTTCTTTCTTTGTCAACCATTTTCTATCCACTCCTTAATGTAGGTTTCTCCCAATCGCTTCCATCTTTCTCTATCCTGCGCCAATCTAATCCACTGTTTGCCTGCCACTGCTCCTATGTCATATACCCATTTTTTTTAGTCTTCCCATGATTCTTGTTGTCGTCCTTGGTCTTCATTCTAGAATTCTCCGTGTCCACCTGTTGTCATTATATCGGGCTACGTGACCTGCCCAGCGCCATTTCATTTTTGTAATTTCTTCCACAATATCCCTAATCTTCGTTCTACGTCTTATCTCGGTGTTTCTAATCTTGAATCTCAGTGATATTCCAAGCTACTGTCTCCAAGCCGTAGGTACAAGCTAGTAGTATGCATGTGTTATACACCTTTTTCTTTAAGTTTACAGGAATGGAGGTGTTTTTCAAAATATATGCTAGTTTGCCGAAAGCGCCCCATGCCAGTTGTGTTCTTCTTTTAATTTCAGCATCTTGATTTGGTTTTCCGAGTTTGATGACATGACCTAGATATACATAATGTTCAACATTTTCTATGGTATGATTTTGTATTGTTATATTTGTCTGGTCTCGGCTCAGTATTTTTGTTTTGTTGTAGTTCATTTTTAAGCCTACCGCTCCTGAAACTGCATTCAATTGTTGTAACATATCATTTAGTTCCTGGATATTGTCGGCTATTAAAACTATGTCATCTATGAATCTCAAGTGGTTTAAGTATGATCCCTCGACGTTGTATATATATAATATAATAACCTTGTTGTTCCATTCTAGTTTCTTAAAAATGTATTCTAGAGCAAGGGTAAATAGTTTGGGAGAGATGATGTTTCCTTGTCTTACTCCCCGTTCAGCTGTTCCCTGTCCAGCTTTATCTGCATGGTGGCATTTTCATATATGTTTTTAATTATGTTACTGTATCTTGAATCTATACGTGCATTTTCTAGAGATTCAAGCACTGCCCATAATTCGATGGAATCGAATGCTTTATGGAAATCGACGAACGCCATATGAATTGGAAAATTATACTTGGTGCATTTTTCTATCAGTATTCTTACGGTGTGCAAGTGGTCTATGGTACTAAAATGTTTTCTGAATCCAGCCTGCTCGATAGGTTGATAAAAATCGAGCTTATGTGTTAGGCGGTTGGTTATGATTTTAGTTAGTAATTTATACAGATGTGATAGCAAGGATATTGGTCGGTAATTCTCGATGTTTGCTTTGTCTCCTTTCTTGAATAGTAGAATGACTTCGGAGTTGTACCATTCTTGAGGAATCTTTCCTTCATCAATTATTTTATTAAATAAAATATTTAATACCTATTCCATTTTGCTGCCACCAATTTTCAACATTTCAACTGTAATTTTATCCTCTTCCGGACATTTATTCGTTTTAAGTTGATTTACGGCCATTCTTATTTCCTAGTCGGTTATGTCCGGTATTTCTTCTGAGCCGGTGTTAATTATTGTTCATTCAGTACGACGCGTCGTTGTTGTAGTTGTGTATTTACCGAGTATAATTTAGTGTAGAATTTTTCAATGGCCTCGCTTATTTCCTTTCTGTCTCGGACGGTGACGTTTTCTCATTTTTTATTTCTACGATTTTTGTTATACCGCTTGAGTTTTTTGCTTTCAGTACTTTCATATTGCAGTTATCTTGTATTATATCTTTTATTGGATTGTTAGTATAGTTTCTATGATCGTTCCTAATTTCTTTTTCTTTACGTTTTTGTTTAAACTTTTGAAGCTGTCCGAAGTTCGATCTGTTCTGTTTCGTCTTCCTTGGAGTAGTTTAATTGTATTAGGTTGGAGTTTAGATGTTTTGGCTGTTTTTGTGTTTGAGTATTCTTTGTTAACCGATGTTGTTACATTTACTTTTATTTTATTGGCTAGTCCGTTTATATCCATTTGTTTCAGTGTCTCTATTGAGTTTAGTCTTGTGCTTAGCTCTTTTTGGTACTCCGTTTGTTTTAGATGTTTTGGTTGTTTTTGTGTTTGAGCATATTTTCTTAACCGATGTTGTTACAGCTACTTTTCTTTTATTGACTAATCCCATTCCATAATGAATTTTAAAAAGTCTACAGTTAACCATTTAGAGGTTGTAATATTGGCCATTTAAAAATGTCTTCTGAGCCTTGGTATTTCCAGCAGTAGGTCTGCTTCTGATACCTCTTCATCGCAAAAGTCACAAAATGTTGAAACACCTAATTTCAACTGTTCACTGTTCGCGGAAAGCAAAGTGTGTATCTGCACAGCCTCGAACAATGAAGTCACATCATGAATGGACTTTAATCTGCTTTCGAGTTCAACATTGAATCGGTCAAAACATTCCAACATATCCTTTTGAAGTTTGGCTCGAAGTGTGAGTCCTGTATCGGTAGCTAATTCACCATCCTTTCGTTTTTGACATCGAATTCGTCTTTGGGTGGGAATGTCGTAGTCTTCACGTTTTTTCGTGGTAAAATCTATTGCTTCATCTTTAGTATGACCATGTTTTTCTTCAATGTAAAGACGAAGTGCACAGAAGAAGTTCCAAGCACCTCTTTGCGCTAGTAATCAACAGTATAACAATGAAAATACAATAAATGGCAAGTTTGCCGCTGAACACTATCAAAACAATAAAGGAAAAAATCAGAACAATAATACAACGCGACGCAATAAAGCACAATCGATAGAAATCGTCTCTAATCGTGCAAGAGATAGAACATGCAACGTCACGTTGCAAAGACGATAAGGAAGCAAACGGGACTAATTCTTGAGTATTTTCCAATTTAAGCGAGTGGATGTCGCCAGTGTTTTTGTGACCAATGTGCCTCCACCAGGCACAAAAACCGAATTAGTTTTTGTGCCTGGTGGAGGACGTAGAGGAAGTTTAACGACGGAGCGTTACATCAGAGACATTTTGGAGGAAGATATGGTTCCATACGCGGGATTTATCGGTGGTACCATTATTTTATTAAACAATAATGCACGATGCCACACCGCACGAGTTACCATCACCTATCTGACTTATATCGGTATACCTACAATAAATTGGCCTGCGTTGAGCCCGACAAAAATCCAATAGAGCATGTTTCTCAAAGTCAATCAAACACATGTAAACTGGATGGCCAACATTTCTGCATCTCTGTATCATAAACCGAATACTAAATTAGACCCCACATGTGTGAAATTATCAGATAATTAAGTATTATAGGTGCTGGTTCACTAATAAAATTTAATTAGCTGTGTAGGTAAGGTACCAGCGAGACAGCATTTTAAAAGGCTTAAATCTAGCCCAATAAATATTAAAGAGAGAAGTGGTTTTAGCACATTTATTCTAAATGAAAACTTAACAAAAAGAGGTATGAAAATATACAGTATAAGCCTTTTAAAAAGCAGTCTCGCTGGTACCTTACCTACACAGCTAATTAAATTTTATCAGTGAACCAGCACATATAGGGCTTAATTATCTGATAATTTCACACACGTGGGGTCTGATTTAGTATTCAGGTTATGGTACAGAGATGCAGAGATATCGGCCATCTAGTTTATATGTGTTTGATCGACTTTGAGAAGGTATTTGTTTGAGTAAAACATACTGAAATTCAAAGTCATTCTTCAGCAGGTAGGTATTGATGATAAAGACCTATATATCATTAAAAATCTTTACTGGCATCAACGTGCAAATATCAAGATTGTCAATACAATCAGAAGTAGCATTTTATGTAGAACTGAATGGACTTTATTATGGACGCTTATTAGAAAACTCAAAGCCTTTAAAATCTGGATATAGCGGAAAATCCTACGAATAAATTTTGTATATAGAGTTCGTAATGAGGTTTGTAATACATATTTAACTGTAATATTTTGGTCATGTTATGCATTACCCAGAGAGAATATACTTCACTTAATAATACATGGAAATATATATGGAAGAAGTGGACCAGATCGAAGCAGAACGTCATGCCTTAAAAACCTGAGGGAATGGCTTAACAGATCCTGTGCATCTCTTTTCCGAGCTGCCGTCATCAAAATTAGTATAGCCAATTTTATAGTTAATGCATAATAATCGAGCACGGCACACGAAGAAAAAAAGATGGTGTTCCATTTAAGATACATCTCACCTCTTTTGAGTAGATTCTTTTTTGGATTTTTTTGGAAGAATTTTTTTTTTCAGTGCTATAACTGCATATTTTCTGTTCTATCAGTCTACACACTACTAATACGCCCAAAGTGCAGTAGTATAGTTATACCTCCCACTTACCTAGGCTTTTCTTTACATGCTAATATCATTACTTTAAAGATTGCTCTGTTAGCCAATGTTTATTGCCCATATCTTCCTACTAGTCCATACGTATTCACATATTACATTATAAGAGCAGATATTTATAAATATTAAACGATTTTTTTAAATAAAATTAAATATTTTACCTGTTAATTTAATTCGTTTCCTGATTTCCGATTAAATGGTCTAATTGACTGTTAGTTGGATAAAAAATTAATTAAACTGAACAATTTTATATAAAATCCCATATTAATAGATATAGCAAAAATATTTATTTATCTGTTGATTATTCAATGTACTGTAAAACATGATATGAACAAGTTAAATGAAAGGGCAACTCAAATCGATGTATTTAAAATGTAAAAATGCATTTTTCTCTGTAACATAGTGGATCGAATGTGGACAATGTTGCAATATGTTCTCTGTAGTCACTGATTTCAGTAGAATTAACAGTTCTTTGAAAATAATTTTTTTTATTCTCATGTTTTGTGCAAAACTTGTGTAGCTGATTAAATGAAATTATAATAATAAAGAAGAAAAAATGCAATATTCTGATTGTGAATAAATTAGCAATTAATTTAAATATTACGAAAATTAGCTATTTTTACTCATTGCTGTTATATGTACAAAGAAAAGAACTTACCTCTGAAATATTGGTGTATTAATCGCAGCAAGCAGTAGAATTGTAGAGTTGTATCTGCCCGTCGTGACGCTCGGCGCCAAGGCTCGAAAAAGTGACGTAACCGAGAAACTGGATGCGTTTCGTTTGCTGTCTCGACAGAAAGTGTAGTTCTTGGTATAAAATGGTCAGAAACTCTCTGGCCATACTTCTAATTCAACTAAATGGTCACAGAAATATGATACTTTACAGCCTGTGTTTGCGACGTAAGTTCCAAAATAACAAAGAGAAGTCAGATTTTTAGAACTTAAAACAGACTACATATGTTTAAGTCAGTTGACCAATGAAATTTTACTGAATAGAAGTAAATAATATCTTCTAAAGCAAATAAGTCGTTAGAATATACCATTAAATAAGATTATATTATAGTACAGTACTAAAAGTAAAAAAAATGTAAAATATGAAAATAAATACTAAATATTTTCCCAAGCACTCCATAAGACAATGTTTTTGCAAAGCAGTTAAACAAATTTTTTGGAGAGCTCAGTAATAATAAACGCACTCAAAACTAAGGGATTAATAATGAATAAGAAGGGGTACTACCAAACTGTTGGAAACATTATTTTATAGACATAATCGTGAGTTCGGGTCTAAGATATGTATATATCAAATCGAAGTTCTATATATTAGTAGATCAATTTGGACATCATTCTTCCAAGTTTCCCAAGATAATTAAAAAAAAGTATGGTGGCACAATGATCTACGGATCTTATTTTTCATTTGGGTGCTACAGCATTTGATCTAATTCTGATTTAACTTGAGCAATGTGCTCCTCATTAAGTAACGATCAGCTTTTTATTTATCTACTTTTGCTAGCTTGTTTGTTACAGATCAACGAGTGGTTAATACTGCAATTAAGAGCTCAAGGAATTGCTGGGACTGTTTATTTCCAACAAGATGGCGCTCCATCAAATTTGGTTCTCGCTGTCCGCAACTGTCGGATTGAAATCTTCCCCGACCGATGGATTGGTCGAGGTTCTTCCAACTATCCTGCATTAATACCTTTTCCTTTAAGAAGTCCAGATTTGATAACGCCGGACAATGCACTATGGGATTTCATTAAAGAGGAGGCTAGAAGACGAAGATATCTTTCGAATAAGGACTTGGGAAATTAAGTTCGTCAAGCTTTTACGTCAGTGACTCCGGACATGCTGAAACGGAGGAACATACGAACATATCGTCGCATTTAGCTGTGTAGTGATAGTCGAAGTACGAATACCGATGTTTTAGATAAATAAATAATAAATATCTCAAAAACAAAATTGTGTTATTATTTTTCCCTCTGTAGTAACAAAACCAATTCATTACTGTAAAGGGACTTTTCGGTCACCCTGTATATCCGGGTAATCATATTTTTGATAATTCTTATACAAAAGCAATTCTGTATAAAGGCAATAAAAATTGTGCTATCGTGCATTTCCAAATCGAGTATAACATTATTTTGTTATTAAGTTTTATTTTTATTTAAGTTTTGTTATTAAGTTGTGAACTAACAAACCATAGTTAACAAGTGTCTAAGCTCAAGAGGTTACTACTTTTTAAAAAATGCTATTAAAATAAAGATTTTTCTAAAAATATCAACCATTATAAAAATCTTTGATTTCGATCTGGATAAGAAAATGAAATTAAGAATATGACTATAGTTACGGCCTGGAGACGCAGATTAGAATCTCGCTTTAGTAGTTATTAAAAGGAGATGAATATTAGAACGATTAGTTGTCTACCAAATATCTAATAGCAGGTAGAGAATGAACTACTTCCGCAATTCGGGACTCACAAAATCTAAGAAGAATAAGAGCGCAATTTAGATGACGTGAAATATTCTGATTGAATGTTTTCAATATTTTCACATTTTTAGATATAAGGTTATATTTTCTGGAAATGAATACGTTCATCTGTTATTTTTTTGGAATAATTCTAGCTCCAATAAGTGTAAACCAGATACTAAGAAAAAGAAAACAAAAATATTTCCCGGAAAATTCGGGCGAATTCGAGCGGCAACCCTGTCGGACCATATAGTAACGTGGCATACAGCATCACAGCACAGAGCAATACCGAAATAAAAACAAGAGGGCTTTTGTTGCGGTGGTAGGGGCTATAAAATCCTCATAAAAAAGAAATAAAAACATAAGAGAGCACATTTATAAAAGGCGTGCCTCGGAAATAATCTATTTTGATTGGTTCGCATCTACCCCCACCGCGCTCTCCAACTGTAAAGACTTGCAGTAAATCAATGATTTTTTATAATCCCGGGAAATGAATTTTATTTTTACTCGCAGTTTTTCGGGACAATGTTCATTCGACTCAGCTTTTATTCGATTCAATAAAAAATCCTTTTATTAAGTGGTAAAAGGGGTCTCCTGTAGATATATTAGTAAGAATATTTAATATATGTAAAAAGAGCAATATAGATAAAAATTGTTTTTTCGTAAAAAATACAAAAAACTTTTATATTCTTAGTGTCAGGTTAGAAATTAATCCCGTCTCTAATCCATGTTTGTGTCCATATCCACACTTTAATCTAGTCATTTTTTTAATCTTACACTTCTTTTCAACTTTATGTGCTGTATTGTTTGCTTCTTTGAACGACCACTTGCCTTTCTCTTTATTTGTGGGACTATCAAGTACCTACTCCTCTAACCTCCAAAGAACAAGTCTAAACATACTTTTTATTTGGTAAACATTAGTAAGACAGTTAATTTTATACCTAATCTTTATTATATTTTACAATTTTTCATCATTCCTGACAATCAACATACAAATAATTAAAAATAAGATGTTTTTTTAAAATTACCTTTTTTGGAGATGACTGTAGATATAATGTTTTTTTATTTCGTGTATTTAATCAAAAATTATGTTAGTGATTGTTTCCAGATTTTTCCGTAAGGTGCGTCACATTCAAAAATCCGAAAAACTGGTTTTTTTAGAGTGTTTTGGGTATGTTCTAATTTTATAGGCTTCAAAATAGATTAAATCAAGGTTTTTTATAGGTTACATATAATTTGAAGTAATTGAGTTCTTTAGGACATTCAAAAATTTTGCAAAGCACGTTGAAACCCCCAAAAAATTATCCTACAATCTGAATCAATGTGCTTCCAATTTATATTCAAAAAATATATAAAAAAAATATTTTGAAGCCACAAAGAAGCAACATCTTTATTTAAAAGCTAGGTTTTTAAGGGTTATTCGGTGGTTTATTATTGGATTTACCCAACAATTTTTGGACGTTTACGAACTCATCACTTTATAGCCCCCCATAAAATTATTAGACCCTCCGAGATATAGTAAACTGATCACCGGCATCCTTTGGAGATAAGTAAACTCATCACCGCAGATAGGTAAACTCATCACCGCAGATAAGTAAACTCATCACCAGTATTTTTGCCCGGCAGGCGCTGGTTTCTAATGCGTAAGATTGCCAGTTACCTGTTACACTTCTCGTTTATGTGGCAATTTATTAAATTCAGAAATTATTTTAAGCAAATTGCTTTAAAATAGATATTAATATCGATTTTTTTACGGTGTGGCCTATTCGACATATCTGCCAATCTAAGCGGTTTTGAGATCTGAAAATTCAGTTGCATAGGTTTTCGATAGTGACTTTATAATGAAAATATTTATGAGCATGTGCTATTTCCGTATATATCGGAAATAGTCCTCAACTTATTAACTAATTAGAAATCTATTTATTATGGCAGAATGAATCAAAATGCTTTAGTACAATCTCCTGGCTTCTATAAACGGTAAAGCCTACTTAAAGAAACATTATCCTGTGAAAACAGGACAGGTACATGTAAACTCTACAGTTTTATGTATACCATTGTTGAGTACTGTAGAAGCGTAGATACAAAAGTGAGGATATTGGGATGAGAATGGTAAAAATAGTTGGAAAAATGGCAATAAAAGGATTCGCATGGATTTGTGGTAAAATGTATATGGCTAGACTGGAATGCCCAAACAGTTAGAGGGAAAAGAGACCCATTACTTACGTAGTTCTCTACCATATAATCGGCCATTTTCATAAATGAAGGCAGGTTAGGGATATCCGCATGAAATCGTTGACAAAACAATCGCCGACTCGTTCTGGGTCCAAAAATGGCTAGGCAAATAAGTGGTGCAGCCACTTGCCGTTGGAATCTTCCCTCTTGTAAGTAGTTACCAAACCAAGTTTTTGAATTTTGCGAAACCAGCTTTGAGTCAAGTGAAATAAACACCCAATTCGGTTAACAGATGGTCGAACGGATATTACGAAATCAGCCACAAAATTGCAAGAACATTTTTGAAGCTTATTGAAATGTAACATTCAAGTAATATGCCTATGCTTTCGCCATGTATCGTAAATTCTCAAGAATGCCAAAAATAATAATATTTTGTTGCGAATCGTTATCCAACATAAAACATTTATCGCGGTCCGTCTTTAGATTCATCTGTTGGATTGCTTGATGCGCTTTCCCATTGTCTTAGGTACAGGTGACATAAAAGGGAAACGATCGTTGCTCATGTTCCTCCGAATACAAGAGATGTGTTCTTTGAAAGAAGAAGTTGCAATCTTTTGGGAATGATTTTTGATGGCCTCCCTTGAGCTTTCATCTTGCTGATTGACGGTTTAATTTTCGAAGGTCGCTTACTTAATTGTGTCCCAAGATGCAGTGCAGAATATTTTTCGCAACTAAAATAATTATAGAAATATAAACACATACTGGTCATTTTCAGAAAACTGGACTTTATTACATAAAATAAAGTCTTCTTTAGTTTTAAAATTTTAATAAGTTCTTTGCTTATTTTTACATTTCGTGTGAAAAATTACTTGAATAAATTATAAAAAATGATCCATTTATGGTTAAGTCAAAAAAATATTTGTATCTTCAGCTGGTATTGCAAAACTTATTATAAGAATACAATTGCAATTCTACACAGATATTAGTTATTTATACTAAATAATTTTCCAATCCTGGCACTTTGAATTTTTATTAAAAATATCTAGCAATAGAAATGTAGAGTATTTCTTAACAAACTTTAAAGAACAATATTGACATACATTTGTGTTTAGATTTAAACTTCTAAATATGCAGGGTGTTTGACTCTAAAACCGTTTACGAAATATGGACATTGTGTCAAGTAAAAAAAAATTGCGAAATTATCTAGATTTAAGTGGTAGATCACCAAAAATTATTTTCGACTATACGAGATGTGGAATGTGGCATGATTTAGGTAGTTTTTAATAGAACACCATGTTCAATATTACACCGATTTACACTTATTATTATTACCATACTTTTCTGAAATGGATAATGCATAAGTAACATAGATATTTTATATACATACTTTGGTTTGTATTCAACAGTTTTGTAAATATTAATTTTCTTATTCTTATTGCAATTGTCCACAAAAGCAATTCGATTTTAGAGTCTTTCGCAATTGAAATTTAAAATTATTGATATTTATTATTTTTCGTCCGCGTCGGCTCAAAACGCAATGAGCAGCTCACTATCCATGTTAAAGGAACCAGGGCAAATGAAGAGAAATTTTTCTAGGCGTATAGTTTTAGGTAGCTATCAATAGAATTTTGAGGAATTCACAAATAAAAACCAATAAATTACATTTGCATTCAATACATCTATTTTAGATTTATTCTGTCAAATTACCAAATCTTAGCTGTTTGCAATGGTATGGTCTATACCTGCCACTGGTGCAGGTAGACCAGTGATGAGTTTACCAATCTCTCGGGGTCTATTTGAGAATCCTTACTTTTATGGCGGTGATCAGTTTGTACTATGTATAATACTATGTACCTATTCTACGAGGGTATTTATGGTAATTGGTGATGAGTTTACGTGTACCCCAATTTTTATCTTTCTAAAAGATTAAACAGCATGTTTTTTATAATTTTTTTTTTATAAAATAACATAAGACGAGGTATTTTCCATATTCAGAGAAGCTAAAGATTTCATATAACATGCAAAAAATCCGTTTTTTAAATATTTTTGGGGATTTTATTGGATTTTAAATGTGAGTGATTTGATTTTTTAAATCTACAAAATGGGAAAAATCCACAAAAACCCCTACAAAACCTGTTTTTTCAATTTTTGATGATAGCGCGATTTATGGAAATACAGTTTTTGATGAAATAGATAAAATAAAAATGAATTTTTACTTTATGCACACTCAACCTACAAGTCTATAAAAACTAGACATGTTTTGTAAAACATGTGTGTCAATTGTTTTGAAATTGTGAAATTGATTACATCCCACAAAAAAAATTGAGTCTTATTTTTTAATCACATAGAACGTAAAAAAATTGAATTTTAGGAATAAGTGCATTTTGTGTCTTAACGGGGAGTACCCTTTTACGTCTTCCTACGTTTCTTCTGTCTTTGATTTTGTCCTGTATTATATTCCTTAACCGTTCATATTTTTCATCTCTCATAATATGTCTCAAGTATACAAACTTTCTAATACAACTGAAAGGATTTTATTCGCGAATTTTAGATCCAGGATTTAGCATTTTAAGATTTTCGCTTCTGATATCAAATTCGTATTCAAAAATGTCAAAAACCTTATATTACTCTGTTACGTCTAATTGTTCTAAATTTCAATAAATTATGTTCTACATTTATGATCTGCCGTTTGGAATATTTAAATTTTGACATAATTCGTATTCACCGAGGTTGAAAACTTTCCAGACCCAATTTGGGTCCAGTTAATTCAAATTTTATGAAATTTAGTGCGCTATATTGGATTCATAATTTTGAATTTCTCAATTTTGACATAAAATTCGTAATAATCGAGGTCAAAAACTAGACGAGTACCTATTTATATCAAAATAATCCGAAATATGCAGAGATATTAAACCATTAGACAAACAACTCCTATCAAGCAAGCAAGCAATTTAATTAAACCCAGCCTGTGAGACATGTTCACCCCTAAGAATTACGTTAGGGTGTAACAATTCATTGGAGCGAGGTGTATTAACTCGAGTAAAAACAGGAGTCACTCTACCACGCTCCAATGCTCCAGACCAACCCTTTCCACCCTATAGCACTCTGATGCACGATAGGGGCACAACTATCAGCCAAATGCTCTTCATGTGGGAGTCCTGGGTAATAGAACTCCACCATGGTTTCCTAACCGAATTCAAAACTCAGAACAGTGCATTGTCGCTATAATCCTGTTATCTTAGTATGGCTTATCCGCGAACTAAAATTGCTTACTTGGGCCTCAAGACTCTGCTCTGAGCTAGGCTCAGTTCGGCGACTTGGTGCTCAAGGGGTTGGGCCCTACGTGCCCGGATTTTTAATGGTTTTTGTTATTATTTTTTTTGTGGCTTGCGCCGGTTTTTGTTAGTAGTTTTTTATTTTTTTGGTGGCTGCAGCCGTTTTCTGTGTTTTTTTTTAGATTTTTTTTGTAGGATGCCTGAAACATAAAATTAGAATTAGTGCATATTAGTATAATAATTATCTACTTAAAATTAACTGGGTCCACGCTGTACGTTGCGATTGTCCACGAGTTTTTTGAGCTACGAACTATCTTCTTGGTGTGTTGTTTTTGTTGTTTTTTGTAGTGTCTTCTCTCTAGTGTTTTGTTTTCTCTCTGGCGTATTTACTTATTTTCTCTCTAGTACGTTTGGTTTTATTCTACTATTTGTCGTTTGGGTCTCTTGTGCTTCCATTGCATTGAGGAAAGAAGTCAGTGTTGTCAGTTCATGGCAATCAGAAAATCGTGCATATTCGAATTAAATTATTGTATTTTATCGTACGGATTATTGCACTTACTTATATTCTATTGAACAAGAAATTAACAAGGTAGAAAAGATAATATATTCCATTTTTTGTGCAAGAAACAAACGAGACAAATAAACAAACAAAATAATAAATAAATAAATAAACTTTCTATCTCAAAACAAATACACAAACATTATTAAATAAACAAATAAACTTTCTAAACACAATGCAAGTGGCGCAAAGGCTTCAAAAAATTTGACAAGTACGACTTCGATTAATTTGATTTCTTTGGAAATATATGAAATTTTGTCCGTCATATTGGATCCCCGATTTTGATACTTTTAATTTTGACATTAAATTTGTAATCAGTAAGGTGGAAAATTTTATAATAAACATTCATGACCAAATTGATATATATTTAGACTTTTGGCCACCTTTTCAGCAATTCATCACATTGTGTGCCGTCCTGTTGAAACCACATGACGTTGGTATCCATATCATTCAACTCAGTCCAAAACAAGTTTGTAATCATCGACCTATAGCACTAGCCAACGGTTAAAAATATGGATTGATGACGCCGCCAGCCCAAAAAGTGATACTTTCGGCATGGACGCGTTTGAATCTTATCTGCATTGGTATTGTCCCAAATTCCACAATTTGATAGCGAACACCACACGCCGTTGTCTATGGTCGTTTACCTTCAGCTCCTGGGTCAGTTTAATTTTGTATGGGTGTCGTTCGCGAATTTTTCAGTGACGATGTAATCCGCCAAGTTGTGGTGTGTGAAATGCCGAGTTCTTGTAAGCGACGTGAACTGGACTGACTCGGCTAAACACTCATTTTGATAAAACACTTTATATCATTTGCACGTGTTGTTGTACTCTATATCCATCCATGGTGATTTGACAAAAGACAATAAATAAGTGACAGTCAATTTGACAGATTTCCGCCATCAACTGTCAAAGTTCGGAAGTGTCTATTGGAAGACCCTGTATACAATATTGTTTCTGTAACACTTAAAATTGATTAAGGAGAAAGCTCTGTTTTTAGAAAAATAAAAATATAGCCCAGTCGAATTGACTGAATCCGTCGAACTTATTTTTACGTCGTTATTTTGGCCTTTTTTTATCCAATCTATGTAAGCAAATTGAAAATTAGTCAACCGTGATAATGGTGAAACAGGACGGGGTTTGAGTCTGGCTTTGATTTAATTTATAATCATGAAAAAGGGTTTTTTCCGCGAAAAAATTTAATTTTTAATCAACACTCTAAATAACTGCACTTAAATTAATTATGGAAGATTGTTTTTTAAAAACGAGTAAACGATGAACAGGACTTTCTGCTTTTAAGTAATTTTTGTATGGTTTTGAAGTTTAGAAATTTATTTTCGCGAAACAGAACAGAGTTTTTGAAAAACACTTCAGCGATTATATATTATTAGCGACGATGCAGAAGATTTATGGAATGTAAACTTTCAACGAAGCAGCATTTTTAAAGATTGGTAAAAACTTCCAATACAGAATACGTAAATAATAATTGTGAAACCATACACTATTAAAAACTCAACACCTTTACACAAAATTAAAATCTACAAGACCCTAAGATGATCTACATTAACAAATTCAATAAAAATAACCATAGTGAACTAGAAAAATGGAACGAAGCGAAAAATCATGATAATCATTTTTCTTCACCTTCTTTCTGTGCTTAATCAAGTCCCCTTGACGTTAACGATTAACGTAACAACACGCTCACTGTTTTGCACTCTTCATCTATTCTTAACAGTTGTTCTGATCCCCTTATCCGTAAATGAAAATGGTTTATGGCGCCGAAGATATAACTTTGAATTATACCAGCTATACTAAGATCCAGATACTATGAAATTTATTAAGGTGTAGGGACTAAGATCGGCTGGACATATTGCTAGGATGTCAGATAATGAGTACATGAATAGACTAACAACCTCAAACCCAGAGTGCGGAAGGAATGGAAGACGAGCGCGAAGATGGATTGATAATGTGAAAGAAGACCTTTAGATTATAAGGGTCAAAAGATGGAGGGAAGTTGCTAGGAATTGACGGGAGTTGTGACGTCCCTGCGAGCAAGCCAAGATGCCCAAAGTATTGTCGAAAAAATTATGATGATGAATCAGTTGAAGAATATTATAATAATTTTTCTGTAGTATGTGTCCATACTAATACAAACCAAAACAAAAGTTAACCATTTTAAATACCTAGGATGTTGGATAAACGAGACACTAAATCCGGATGAAGAAATTAAAACTCGTATAGAAATTGCAAGAGGAGCATTTATGAAACTTAGATCTATTCTGAACAATTCTCAGTTGAACTTACAGCTGAGAATTAAGTTCCTAAAATGTTATGTGTATCCTGTATTACTGTATACATGTGAAACCTGGATTATGAAGGTTAACATGATGAACAAATTAGAAGCCTTCGAGATGTAGTTATATCGTAGAATGCTCAGAATATCATGGGTTCAACACATTTCAAACAGAGAAGGCTTGAACAGAGTAGGTCAAGGTGAAGGCGACTTAATAAAGACGATAAAAAGAGAAAACTCGAATATCTGGGGCATATAATGAGAGGAAGCAGATACAGGACAATGCAGTTGATACTCAACGGAAATATCGACGGAAAAAGAGGAATTGGTAAGAAGAAATACTCATGGCTTCGAAACCTTTGTCAATGGACTGGCTTATCAGCAGATGAATTATTATATGCCGCGCAAGATCGAGAACGATATTGGCAAATCGTCATGGAAGCCTATGGACCAAGCCTAAAACTTGGGCACGGTACTCAAAGAAAAAAAGATGTGTCCAAAATATGATATTTTGCTAGATTTGACGCTATCAATCAACTCATATGCCGAATCTACTCTGTAAAGAACCAATTCGTTTGCTTTCATAGTCGTCCACGGGGTTTTCAGTGTTTGGCTATATAACCACATCCCAAAAAACTCTAAGCGATTAATAGTCCAATTACTATTTTCATTGGGAATAAGCCACAACAAAAAAAAGACTGGACGCTAAGTTAGACTTCTATCAGTCTAGAGAATAAGCTTGATTTAAATCGGGATACAGCACTAACGACCACTCACTAGTGATAAATAACCTGATAGAGAAGTCTGCAGAATACAACAAACCATTGGTACTGACATTTGTGGACTTCGAGAAAGCCTTGATACCGTAAGCCATCAGAATATGTTAAAAGCATTTACAGAATGCCAAATAGACCATCGCTACTCTAGCACAATCAGATATATCTACCAAAACGCCACAGCCAGCGTAAGACTATCTGAACAAGAAACAAATAAATTCTGTATACAGAGACGAGTACGAAAAAGAGACACCGTCTCTACAAAGTTATTCACGACGCTTTTAGAACATACTTGTAAGAAGGCAGATCTAAACGAGCATGGTATCGACATAAATGGAGAGAAGCTCAGTCATTTGAGATTTGCAGATGACATCGTCCTTATAGCCGATCGTATGGATGATGCAATAATGTTTGAAAAATTATATCACGCTTCCTTGATGTAGAAGTATTGTTGTTGATGGAAGTGATATTCTTCAGACTGCATTGTATAAGTACTTAGGACATGAAGTTTGGTTGAGCAGAGATAACCAGACATGTGAGCTCCCACATCGCATAAGATTAGCCTGGGCAGCGTTTGGTAAATTAAACCAATTATATTTAAATCGACCATATGCCTCAAAAGGAAAATCTTTGACCAATGTGTGTTGCCTGTATTCAATTATGGAGCGGACACATGAACTCAAAAAAAAGGTATTGAATAAGATTAGTGTTAGCTCTGGAGCGTCAGATGTTGGGTGTCTCTCTGAGAGTCCAAATCCCAAACGAAGAAATGCGTCGTAGAACAACAACAACAGAGCCAGTCTAAAAAATGGCGTCGCTAAAATGGAATTGGCAGGACATGTCGCCAGATTATCAGACAACCGATGGACAAAACGTATTGTCGAGCGGAGACCAAGACAAGATACACTGAGAAGCAAAGGACGCCTACTAACCAGATAGACTGACGAGCTGAAGCGTGTTAGCAGTAACTGACCTTCTGCAAGCCGCACAAGGCAGAGATAGATGGAAAGAGCTGAGGGAGACCTATGTCCAGCAGTGGACGCATCAGGTTGATGATGATAAAGCCACAATATAAGTTTATTTTTGACGTTTCGATTTCCGCTCGAACGAAATCGTTCTCAAAATACAAACATTACATTGTTTGTATTGTATTAAACATTGTATTAATGAAAAATATTAAAAATCAATTAAAAATTGCAAATCTAATTGTTGGAGTTCTTAACGTTTCTGGCGATTTTAAAAACTCATAGGTATTTAATTAGTTTTAAACGTTTAGAGAAAACAAATTATTCCACAATAGGTAGATTTGTCAACGAATCTCTAACACATTTTTTTATACATGATCAAGTCATCATCATTCTGCCTTTACAACCCTGCATGGGTCCTAGCCTCCTCAATAATTTCTCTCTAGTCGTTCCTATCCATCGCCAAGTACGCATTTCCATATTTCTCATGTCTTCATCGATGTTATCAAGGAACCATGTTCTGGGACTTCTTTTTTTTTTCTTCTTTTTTTTTCTAGCTGGTTAATTTTATATCATCCGCATTACATGCCCTATCCATATTAATTTCGACCTCAGTTTCCACCTTCGAAGTTGCATCGTCTTAACTACTCCATAGATTTGCCTTGTACTTTTCTTTCGAAACATCCTAACATGTTTTCATTACTTTTTGTTAGACTCCAGGTCTCTAAACCATATTATAGGGTGTATTATTGTTTTATAGAGTTTTATTTTTGTATTTTTCGATATAATTGTGGATTTAAGGAGAGGATTGAGCCCAAAATAGCATCTGTCGCCGTGTAAATTCTGCGATTTATCTCTGTGGTAGTATTATTTTCAGTGCTAAGGAACGCTCCCAGATATACAAATTCGTTCACTGCTTCGATGATGTCGTTTTCAATAACAAGTTGTTGTAGGATTTGTGTTTGTGTGCCTATTTTCATATACTTCATTTTGTTGGTGTTTATTATTAAACCCATTTTTGTGCTGATTCTTTTAATGCTACATACGCCTCTCGTACAGCATTTTCCGTTCTCCCAACAATATTGATCATCAGCACAGGCAAGGATTTGCACTGATTTATTATATATTAAACCAATCGTTGTGATTTATGACATACGTATTATTTTTTCGAGAGCCAGATTGAAAAGTATATTGGAAGAACTTGAGGTATTAAAAAAGGAAAATCAAACAAGAAAATTCTATAAAAATCTAAATAAAGCAAGAAAAGAATTTAAACCAAGGATCGGACTATGTAAGGATAAGGAGGGGCATATACTCAATACAAAAGAAGAAGTATTGAAAAGGTGGGTGGAACACTATAAAGAACTGCTTACTATCGAAGTAGAAGATCCAAATCAACCACCCCCAGGAGCAAACAAAAATACACCATTGGAGCCTCCATCAATTCAGGAAGTACGGGATGCAATAAAACACCTAAAAAATAATAAATCTCCAGGAAGTGATGGTATACCCGCGGAACTTATTAAATGTGGAGGTGCTACTCTGACTAATCATATATATAAAATCATACTGAGAGCCTGGAATGAGGAACAAATCCCAGAAGAGTGGTGTATTGGGATCGTTTGCCCGCTACACAAAAAGGGCGATGAATTAGAATGTAGAAACTATAGGGGAATAACCCTCCTTAATACAGCATACAAAATATTTTCAAGTATTTTATATGGTCGCCTGAGTGAATATTCAGAGGAGCTTCTTGGCGAATATCAAAGTGGTTTTAGGCCTGGTCGATCAACAACAGACCAGATCTTTGTGCTAAGGCAAATACTGGAAAAAACCAATGAATTTAATATCGACACATACCATCTTTTCGTAGATTGTAAATCGGCCTATGATAGTGTCCTAAGAAATAAATTGTATGAAGCCATGGATGAATTCCACATCCCCGATAAACTGATATGATTGGTTAAGGCTACAATGCGTAAAATTGTTTGCAAAGTGCAAATACAGGGCGAACAATCACAGGCATTTGAAACGCATGTTGGGCTGCGACAGGGAGATGCGCTGGCGTGTCTTCTTTTCAACATAGCTTTGGAAAAGGCGGTCAGGGATGCCCAAATAGACAGCAGAGGAAACATTTTTAATAAATCATCCCAAATTTTGGCATATGCAGATGATGATGAAAACTAAGTTAATGGCATCAACACCCAACAATAGAGCCAGAAACATCGGCCACCAATTCACGGTTGATAATTCTACCTTTGAGGTGGTGGACAAATTCACATACTTAGGCTCCCTGATCACCAAGGAGAACGTCATGACGGAAGAAATCAAGCGAAGAATAATTCTAGCAAACAAATGCTATTTTGGACTGAGTAGACATATCAGAAGCAGAAACTTAGGCCAAAAAACAAAAATAACCATATACAAAACCCTTATACAACCAGTGTTGACATATGGGTCGGAGGAATGGACCATTTCCAAGGCAGATGAAAATCTCCTGCTTATATTTGAACGAAGGATCCTGAGAAGAATATTTGGTGGCATCTGTGAAAATGGTGTTTGGAGAAGGAGGTACAACTACGAGATATATCACAGATATAAACATATATTTGATGGTAAGGACGTAGTATCCTTTATAAAAATAGGAAGACTAAGATGGGCAGGACATCTGGCAAGATCACAGCAGAACAACCCTCCTAGAAGAATCCTTATGTCACAACCTGTGGGAAGTAGAAAAAGGGGTAGACCAAAACTCAGATGGAGGGATGGTGTAGATGAGGATGGTAGACAAATAGGCGCAGCAAACTGGCAACAGTTGGCAATGGATAGAACTGACTGGCGTAATAGACTTGGGAAGGTCGAGGCTCTTTTATAGGGCTGTAGCACCAATAATGATGATGATGAGATTGAAAAGTATACATGAGAGAGGGGCTCCTTAACGCAGCCCGTTATTGGTTTTAAAAGGTTCATACAGTTCCCCCTGAATTGTACTCTACACTCAATTTTTTTAAGAGTTAGTTTTGTTAAATTTACCAACTGATTTGGTATTCCTAGCTCTGCCATTGCTTTGAACATTTCTCTTCTATTCACAGTCTCTTCTCTTTGTAGTCTATAAATATATAATGAGTATCTATGCCATATTCCAGTGTTTTTTCTAAAATTTGTTTCAGGGTTGCAATCTGACGAATTGTAGATTTACCACCTCTGAAACCAGCCTGGTATTTTTTTACGATCCCTTCTGCATATGGTGCCATACGGTGACGTAGTACTGTGAAAAATATTTTATACGCTGCATTTAGAAGCATAATTCGTCTGTAGTTAGAGCATTCAAAAATGACTCCTTTTTTGGGTATGGTGCAAAGTATTCCAATATTCCAATCATTGGGGAGTGATTTTTGCGTCCATACTTCTTTTATAAGCTGCTGTAATGGCATTATGGTATCGTGGCCACCTTCTTTATATAGTACAGCTGGGAGATTATCTATTCCGGGTGATTTGTTTTTGACTGGTTTTTTTAACTGCATCTTTAACTTTAAGTTAGTGGTTCCTCTTTCCTCTCGTCTGTTATCCTTACCTCGTCTTTTCCGTCTGTCAGGCTTTCTTTTTCTTTCTCTATATTAAGTGCCTGGATAAAGTATTCCACCCATCTATTCAATATATCTTTCCTTGTTGTTAATTGGTCGCCATTCTCACTTCTGCATTGTCTTGTGGTTGGCTAGAATTCATTTCTGTTGATGTTAACATTCTTAGAGAATGCTCTAAATTCTTTGTCTCTGTTGAGGTTTTCTATATATTTAAGTTCCTTATTTAAGTGGTTTAGTTTTTTCCTTTGTGTATCCTCCTTTCTTCTCTTCTCTTTGTCTGGTAATTCTCTACAGTTGTTCTAGTTCCTCGGATAATCATCTTTCTGTAGGCTTCATTTTTTTCTTTTGTTGCATTTTTGCATTAATCTTCAAACCAATAATTTTTACTGGCACAAATTTCTGTTTTTATTTTATCTTTAGCTGCTGCTTCAATGTCTTCCTTTATTCTGGTCAAGTAAGAGTCTATATCTGTCTGGCCTTCTTCATTTACATTTTGATTCCTTAGCCTGTTAGTGATGTTTCCGAGTACCGTTCTACATGATCAGGTGCCATTTGAAAAAATATTATTAATGGTTAGTGATGCCGCCTCTTTATATCAATGCTGCATCCAATATTAAATTTTTTCCCTAATTCATTTCACTGTACATACATGGCGCACGGCCAACAGGATTGTAGAGAAAGTTAAAGTTGAATTTTCAAATGTAAATGTTAATAAATAATATAAAAAAAAGTATATTTGAAAGCACCACTATGTGTACAGGTATATACTGAGATGCTTCCCGATATCCCTTTGCCACCAGAACCAATATGAACCAGATCGAGGACTTGGCGTAAAAGTTCTATATTTTTAGCTTAAACTACGACGCCATCAGAAGGGTTATTTTAAATGTTGATCCGATTTGTATCGGTGTTGATAAATGTCAAAATATTGATAAAAACAAGTATTAAAAATCAATTTTGTTATATTAATTAAATTAAAAGTAATTGCTCACAAATTAATTACAATTCATTATGGTTTATTACTGACAATCAAATTGAGAAGTGTTAAAGAAATCAAAATCTCAAGTTTCACTAAATAAGACTTTATATGACTGTTTGGCTCAATAATTTAATAAAAAACTATACGAATCAACCCTTCTCAGCTTCAAAATCACCATAGTTTCCTCCTATCAAAATATAAAAGAAATTATCCGAAGATACCCGTAGCTAATTCCTTTATGGATGAGCGGACGTTGCTTTATTAAGTATTTCGAAAATAAATAAGGGAGACACGGCTCATTTGAATGATTAAATTTGCATATATTACAAGCAACTCCCTAACACCACCACCATACGGCCTCATACCCAAAACAATCTGCTCCAGATTTATATATATTTGTGTGTCAGTCCTCTGGATTTGTTTTGCAACTTGTCGGTGACATAAATATACTAGAGAAAGGAAAATTATATCCAATGTTAAAGTCAAAGAGGTGCAGAATAGGTCACATGTATAATTAATCAAGATTTAGTTCAAACTCAAAATTATAATGCTACACAAAAGGGAACGAATGTAGTCGAAATCAAAGCATTAACTTACATAAAAACGTACTGGACTGAATACCGAAAAGTACGAAAAAAAAACCTAACCAAAAAAATCAAAATATTTTAATGATATTAGAAGTATCCCAAGACAAATCTATAAAATAATAAAAAGGAAGTAAAATGCAGTGGAAAAAATATTTCAACAAGAATGATGATGATGTGTAGTGCCCTTCTTTTGGTAGTTTCTTTGATTGTTTTTTCCACCTGAATATATTCGTTATATCCTCCCCTTTCATTTGATATGTCGCATGTTTGAATTCGATCAGTTGTTTATTTTATACTTAGCCTGAGGCTATCTTTAAGTCAATAAATCCAAATTTGTGTTATGGTAAATCTATTTTTATCCATAGTAACCCATGATATCTTATATGTCGTTATACGTTCATTATTAATAAGGAAAAAGGAAATTATTGATAATGAGTGTGTAACATGTGTAAGTTATAAGTGATAATTAAAAAAAAAAGAAAATGGGGTAAATAGAAATAATAGGGATGAAAACCAATATTATTTTAACGTTTTATATACCATTAGTAATTTAAATTATTTTATAGATCATATTATGTAATATATTTTTTTATTTATAATGTAATTGTTTATTTAAAAAGGGAGCATTCCCAGAAGTTGGCGCGTTATGACCGTAATTGTTTATCTTAAATTTATTATATACACGCATGTAGGAAGATAAACAAAAAAAAAGTAATATAAAAGATGAAAGGAAACTGTTATTAAGATTTCCTTTTATCCCTTTTTTGGGGGAAGGAGATATCAAATATCCCTTTCTTATCGGGAACAAGGAACCTTGTAAGTAATAATTTCTTGTTTAAATTGTTAATTAATCCACTTACTACATAAAGATATAACTTATATAATCAGCCTCAGCAAAACAATACATCCAAGTGTAACGAGTCCGTCACTTCAATAATTGTTTAATCACTTTTAAATAAAAATTTTAAATCCATATTGCATTAATATTTTTTAATTTTTAATTTCTAAGTTGGTATTAAACAGAGACTCCAAGCGGCAGTTTTGGCAGACATGCTCATCCGACTGGCAATTAGCGCTCATTCTGGTTCTAATTTTTGGGAAGATAAGTTGGGTTAACTAAAAAGTAGGTGGCGGAGCAGTGCTAAATTTGTTTTAAGAATAGTATTTTTTTGGGAGAAGAAGAAAATATGAAAGAGTTTTAGTTGTTTTGTTGTGTATACGTTTGATTTATAGCCACTCTTAGCCGGTAAGTGGATCCAATGATCAATAAAAAGTATAAAAACCATCAGCCATTTTGATTTCTCTATCGTCAGTTTTCCGTTGATAGTTGATATATATCTATAATTTCTCACATTATTTCATTAAGAAATATTCTGGATTTAGATTTAGTGACGATATAAAATCATATCAATTTTCTGTTTTACTTTCCGGCCTTAAAAAACATATAAATAACATAATAAACTTAAAAAACATAATAAACCTTGTGTTTTCCCTACTTTTTATTAAGATTAAGAAGGAACTCTAACTCAAGTGTTCTTTTTAGCCTACTTAAGAAGTTAAAATCCAGAGTTTGGATTATTCATTTTTATTTTTGTTGGGGTTTATTGAATTAAAAAGGAATTGAGTTGTTCCCTACTGGGTTTGCACCTTTGCCGTCACACTTAAGCTGTTCCTTCAGAAGCGCAGATCTCATATAAGACTTCCCGGACAACTTCAGGAAACCAGCAGGAAAGATCTCCCTCATTTAGAGTGTGGAATACTGCTAATTTGTATTAAGTTTACTTATCAATTTTAATAATTTTTTTATACAATTTTTTTTCACTTTAAATCCTACTATTTCATTTAATAATAAAGACCCGTCATTTTTTTAAATAATACTGAATAATATTTAAGAACTAATTGTCAACTACAGGTTGAGGTTTTAAATTCTCCCTATCAACTCTGTTGTACGGATTTATGTGTACACATTTAATCAGAGAGTTCGTTATTGATATTTCATTATTATATATTTAAACCTTTGGGCATCTATCCCTTTAGGATAGTGTTCTTATTACTTTATAAATACATTTAATTGAAAGCCGAAGTACATAGTTAGATCTCTAGTAGGCAAGTAAATTACCTTTTTAGGTAGAGTCATTAAATTTTTTCTTATATTTTATTATTGATAAATTCAGATCATCAAGGATCAATTGTGTATAACCAGAGAATTTTTTTAGTATATTAGTAACTGGGTTAACTGTACATAAATGGTGGTGGGTAGCATATAAATCATACTGTATATATTTGGCTAGGTATTAAAATTTGCGGTGAAGACTAAATATTTCAATTAATACCTGTTTTCCTTCTCATTTCAGCAAACAGCTTTACGAGATACCTCGGGAGGTATATGTTAATACTTTCCTGGCGCCCAATTACATCTTAGAGCAACTTCCATAGTTTATCACTTTCATTTACATTATTCATATATATTTTTTTTTATTATTACCTTGTCATTCATTTTACGGTCTCTGTAGGGCATGCAAACTCCGGAGAGAGACGATGGTGTATACAAAAGCTAATGGTGACATTTACTTGATACAGGTTGAACCTAAACGGCTAAAAATGTTTAAGGAAAGTCTTTTCCTTGAAAACAAAATTGAATTGTCCCTGTGATTTGTTAAATTATTTACGGGAATGAAGCTACTGTTTTCAAATTGTCACCTTGTATGTAGCAATGCAATTGGGATGCTAATATCTGATATATATTATACAAAAAGTAAACAAACTAATTACCATAAGACGTTTTTAAGTTCAATTTTACCACTTTGATTTCCGTGATTCTCATGTGAATGTAAAACACTTACGTGTCAATTCCAATGTAACTAATTTGGAATATCAATAATAATTCGTTTACTTACGATATTTGGTTTATTTTTAAGAGATATTTGATCAAATTTGAAGTTTTAGCTTGCTGTTAAATAAATTAGCGAGTTTAAACTTTTTTCAAGCTTTTCCCATTCATGTCAACTATTTGCCGATTTCGAGATCGCACATTGCTCTATACGACAAAATTTTTTGCCATCTAAAAAGTTGTATTCATCGGTATCAAAATACACCCATTGAGCGATATTTAATAACAGATTGAAAGGGAAAAAACCAATGAAACATCATTCAAATCAAAACTTCACATTAATGCAAATGAGTATTGACACAAAATTTGCGTGTAAACAAAAATATGTTTTGTGGTCTTCGACAGAGAGCAGCTATGCCTATGCGATAGAGCAGTGGTGTGGGCCTAAATCCCTAATAATTAACTTTATCATTTTTCAAATATATCGGGAATAAAGCACAAATTGCAAAATTAATTCTATATTTTATGTTTCAACTTTCAAATTATCAGCCCTTTTAACAATGCAGTTTTATTGGTAGAATACACTATGAATTTAATTGAAAACGTATGTCAGTGTATATTTTTGAAGTTATACTTCTATACGCGCGCTCCACGTTGGAAATTTGTATGGGAGTGAATCTGTGAAATCCTTACATATGTAAGATAATGAGTAAGACAAAGACAGAAGATATATTTTCTCTCTCTTCCTCCCTCGAATATAAAAATGTTCCTTTTGTATACATAATTTAATATTATATATATTATATAAAGATATACATATATACATATAATAAAATATTTATTAATATTATTATTTATGTGATATGTTTTGTATTATTTATTAAATGTTCATAATTATATTAGTCTTTTGTATTTCAAAATAATAATCTCAATAAATCACTGTATGATCCAGAACTGTCAATTTTGAAATACATTCGTGTCATGTCCTCGGTAGTATAGTAGTCAGTATCCCCGCCTGTCACGCGGGAGACCGGGGTTCGATTCCCAGTCGGGGAGGACTTTTTTATTAATATTATTACATTATTGTCATTTTGTACATGTACATGTACATCATTGTATTGTATTATTATATGGAATTATGTTGCACTGTATTGTAGTGTATTTTTTTTATGTATATTATTGTCATTTTTAAATACTTATGAATATTGCAGTTTAATTTGTATCGTATTAATAACAAAATAAACAATGAATTTTACTGCAGAGTATGTGTAAAAAAATTTTTGCATTCAACTGCTTTCATACATATATGAAAATAAAAATATACATTTTCATCAAAATATTAATTCAATCCTTCATTGTTAGTAAGTTGGTATTAATTCTGTTTCTCTTTCTGCTATGTCTTACCTATAGAATTACATATGTAATGATTGTGCAGATTGAATTTGTAACGGCGAATGCGTGTATAGAAGTGTAACTTCCACCGGCAGTCTCACTGGACTGCCACACCCGTTTTTTTAATACAAACTTACGGCAAACCTTATCAAATTTTCAGATCCTGATAGAGTCAAACTAATTCTATAATGCAAACTTCTAGACAAAGCTAACACAAGAGGACAAATATGTATGGATTGATGGGTGTCAAAAAGCTTTTGAGTAGCTGCAAAGTGCTCTGATCAGTGCAACAATATAATGCTATCCGAGACTAGACGAAGCATATATGTTGGATGTAGATGGCAGCAGCAACTCATAGGAACCGTTCTTTTCGGAAACGTGATACCAAGATTGACAAGAAAAAAAGACTACTGCATTACCAGAAAATAACTTCTATGCTAGTAAAGACTTCTAACCATTTTCACAATTACTTGTATGAAAGGTAATTCTTTGAACTTATCACGCTAAGACTAAAGCTAACTAAGGCTAAGTAGCAAAATGAAACAGAGCTGAAAAAATCCATTTAAATGCCGATACCCTTTCAAGAAGCTATTTAAGCTGATACGCTTACAACATCTACATGATGGTCAAGAAAGTGATCCGTCTGAAACGTGTCTTGAATTAGAAGTATAAAGGTGAACGACCCACTTGACAAGATATAAGAGCAAGTTATCCAGAAGTTAAAACCTAATGGAGCCAATAAAATTGCCTGGTACTGAAGCATGTTCAATCATCTCGCAAATTCTTTTATACTCCGAGTTATACTACGCTCCCTAATTGGCGCATCAAGGGCGAGTCATGGTTCCCTTACGATCATTTCCCTTTTCAGAAAAAAGTAAATAGCTTGTGTGTTTTGTCTATTCACTAACCCTGTACTTTTAAGAACAGATAAAATTTTCTCACTTTCTAAAACCTTTTCCGACAATCAAGTTTACCAAAAAACAACGAGGAAGTCCCATTTAACCGAATCGGTCCTCACCCCTAAAGTATAATTAGCGTGAGCCAATAAAAATCCTCTCTTTAGAGAAAATTTAAGCTTTCAATAATTAACGTTGTTAGATGGATAAACGTTGTTTGAGTAACCTTCTCGGACGTGGCGACTTTGAATAAACGTGAGTGTGGAGTATCAGCTGAATCACTCCAATTCACTTGGACGCTTCGCTTCAATTCCTCTGGACTCTCCCCTGCCAATTGCATTAGTTGCGGAGGTTCACGTTACTGGACTATATTTTGAAAAATTGATAAATACTACGGAAAAAATCTTTCTGACTTGCAACGTGTGTGGGTGAATTATGCACGGTATTTTCACCATACAAAAATATTATGACGTGTTTCCAAGAATGGGGCAGCAAGTGTCTTAACCTTCGGATGACCAAGGCGGTCAATTTTGACCCCAATGTCTGTTTTTTTTTTAAATAAATTCATAAATATTTTTAATTTTTAACTCATTATTTTTTTATCTGACTTAAATATCATTCTAGATAAATAAAAAAATTTGTTGAATTTGGGGCCAAAGACGACCCCTCTTGGTCTTCCATGTTTCAATTTTTAAATAAATTCATAAATATTTTTAATTTTTAACTCATTATTTTTTTATCTGACTTAAATATCATTCTAGATAAATAAAAAAATTTGTTGAATTTGGGGCCAAAGACGACCCCTCTTGGTCTTCCATGTTTCAATTTTATATTAAGTAAATACCGTTAATTATATGGAATTCCGAGTAATTTTTAACTGCAAATCTATTTTTAGACTGTGTCTTTTGCCACTTGCGACGTTACTGCCTGCTTCAATTATTTATATAGTTTCTTGGTGTTTGGTGTATGAGATATGTCACGCAAATATCTTGCCACGGCTGAGTTACGGCAAATAGTTACCGCAAGCGATTTCTATGATTACATAGAAGATGAAATATTATCAGAAAATGAGGATGTATTGTTAGAGGAAGATTTAAATACTGAAAACAGTTTAGCAGACGCTGAAAAAGAAAGTGACGACAATTCAGACCAAGGAGACAATATTTTGGCAAAAAATGGCACATTGTAGAATAGAAGAAACGTAAAAGCTCTAAACGTTTAGCAAGGAACAAGAAACTAGGTGAAAGGCATGGTAGAATTGAGTACAGCTCAAATTTTATCACTAAAACAGAAGCTTTCAAATTTTTTTTTTCCGATGAAATTATAGACATTGTCACAACCCCGTTAGTAAGGAAGAACTGTATGCCTTTATCGGGTTATTGCTTATTACTGGATGCATCAAGGCAAATCACTAACCAATTTTACACTAAAAAAAGCCTGTTTTCCGTGCAACCATATCCCGTAACAGAATTAAGTCTTTGCTTCGAATTCTAAGGTTTGATAATCTCGCAACACGCATAGAAAGGCCCGAGTTATAGTACAATGACCGCTAGAATCCAGTATCTTCGATCACGCGAATTCAATAACAAGTTACCGTCTATAAGCACCGAATATTCCGGAACCTTGAACTACTAGACTATACTAGAACAGCAAATTGTAATTGTTATAAATAAAGCATTGTAAAACCACCTTTTTTCAGTCTGAGTATTAAATTTTGAATTGTAACTAAAATCTTTACTAGTGTAAATAAAAGTTTATTTTGACTGTTTGTGAGTTTTTAGTCCTTCTTCTATCCGATTAAAATTATTTGGGTGCTTATATATCTCCACCGCTTCCCGATACAACCGTGGGTAGTACTGTGATGTTTTATCCAGCATCTGCGTTTCTTCAAACAGTATCCGATGTTCTCCGCTTCCCAAAGCGTTCCCAAAGCGCTCCGCGTCCCATATCCGTTGTTCATTACTTTATGTATTTCTCTTCTGGTATAACCATTAGAGGTGGTTATACCAGGTGGTCATTAGAGAAGTTCACTTTGTAGATGCTGTGGTTCACAAATTCTCTTCGCCCTCTCCGCCAGAGTTTTGATGCAAGAAAAGCTACTACAAACGACGACACGCCCCCTCACGCCGAAACCAGTGGAGAGGAGGCGAGTAGAAAATATAAATATGGCCTCCTCAGTACAATGCGGCGTCAGTTTCAGCTTATAAGCGAACCAGTAACATCTCCAGGAGATGCCGACCCCTAGTGTTGGCGAAACGCCGAGAACTAATCTCAGAAGACAACGGTATAACAGCCCGAACAAACAGTTTAACAACTTGTGCCCTATTGTAGAAAAGGGTCTACATAAAATCAAAGCCAGATAAATATGGCATAAAAATTTGGATATTGTGTGATTCGACTAATACCTATTGCTGGAATCTACAAGTCTACACAGGAATTACAAAGATCTTACCAGAAAAATAGCAAGGTAATAATTATAGATAGCGATATCATAAACATAGTGCCAAATGATTTTTCTTTTATAGGTAAGCGCGGCGTTTCCGATTTAGTAAAAGGACTAGGATCTGGTTATGGTGTAACCATGGACAACTTTGTCACCTCGATACTATTATCGAGGAAGAAACTTCTGCAACAACCTAAAACACTCAAAAATTTATCCCCGACAAAAATCGAGCAGATCATTCAAGCGAAATTTTGTATTCAAAAGATTTTCGTTTCGTATGGGCAAAAAAAAGGAGCGTTCTGCTGCTCAGCACCTAACATTCTAACCTAAATGTGTCTGGTGAAGAAACAACCTCTAAGCCCCAAATTATTTTGGACTATAACAAACGTAAAGGTGTAGTAGATAGTTTGGATAAAATGGTCAATTAATATTCATGATACCATAATACAAAGCGATTTAGTTGCATTATTTTTCAATTTTATTGACATAGCTAGTATAAATGTATTTGCCTTGTACATAGACAAATAAGAAGACTACGGAAAGGAAAATCTTTTCGAAGGAGGCTCTTTCTTCAAGATTTGGCACTTGAGCTAGCTGCACCCTCTATACAATCCCGACCTCGTCAAGGTTTAAACAAACACATTCAAACAGCCATAGATATGGTACTAACAAAATTTCCAAAATATTCTGAAGATGCAGTTGAAAATCCCAGGAAACGTGGACAATGTAAAATTTGCGGTTGATCATCCGATAGAAAATTCACATCGAAATGCGATAAATGCAAATATTTTGTCTGCAGGAACATTCCAATATTTAAAAAAAATTGTTTGTTATACCTGTGGCCACAAAATTTAGTGTATATTTTCAAATTTCTTTAGTTTTAAGTTTAGAATAATGTTTTCTGTTTTTGTTCAGTTATAATTAAAAATGTGTTTTACTAATGTTTATTATTCATTTATTAATACAATACCAACATTAAAATTATGAATACATTATTTTATTTCTTAAAACAACTTTATTTTTTTATCATTTTTGACCGTGGGACATTTTTGATTCCCGTTGGTTGGTTATGGAAAGGTTAAGACATCAATATCTTCCCGGTAAAAGCAAAACAAATCATTGTTAAACAATAACTATATTTGATTGCAAAAGATCTGCGTTCATATCACTTCCATCTCATTATAAGAGTGTACAACCTTTTATTCTGAATGAAATACTACAATTTGTTTTGTTCAAATTTGTTTGTCAAAAATCTTGAGAGATTTGATATCTCCTAATGGACAGGCTAAATAGTTTAGAACATTTGTTGTGGAATAGAAAAAATGCTTCAAAAATTATATTGATGCGTCAGTTTGAGTTTATATTGATGGTAATTTGAAAACCATAACTCCATTTCATTAATAAAAATCTTTTTTTTACTTGTGTATTCTTAAATTAATTCAAATTCATACCGACCCTTTTGGTGTGGATGGGAGGGCAGCCACTGTGGCGCATATATCCAAATCTATACAGTCCAAAGGGTAAATATTGTGACAAGAACTAAAACGAAGGGAACACAGACTATTTTGACTGATTAACATATTTGCATATACATATCGATATAACAAAAGACAACACGATAGTAGCTTTTAAAATAAACATTTACGTTAGACTTGTTTGCATAAAATTGAAGTCAATATTTAATGTTTTAGAATTTCTATTACTCAATGTGATATGTGGGATTCGTTTTCAATTGATTGACATTTTTTATTCATATTTATAATAGAAACTTTTTATTCCCTGGGTTTGTCGGTCTGTTGTAAATAAAAATACCTAACTACTGCTTAAAAGTTTCTTCTATTTTTCATTTGCAATAAGCACTTTATTTTCTAAACATTTCATGTTTACACTCTTTAGAAGTTTAACATAGATTAAAAAATTGGTATCTGACATTGACAGATGACATCTGGCAGATATCTTAAATATCTGCCATGATACATTTAAAAACAACTCAATTTATTCAATTTTGATACATACTGGAAATATCTTTGATGTCAGTCTTATTATTGATAGAATTTGGATTTTTTTTATGTGAATCATCTCCAATATGTATCTTTTGTTGTAATTTTGTTCTTTTTCCAAAATTTGTACATTTTTAAAATCAAAGGAAAAGGAATGGCTATTTTCTAGAGCATGTTTGGCTAGAGTTGTTGTGTTTAATCTGTTGGTTTTGTACACTATCTTTTTGTGCAATAACCTTTCTATGCAGTTATTGGTGTGTTTGCAATCTTTGGTCTACTTAGTTTGACATGATCGTATGTCCCAATTAGTCCCGAGTCAATCACGTTTTCCTCCAGCTGAGTACGAAATCACTCGCGTATCCAGGAATTAGCGACACAGGAGGCCAACATCTAGTTGATCTGCTATCCAGCTCCAAGATTGTGAGTACTTTTTTCCTTATATGTATTGTCAGCCAATTCAAGTGGTGGCACTTTCCAGTTAACTTACACAAAATTCGAGAGACTGTAATTAGGACTGACAATATGGTTTGAAAGCACAATAAATTTTCCACAAAATAGAATAATAAAATATAGAGTGTTTCGATTATGTTATCTATTCTATGTGTTGTGTTATCTATAGAAATTTCTATCAGACTCTAGAAAACTCTCTAAAACTGGCCAAAAAACATGAACTTACTATTATCATGATCGATTTCCATGCCAAAATAGAACAAGGTACAGTCGCGAATGTCGTGTCGACTTGGCATAAGAAACGAAAGAGGAAAAAGACTAATCCAATTCTGCCAAGAGACGGATATGGTTGTAACGAATACACTTTTTAAATTACACCCAATAATGCTGTATAAATGGAAAGCATCCAGTGATACCCCAGGGAAAATCATAAGAAACCAATTTGATTTTATCAACGTAAACAAAAGGTTTAGAAATTCTATCACCTCAACAAAAACATATCCAGGCGTAGATATCTTCTCAGATCATAGTTTATTAGTTGCAAATATCAACATACTACTCAAAATAATTCATAAGAAAATGAGGCCCAAGATAGATCTTCTTCTTCTTCAAGTGCCATCTCCGCGGCGGAGGTCGGCAATCATCATAGCTATTCGGACTTTTGAGACGGCTGCTCTGAAAAGTTCATTTGATGGACATCCGTACCACTCTCTCAGGTTGCGCAGCCATGACATTCTACGCCTCCCTATGCTTCTCTTTCCTTGGATCTTTCCCTGCATAATCAGTTGGAGCAAGGTGTATTTCTCTTCACGTGTAATATGTCCGAGATATTCTAATTTTCTTGTTTTTATTGAATTTAAAATTTCCATTTCTTTGTTCATCCTTCCCAGAACCTCTTTGTTTGTGACCTGTTCTGTCCATGATATTTTCAGAATTCTTCTATACACCCACAGCTCAAATTATTCCAGTTTTTTCATTGATGTCGCATTCAAGGTCCAAAATTCCATTCCATAAAATAAAGTCAAAAAAACATAAAAAAACCAAGATAGATATAATACTACTAAAAGAAAATGGCATCAAGAAAAAAGTAAAAACAGGTATTGAAGAATTTTACGAAAATAGTTAAAGACACTACTAGAGACACAGAAGAACAGTGGAACGAAATAAAGACATCTATTACCACAATTTTACATGAATATCTAAAATCAAAAAAGAGAAAAGAAGCAAGAATGGATGACAGATAAAATACTGCAGAATTAAAAGGTAGAAATGAAAACGAATACAAAAAGTTGCATAAGACTATACTAAAGGAGATAAAAAGACCAAATGAAGCATGGCTGACGGAGAAATGTACAGAAATTGAAACACTGCAACGGAAACATGACGATTTCCATATGCACAAAAAAATTAAAAAGGTACAGAACACCAGAAAACAACGCAATATAGGCATAGTTGTAGACATTGAAGGCCAGATTTTGACTACCATTGAAGATAAATTACTAAGATGGAAAGATTATATGCAAGAATTATTCGAAGATGAAGCAAGAAGTCCGACTGAAATAAACAATCCCTACGGCCCAGAAATAACAAACGAAGAAGTAACTATGGCCATTAAGCGGATTAAAGATGGGAAATCACCAGGACCTGATGAGGTGCATTGTGAAATTTTAAAGCTGTTAGAGGCACACCAAATCACAGCTCTTACGAAGCTATTCAACAACATCTACGAGACTGGTTATTTACCAAAAGACTGGCTCCTATCAATATTCATTCCACTTCCTAAAAAAGCCAACGCTAGAAAATGTGAAGAACATAGATTAATTAGTTTGATGAGTCATGTACTTAAAGTACTCCTTACTATCATTCACTCGCGCATATACACCAAATTAGAAGAACACCTGAGTAAAGTTCAATTTGGATTTAGAGCAGGGCTCGGAACGAGGTAAGCACTTTTTAGTTTGCAAGTTCTAATACAGAGTGCCAGGGGTCAACTGCGATGTGTAAGCATGTTTCATGATCAGTTGATTCTACAAGACAAGATTAAGGGGAAAGAGAGGCTCTGGACGTAGACGTATATCCTGGCTGGCCAATCTTAGGAAGTGGACTGATCTAACGTCAACTGATCTATTTCGAGCTGCTGTGAATAGAATAAGATGGTTCAATGTGGTCGCCAATATCTCTAGATAGGTAGGCACATTTAGAAGAAGAGTGTTAAAAATAAAATAAGTACGTTATTACAGCAAAAATGTGCAAATAGAACAATATAATATTTTGATCACCCTGTAAAAGATTTTTTTTATAATACCTGTTTAAATTAAAGCTCAACAACAAAATGGTCTCCAATTATGAGATTCGTCGATATTTAATTTTTTCTAAAACCTTACATTTTTAAAAAAATCGATATAAATGAAAACACCCTGTATTTAGGTATAGGAAACCCTTATCAAACTATAGCTCATTCTTTAAGCAAAATTTTAAAACGTCATCAAATACAGGGTATTCTATAAGAAAAAATAAAACTTTGATCTCGCACTCAGTTTTGAAACGCTGTATAAATTACAGTACTTTTAAATTGTAGTGTTAACGGCTTTGTACATTTCGATAAAGAAAAATCTTTATTTTCTTAAAAAAAAAGTCGTTTTCTTTACAGAGACTGACGTATAGAGTGGGCCACTCTGTATATAAGGAAATATTTTATTTTATTTCTCTAAACTTGTGCTAAAAAACCTTTTTCTTGGATCAATATATCATTCCAGAACACGGCAACGTCTCCACATATATATGTCTTAAACTCAGATTCAATTTACAATAAATTCCAGTAACAATATCTTAAAAATCCATTTCTATTTCACATAAGGCACTCCCATAACTCACCAGTAAGCAACATACACTTGCGAATGCCAATATATCACTTAGTTATGACTTTTTGTTGTGTCGTAAATTTAAAATCCCTCCAGGGCCTGCGACAGTCACCCCTTTCTTATCGAATCAATTCCATATCGATAAATATTGATTTACGAACTAATCGCTGTGAAAAAAGTGTTTTATTTCGCTATAATGTGTGTCATAAATTACAAGTTACAATAAAATACAAAAGATGCTGGTATGTAGGTACGGAACGACGGTGGAGATTGGTGTCGATAAGGATGTGAAATATGCAATATTGATAGACGAATACGACCGAGATTTTGCAAAATATTTTCTGGAACTCTTGCATTATAGTTTCTTATAGAGTAGCAGAGAATTTCTTGAATAGAAATTAATATTTTCTCTGACCAGTGACGTTCCAAAAAATGCATATCAACTTTTAAAAATAATTGTGTATTTTCTGAACAAAAATATAAATAAAATCCACAAGGAAAATAATTCCTGCAGCTGGCTGTATACCACGTATCACAAAAAAGAGGTTTAATCTTTGTAAATGGGTATATTTAAAAAAAAAAACCCTTAAAAGGGCTACATCAAATAACACGAACGTTTTCGGAATAATAATTCCATCATCAGGTTAAAAATGCATGTTAACCTGTCCAAATCCAATTTTGTGTCTATCTGTAATGCGCATAGGGATTGACCAAAAAGCTATTGAGTTATTGACCAGTATTGAGAAAAAATTGCAATTTCTTGTCTTTACCATTAAATCCGCTATAAGTGGAAACGGTTGTGATTGGGACACTACAATTTTATTCAGGTCTCCGAAGTCAATGCACAATCTTAACTTTGTATTTTCATCTCTTTTATAAGTTAATGTAACTGGGGCTGCAAGAAAACTGTAAGATTGCTCTATTAAATTTTTGTCTAGTAGCAATGCGATTTGTTTCTCAATCTCCTTTTTATCAACAACTGTGGTTCGATATGGTCTTTTGCTGTTTCTCTTTTAATAAATCAATGTGTGCTTTATAATCCTTCACTGTCCCTACATCATATTTTTTGTCTTTAGCACACTGTCATAAAGACGTATTTGTTTTAACATATTAATTCATTTATTATTGATTGTTGATCACAATCTAAATGGTCTGTATGAATTTTAAAGTTTGTCTCTTCAAAATGTTCATTGAAATTTATTAAATATATATACTAAGTGACATAGAAATCCGAACACACAGTTTAAATGATTTATTTCAATAAAATTTGGGTGTAATTTATTTATCTTACTGAAAAAGACAAGTGATAAAGTTTTTAGCCTTATCAGTTGGAGATTCCGGTTTTTATACTTTTTGTTTTTAAATTCACTAACAATCTAAAAATGCATATTTCAGCCGCAGTAATGATCCACATTTGGCGGATTGTGGTTCTTGACATTCTTTACGATTGGTTACGATGCCTAGAGTACGGAGACCTTTACGATTTTGTCAACTAGTGAGTTTAATAGGGGCCGTATAATGGGACTTCGGGAAGCTGGATTTTCTTTTCGAGAAGTTGCAGTTAGAGTGCAAAGAAGTGTAGACACCGTGGTAGGTGTTGTCAGACATGGCTTCAAGAAGGCCGTACGCAAAGAGCAAGGGGGCACTGGACGCCGCCGTAGAACAACAGACCGTGAAGATCGCCGCCTAAGATTATTGGCCTTAAGAGACCGTTTCTCCACTACCAGCTCCATTGCAAATGAATGGTTTGCAGAACACGGAAGACCTATTGGCATGCGAAGTGTTTACCGATGAATGAAAAGTTTTGGCCCGTTTTCATACCGACCACACTGGGTCCTCCCTTTAACTCCAGAACACCGCCGTAATCGCCTTCAGTGGTGCAGAGAACGGTCACTCTGGAATCAGGAATGGAACAGTATTGTCTTTAGTGACGAGTCTCAATTTTGTTTAGTGCATGCACGATGGTTGAGCGAGGGTTAGAAGCGACGTAGTGAAAGGAGGATCCACAGTTTTTTGTTGAAAGACATGTTCATCACACTGTTGGAGTTATGGTTTGGGATGCTGTAGCTTATGGTTCCAGGTCACCTTTAATCTTCATCAGAGGTAACATGAACGCGCAGCGTTATATCCAAGAAGTTTTAGAACTCCACCTTTTACCCTATCTTGACACCCTGCCAAATCCAACTTTCAACAAGATAATGCCTGACCACATGTTGCAAAGTCACCTAGAATCAAATTTTATTTGCTGATTATTGTCTTCTTAAATCTTACTGCCAGAATTTTCTGAAAATTTTCTTCAATTTCCGCAGATCCATCCTTCTGAATAGGTACTTTTGACTTATATGCAAGTTTTCATTTTGACAAAAATAAAATTTTTTCGACAGCCTAAACCAATTAAAAAATCATAATCAAATGTTTTTCAATCACAAAGACTTCTGTCTCTTTTTCTATATTAAAAATGTTACATGTAATTTTACCATACACTAATTTTTATATGCCATTACTAGTTTTTAAATTAGCATTGTTAGGATCAATTGATTTTTAATTGAATTTTTAATAACTTTGAATTTATTAATGAAACCTTTGAACGTTAATATTTTTATTCAATACTAATTTTATTTTTAATAATGACAATATTAAGTTTTTTGGTTCATTCTGTAGTTCACATTCTTATTCTGAATTATTGATTTTTGTTTAATTGGTCCTTCCATTGGTTTGATTACGCTTTGGTTTGAACCGACAAGTTGATTCAACGTGATAACGCGTTCTTTTTTTAAGTTTTTTACAGATGGTACATCTGGCATCTTGGCTCTCTATCCAACCTTTGTATGTTTCTAATTTGTTTTTCTTCAACACTTCTTTTATAGTCTAAGAATACTATTTCACTTTGTTTATTTGCTAAGTGTTCTTGTTCAATTCACTGAAAAGGTAAGTAATTGAAGTCAGTGATTCTTTATGAAGTCTATTCATGATGTTTTCTGGTAAACCTAACACAATCACGTTTACTAGTGTGGTATTATCAATTAACTTATTAACTTCTAGCAATAATCTTTTTTTTTGTGACATATTTTAACAGAGAACCTACTTGATATTTGAATGTAAAAGCATATTTCATTCAACCTTTTTTTCCATAAGTATCACAAAAGTTTGTTTTCCAATCTGATTTCACTGTATATTATTTAACATACTATCTATCTATCTACCTATACAGCCCTTGCTGTCCAATTTTGGACATAGGCTTCCTCTTCCTTTTTCCACGTCTCTTTATTGTAGGCAGTTTGTATCCACTTCGGGCCTGCGTGTTTTTTCAAGTCATATGACCATCTCATTTGTTGCCTTCCTCTTTTTAATGTTAATACTAACATAACAATTTAAACATTGTTTTTTTAAGTAAATGTCAAACTTTCTATTTTATCCTCATCATTTAGAATTTCAAACCTTTCACATTCTTTTTCAAATTCTTCCATCCATTGGCTAATGATTGACATTTAAACAGAGAATTTTTCAATTAAAAACTTTTCTGTTAGTTTCCCAATATTTTGAATGTTTGTTACATATTCATGGCTAACCGCAGCTGGTTGTAGTTTTTCTTCTAAATACTGGTCACCAAATTGTAAATTTTCACCTTCATCCAAATAAATATTTTTTATTTTGTCATCTATATGGATCCATACATTTGGTCGAGTGTTTTACTTTTGTAAATATACTGGATCTAATTATGTATGTATGTTTATTTACCTGCTTATATTCGTCTGGAAGTTCAGACTTCATTTGATTTACCGTCTAGGATGGTAGGATGCTAGCATTTCTGAATTAGAATCTCAATTTTTCTATGGTCAAAAATGTCGTTTTATAAGGTTTCTTTTAATGATTAGTAGCCGAGTTTCTGAAATTAAAGATTTATTAAAACAGATGATAGGAACTGACCAGTGTGACCTTTACAAACAAAACTAACATTGCAGAATGTCAGTTGAGTTATTACAATTGTTTCCTGTCTAAAATGACCAAAGATTGGTTTCAATTGAATAAGCGTATTAAACAAGCGCATCAACAAGAAAAAAATGTTAATGGAGTCCAAGAAACAATAGATCAGGTGGGATCGGTGAACTCAAATTAAAGCCCATCTTGAAAATACACAAAAAAGGTACAATTTTTAATTTTATGAATGAAAAAAAAACAATGTCAAAAGATTTTTTATAACTAATTAGAGATATAGTGCAAATGTTATATTGAAAATAATAAACAACTTTTTTCGTACATTTAAACTCATTTAGCAGATATTGTATTGCCAACAGATCCATTTTTGTGATTTTAGGTATCGTTAATTGTCCACTGACCCTAATATTAGCCGGGATAAATGATATTTAGGGTATTATGGTGGAGGTTTTGCCACAATATCCAAACCGAGGATAATTTTTCTACTGTATCGAATGTTCTTTTCGATTCATTAAAATCGTATATCGAACAGAAGGGGTGGCAGCGAAAGCAAGGGATGTAACCGTGGAAAATGAATAAAAAGGCTCAAACAAAAGGATAAAAAGACATATGCGTTGAGCACAGAGTTGGACTCTAAGGATTATTTATTCATAGTTATATTATATACGTCGAAATACATCTAGACAAAAAGAAATAATGAAAAATCATAGTTTTGAGAAATCCTCGGAAAAATATTCCACTTGTGATTTAAGAAGACTCTTCTGATCTAACAAACTATGCTAAAGCGAGTGTGATTATATGATTTTTAAATGTGGATGGCAACCAGTTAATTAAATCAAGAAAAATTGTAGTGATTCTAAAAGAAACTCCTTAGTAATCTAAATCATATTATCGAAGAAAGTCTTTAAATAGCACCCAAATTAACGCCCATCAAAATATATTATGAAATATACTGTAATAGACTGAAAACAACGAAACAGACGAAAATACCACTGAACTTCTAGAAACCATACGAACAAGCTACATTTTGCAGAGAATGTCAATTTTAGGACGCCAAATAAGATGCAAAAAAGTTTATCACTTTTACCCCCAAGTTTTCTCCTAAACCCCGCTCTCGTAGAGGGGGTAAAACGAAAAAAAATTGGTAGTACGAAAAGTATAAAGTTAATACGATGTATAACGAAAGTAGTTATAGTGCCATTTTCTCTATATAAGGTCAGGTCCAGAAAATTAATTTGACAATCTTTTTCAACTTCTAATGTGAAGGACCTGACCTTACATAGAGAAAACAGCACTATAACTATTTCATGGTACACCAAAAAAACCTGGTCGTCGAGATATCTGAATTTCAACTCTCATCATCCCCTGTTTCAAAAGAAACCTGTAGTTATCGGACTCGCCGATAGAGCTATTAGATTATCCGATCATATCAATAGACCTCAGGCCATTAAAAAAGCAAAAACAGCACTAACACTTAATTCATACCCACACCACCTTATCGACAACTCTTTCAAATCGCGACTGCGTAAATTTTACATTAACAATAACAACAATAAGACCAACACGGTAAAGAAAACCTATATGTCTCTCCCTTATATAAAAGGTTTATCAGAACAAATTGCAAATCTTCTGTCTAAACATAACATTACGGTTGCTCATAAAGGACACAATCTTTTGAAAAAGACTAAAAACAAAAACCCCGCTATTAAAAAATCGCATGTTGTGTATGAAATTCCCTGTTTGAATTGTGATGGAGTATATATTGGACAAACAAGTCAGCTACTTAACTCAAGAATACGTTCCCACAAATATGACAAAAACTCAACCGCCCTCAAAATATGAAAATGAAAAGAAACATAAATTTGATTTTGACAAAACCAAGATCCTAAAAAGTGAACATAACAGGAAGAACAGGAAGCTTCTAGAGTCTATACAAATCAAAAAGAATAATAACGCAATAAATGATAAAAAATATGTCAAAAATTTAAACAAGATATATTTTAATTTAATTTTAAAACACACAAAAAGATAATCTCATACCGCCTATGATGTTAAAATAACTGATTATTTAAACGATAAACTAACATCAGTAAACAACATATTAAATTTAAAATACATTTTACATGTAGTGACTTACTGGGTCTGTCTATGCTTTTAATATTATTTTAATTGTGACGTTTATGTATTTATGTATACTTGTTAGCACCGAATTTTAACATGCTTGGTAAGTCAAAAGTTTCACTTTTAAACCGTATTATGTCTTTGATAAAATGTTTTTTTAGTCCCTATTACTTCTTGAAAAAGGCATGGATTTCCTGCCGAAACGTCGAAAAAAATATATAAAAATGTCTTAGTATCAAAAAATTTTTTTATGAACCTAAGCCCAAGAAAATCCACTAAAAATATATATTAAGGTTCAAGAACTAAACTCTATATATATATATATATATATATATATATATATATATATATATATATATATATATATATATATTAATATAAGTGACTTAATATAGTTGATAAACACTATTAAACGCTTTCAGAAATTCGTACCTCTGCCTACTGAGCACTAATAAATAAAAAGAAGATTTCCTTGGACCGGACCTGGTTTTACAGGAGTGTGCCCCTTTCGATATAATGTATAAATGTTTTATATTTATTAATTTAAACTTATTCGGCACGGTGAGGTCGTTATTGTGCGTTAAATTTTTGATATCTGTCAGGCACAATTATAAATGGCGCTGTATTATCTAGTAAAGGTGATGGGTGGGCTGGAACTAATGCGGAAGATATAAATATTGCCCCTGGATGGTACAAAAACAAGTCAGATCTATTCACACGCAATTAATTACTTCTTTTATATCGTTTATATTTTTGTTTTCCTTTCATTTTGGATATCATAGATATGAACATCATATGAATGATGGTTCCTAAGAATCGTATTAGGGTTAATCAAATGTAGCATCCCAATTGAAGCATATGGATCACATATGATGGTTCAAATCCTGTAAACTTGATAATTTTGATTGATTTGTAAAAAGCATTGAGGAAGTGTTTTTGGGAACAAAATATTGAGAGTTTAAGCTAGAAATTCATGCCTTTGTTGTGGAAAACATGAGTTTAATTTAACGTAGAACAACGTCAAAAAGAAAAAACGTTTATTACATACTTAAATTAATATATCGTTATCAAAAATAACTTCATCATCACAATATTCATTACTTTCTTAAGAAGTTATAAGTATAAGTAACTATATTGTTTCTTTTATTCTCATATCAAGTTTCCGAAATCGTGGACAAATTATAGCACTTTCCGCGAAGTTACAAAGGGTAAAGTAGGATCATTTATTCTCAGATGTCGCTATAGCTTCCATATTGAAGCCATTATTTTATTGTTGCTTCTATTGACGGAAACGTTTAGAGCTTCTGTACCAGTCGCTCTAATGATTTCTAGTAGGATGAAATACATACATATAAGCCAATATACAGAGACACTATACGTGAAATAAAATATTAACTGTCTTTTTCTGGTATAGGTAACCTTTTAGCTTAATTGGTTAAAAAATGAGTAAGAATTTAGGCTTAAACCAAATTAATTGACCAGCTATTAAATTGGTTCTTTTAGCAGATTAGCAGAGAAATATTTTTGAAAACTATGGGATTTGTAGCTTTGCGAATAACTAACAAATCGAATTCGTGGAAAAAGGTAGACTTTGAAAACGGCATAGATGTGATTCTATCTTTATTTACTTTATGATCTGGTACGTTCGCTTCTCTAAAGGATACGAAAGTTTTATTGGGAAACAGTCTCCAAAACAGACCACTTTCGTCTGCATTATAGATTTGGCCAGGAAGAAGATTCAGTTCTTCTACTTTCAGTCTTTATAATGGTGGATGAATGACTGCACTGCATATTCGTTGCTTGAAAATGTTTCACCCGCTGTAATTAACAGACGGATACCAAATCGCTTTTTAAATTTATTCAGGCACCAACACTGGCACGAAAATCATCTTTCTTTGTAATTTTTCTTCTAAAATTCGATTGCTTTTACTTTCAAAATTTCTCGAAATACAGGAATATGTATTATAGGTTCTTTTCATGAACCACATGTAATAAGCATTCTCCATCTTTGAACATTCACAAACTCTTAATGGTTTACGCTTTCCTGGTTCAGATTCCATCGTCTTGAAATGGTCTACTATCTTTTGTTTTTTTTTTCTCAAGATCGTGTATAGTAACATATTCTTTTGCCAAGACTGTTTTCTCCAATATCAAACTTCTTAAAAACGTCTAATTTATTTTTCAAAGCTTGTTTCCATTTACTTGACATTTAACTACAATATTCTCACATGAAATATCAGGTAAATATGTACGGACATACACCTGATAAGTTTTGAGGTTAGACTCTTTGGTACAACGGGGCCCACAAGCGGTGTATGGAAGGATGAGGCGAGGTAGGCTCGGGTGGATGGTGTCGGATTATTGGACGTGTCGGTTTATTGAAGTGCCAGATAAGTGAGATTATATGTATATATATATATATATATATATATATATATATAAACTAAGGAACACTCGAAGAGTGGTGGGTTTTTCGGTCATAGTGGAGAAATAAAAGCGAAGAACGTGGCTACTTCATCTATTTATTGAAGACGTTTCGCTTCTTAATCAAGAAGCATCATCAGTTCATCTAAAAAGAACAATATGAAAAACCAAACATCAATAGAAAAGTTATTATAAGTAGGTTACCTTAAAAAGATATGTAGCAGTCAAAGGTATAAAATGTGTAAAGAAGCTTATGATAATAATAATAGTCTCCCGTTTTATACCGCTGTCGCGGCTTTGGGAGTATAGCAGGGTAGTCTGCTATATCTAGGGCCTACGGTATACAAGGAAGGTAACATGGCCAGTGCTACGCTTCAACCGTCTATTATTACCCCTGGTTTTACCCAAGGTACTCATTTTTATTCAGGCTGAGTCGACCTGTGGCCTATAGACATTTTTAAAATGTCTAGATGTTCTTGCCGGCGGTGGGATTCGAACCCCGGACCACCGGCTTGCGAGGCAAGCATCCTACCGCTTGCGCTACGCAGGCCGAAGCTTATGATAATGGACATTAAATATTATGTTGTATAGACAATTAATTGGAACTGAATACCAACAATACTATACCAACTTGTGATTAAGGTGTTGTCTCCCATTCTAATGACACGCATGTCTAAGAAGGGAATACTATTTGTGGTGGGGTCCTCAAGTTCAGCAGTGAACTGTAAGTGAGGATCAAACTCGTTGACCAAATCAAACTCGTTGATAAATAATAAATATAAATTTTAATCAAGAGATCTTCTTTTTGAGTACAAGTCATAATAAGTATTGATAATTTGTGTATGACCATTAGAGAATTTTTAAGTTTAATTATACGTATTAAAGCATGTTTGGTTTAATTATAAATTTATTTGATTTAATTTAAAAGTAATTTTTAAAAACTGATTGATAATTTATTATCACAAATTTATTAATTTTCATTTATTTTCCCGTTGTCCACCTTTCCCTCAAAGGCAATAGTATAGATACTACTTTGAAGCCACGTAGAAAAATTAACGATAAAAAATAGCCCTGAGAATAAAAATTAATTAAGAGAAATTTATTTGTTTTTCAAAATTAAATTAAAACTAAAGTTTAAAAAACATCATAAAGGTCATAATTTGCAATTCCTAATAATATATATATATATATATATATATATATATATATATATATATATATATATATATATATAGATATATATATATATATATATATATATAAATATATATATATATATATATATATATATATATATATATATATAGGTATATATATACAGTGTGTCCGTAAAGTATGGAATAAATTCGATATTTCCAAAATGAAAAGCCTTTTTAAAATAATCTAAAACACGTCGATTTTTAAATTTAATGTTCTACATTTTACAATAAAATTTCATTATACAAGGTGATACACATTACAGTGATGACGTCATCGGCTCTTTTTTTAAATGTAACACCCTGTATTTTAGGACATTTTTAGATCGATAAAAATAAGCTGATTTCAAAAAAGGATAATACTCGAGTCTAATGGATATAATGTGAAAGATATGCGCTTAGACAATAAATTATTTATTATTAATTGCAAAAAAGTAGCCTATTTCTAGTTTTTGGTAAACTGAAATTATTTTTAGTACCATTTAATAACAATAAGTAGTACAATAATTGTATTAATTCGTGAATGTTCTGTATTATTGCTTAGAATTAATTTTAAGTAGAAATAAATTTGAGTGTAAAGCAAAGAATTGAAATACTCATGATGATTGAGTATAGAGACAAATCGCGAACTCAGATGGAAGGGTGTAATTTATTTAATGATAAATATTCAGAAATACCCATCACGCAGTCAACAGTAAGTAAGATTAAAAAGAAATTTCGAGAAACTGGTACGTTTGAAAATGCACGCAAATCAGGTCGCCCCTCTGTAAATTATGTTACAACATTAGATGTTCTACTTGCTTTTGAAGAAGATGCGCACACTTCTGTTCGTAAGGTTAGTAGTGATATTGATGTTTGCAAAACAACGGTACACAAAGTACGTAAAAGTAGGTAAAGTAAGTAAAATGCACAGCTGTACAGGAATTAAACGAGGATGATCCAGATAAAAGAATACAATTTTGCGAAATAATGATGGATAACAGCCACCAAACCCTCTCTTGGTTCAAAATATTATTTTTTCTGATGAGGCTACATTCAAATTAAATGGCGAGGTCAACCGTCAGAATTGTAGATACTGTGCAAAAGAAAACTCCAACTGGATGCGGGAACATCATACACAATACCCGCAAAAGGTAAACGTATGGGCTGGCGTTGTAAGAAATAAAATCATTGGACCCTACTATTTCGAAGGTAATTTAAACGGCCAGCATACCTTCAGCTTTTATGTGGGTATCACGTACCTACTTTAGTTAATTTATTTCCCAGTACAATTATTAATCTTGGAGGTTTTGATAAAAGTTTATGGTTTCAACAGGATGGTGCGCCTCCGCATTATGCTTTAGATGTTCGAAGGTACCTAAACGAAATTTGTCCGAACAGGTGGATTAGAAGACGTGGACATATTGAATAGCCAGCGAGGTCGCCAGACCTCAATCCATTGGATTATTTTATGTGGGGTAATTTAAAGAATGTTGTTTATAAAACAAAACCTGCAAATATTGGAGACTTAAAAGCAAGAATTCGTAAAGAAATAAACAATATTTCTCAAGAAAGCGTAAACAAGGTTCTACAAGAATTTGTACGACGTTTGGGTTACTGTCAAATACAACAAGGGCTACAATTCGAACATTTAAGATTAAGTCATGTATTAATTACTGGATTACTTTCAAGTTATTTATTATAATTTATTTATAATTTATTAATATTTTAAATCAATAAAAATTAATTTTCTAAGCGCATATCTTTCAAATTATATCCGTTAGACCCCCAGTATTAAACTTTTTTGGAATCAGCTCATTTTTATCGATCTAAAAATGTCGTAAAATACAGGGTATTACATTTAAAAAAAGAGCCGATGACGTCATCACTGTAATGTGTATCACTTTATATATAATAAATTTTATTGTAAAATGTATAATGTTTTAGATTTTTGTATGTAAATATTGTAAAATGTTTTAGATTTTTTTAAAAAGGCTTTTCATTTAGGAAATATCGAATTTATTCCATACTTTACGGACACACTGTATAATACAAATATCACACATATTGGATGTAAATAGAAACTGATTCTTAGAGAAGAAAAATATAATCCAATTATACTAAATAAGATTGAAATAATAAATTGAAAATAAGAAAGATAGTACAAGAGGTTAAAAATGTAACAGGATTAAAAATAGGAGAAGTAATATGACAACCTATAAAACAGAGTAATCAAAAAAGAAGAAAAGAGGCAATTTGACCAGTATGGTCATATGCATAAATATATTTAGAGAGAAAACAAAAAGGTACTATAAATAACTAATAAAAAGTTGTGTTAATAACTTTTGTTAATAAAAAAGAAGTAATGTTTTCCGCAACATTAATAATCCCCCGTGTCTGTTTCACACAAACTTCAAACTTAAACCTCAAATTTCTCCAATCCAAATCAATAACTTGTCTGAAGTGGAGTTCTAAACTTCCATAATAAAGTTATTCTATAACAGGCGTAATCTGTTCTCAGATAAGCCGAAATCAAATCAAAATCCTGCAATATAAGCCGATAGCCGGTCGTTTGGTCCTGCCTGCGAGTGGGCGGCGAGGCAACACAAGAAGGAAACTAGGAAGAAGAAAAGACCCCGATATTGGAGAGGCCTTGTGAAACCGACGATGCATATAAACGGTCCCCGCTTCTTGTGCCTCATTATCGTGTCCATAACATGCAAAGGCAGCCAGGCTGTCCGACGCACACACGATTAATACCAATTATACCCTAAGGCGGCGTTTAAATACCCTGTGACTCCCAGCCCGACGACCCTCTCGCCAAAGACATGTAAGTGACATTTATGTATAATATGTACAACTACCGCAATAGCAATGACACGTGGCCGTTATATAAAAGTTCTCGTAGATCTGTGTGTATGTATGCTTCTGAGGATAATGGTCTCTCTCTAGACCGAATAGTGGTTTTGATGGCTCGTGTAGGACGGATGATGTATTTCCAACTTTAATCGCGATGTTGTGATTTCTAGTGACCCTTTGATGTCTACCAAACAATTCTTGTTGTTCAATTGACCAAATACTAAGGGTATTTTTAAGTAGACCTATCACATATATAACATTGTACGTTTTTAAATATTTATTTCTGTTTTAATTATGTTCAGTGTTTCCTAAAAGTATATTTGTTAATTAATTGTAAAACCAACATTATGGTTTTATATATTGAAGGTATATTTTGGGCTACCGGTTTCAAGGCTTACAATATATGCCCATCATCAACCCCCAGTACGTTAGTCATATTTATATTAAAAACTACAAGCTAAAACAACATAAAACATACAATGAACAACTGCAACACAATAAAATAATAATAAATAATAGCAAATTAAGCAAGCAACTGTGACAATAATTGAGTGTGAGATTGACAAAGTAAGTATTATAATCGGACGTTCGTGCCATTGGAAGTGGCCAATCTGATAGAAACTGCACCATATAGTCAGTCACTAATTAGTATATGGTATATTACAGGGGTATTATGTTAAAATTAAATTATACTTACAACAAAATATAATTATTACATACATATCAGATACAAAAAAGCTCTATAAACTAAGGTAATTCTGAAAACCACCTTCCCTCCCAAGGAATCCATTCGCTCAAACCCCGGAATAAACTTTTATATTTTATGTATATTATCACTTCAATATGTGATAAGATGTTTTTTTTCTATATGTTTATTAATTGTTATTGCTATTTAACACCAACGGTACTCAATGACTAACAAAAATATTCAATGACATTTTTAAACTGAGTGATACCAAGATCATGAAGTCAACGTTTATTGCTCTAGGAAAGAAAACAAAATCCATACTCTGCAATGATTTCCGGACCATCAGCTTATTGAGCTACATTTTAAAGCTATTTCTAAAAAATTATACATCTATTTCTTCTTCTTCTTTCTCTTTATTAGCAATTCTGCTTATTCATTGGCGGATTAATACCTCTATGAAAGTTTGTCAATCCATCTTTCGCGCGGTCGTTCGATACTTCTTCTGCCGATTGGTGACTTATCTCTTGCTATTTTGACAAAACGGTTCTCCTCGATTCTGCTTGTGTGGTTATTCCATTTTTTTTTATATTTTATGTCCATTCATTTATACTCTGTACATTACATTTTCTTCTAATGTCTTCACTTCTCTTTCGATCTGTCAGCGTATTTCCTGTAATTCTTCTCAATACTCTCATCTCTGCCGTTTCCAGTAGCCTTTGCGATGTGGCTGTGTCGGGTTTTGTTTTTGATGCATATGTCATTATTGATCTTACACTAGCTTTTTAAATTCTTGACTTCATCTCAGTGTTAATGTGCCTGTTTCGCGATATAGTGGTATTAAGGCATCCTGCCGGTCTATTTGCTTTTTGTACTCGATCTCTCTCTTCTTTGTCCAGGTCTCCATAACTAGACAGCGTAATTCCCAAGTATTTTATTTCCATTACTTGTTCAATACTGATACCATCAATTTCTATTATCTGGTTGGTTCTTTGCTGACTACTATTGTTTTAGTTTTCTGAGATGTTTCGATAGTTTTTATAATATTTAGGGGAACTTCTCTATTATACAGAAGATGAATTACATCTTTGAGTCTTACTCTGTCAAACGCTTTCTTTAGGTCAATCAGACACAAAAATGCTGGTCTGTTATACTCTAGTGATTTCTCAGTAATTTGCTTTATAACGAATATTGCATCTGTACACGATCTTCCACTACGAAAACCCTGTTGTTCATCTGCAAAACTTATCCTCTGATTTATTAGCACTTGTAAAATTTTAGTTGTAAGTTTTAGCGTAGTATTTAACAAGTTTACCTCTGTAGTTTTCGGGCTGTTTTTGAATCTTCTTGTTTGAATAATAGAATTAGTTCGTTCGTTCTACATTCTACCGGTATTTTATTGTGTTTTATAATTTTATTAATTAATTTTGTTAATTGTTCTGTCATTGCTGATTCATAATATTTCAGTAATTCGTTTAATATCCCGTCGTTACCTGCTGCTTTTCTGTTCTTCAGGTCTTCAAGTGTTTTCCGAACTTCCTGTACATTTATACTAAGTTCTTCATTTGTAGTAATTTCTGGTGTTTCCGGTTCTAGCGTCGTTTGTTCTTCCTCTGCATAGAGCTTTTTTAGGAAGTCAATCCACGTATCCTTTTCTAGCTTTGGTTTTATTAGTTCCTTTACTCCGTTCTTTGACGTCTTATGAAGCGCCATATTTCCTTTTGCAGACCGTAAAAATCATGTTCCATTTCTTTCAAAAAGCATTCCCAGTAATAATTTTTTATTTTTCTTACAAGTGCATGTGTTTCGTTTCTAATTGTGTTGTAATTATGGTATGCCTCTTGTGTTTTGGTTGACATGTATTTCAGGTAAGCTTTTTTCTTTTCTTTACATTTTTACTTCACTTCTGTACAAAACCATAGAGTTCTTCGCCTTGGAAACGATTTATTGTATTTATATTTCTTTCACCAAGAACTTCCTTGGCCGAGGCTAAGATATTAGACTTAATTTTTGCCCAGCTTTCATCGACTCTATCACTTTCTGTGATATATGTGTTTCTGCTTTTTTCGGTTATTCTTTTTTTGGAATAGGTATCTTGTGGAATTATCCTGTAAGCTTTCGACTTTTATCTTTGTGGTGTATTCTGGTGTTTTAATCACATATATAATATATATATATATATATATATATATATATATATATATATATATATATATATATATATATTGTTATGATATGCAAAATCGAGAAAAATATTGGGTTGATTAAAATATTTCAAAGTTCAAAAACATTAAAATAATTCAGATAAGTAGGATTAACCAACAAACATTTCGAAGAAGGAAAGTTATTAAATTCTTGGATTACCTGTACTAAACAAAATGTAAGCTATACATAAATTATTTCTTTGTTATACTTGAGTGACCCGCATAATTTTAAGTGAAATCCAAAAACAATTGAACCGAGTTTTCCAAATACATTAATGCAGTGATTAAAGAGAATAGAAGAGATTTTAGAAAGAGGTTTTTGTTAGTTTTTAAGAACTATAGAAAAATATTATTTGTAAATAAGTTTTAGGAAATTTTATAATTATAGGTAAAAATTTGTTTGTTATCGAAATGAAAAAATGGGGGAATTGTGACGAGTTTTGATTGGCGGAGATTGAAAAAGGTGGGATAGGTATGTAGGAATGAAAGTTTAGCTAGATTTAGGAGAGAGAAAAGATAATCAGTTGGTTTTTCAAGTCTGTAAGACGAACAGTGATTGTTCTCTGGCGGTTCCCGAGAAGTAGCAAGCAGTAGTGTTGAATGTTAGTGAGTTTTTGTGGAGTTAGTGTATCTGACAGAAGCTGAAGCAGCAAAATATTGTAAGTCATATTTTTCTACTTATATTCCAAGAGTCACTGTTTAGGCCAACGAGAGATTCAGTTTATCGTAAAGAGAAGATATTCCAAGAGTCATTTTTCACTCGGGCCAACGAGAGATTCAGTTTATCGAGAGGAGAAAGGCTATCATAATTTGAATGATTTATGCTTTTGAAGGAGATCATTAAGGACGATATACTTGCAACAATCTGTTGTAAGATTGCTGATTACATAGGGAGCGGTTGAGAGGAGATAATATAGTCTACAAGGAACAAGGATTTGGACCACTCATCATCAGAGAGAGATATTTTTGTTTTCTGCAGTTTTTTCTTTTATTGATAACACAATTTTTACACTTAATTTAGAAAGGATATAAATGTTTTGATTAGGAGAGTTAGAATAGTTTGGAATTTTGAGATTTCAATTAATATTGTTTGTACCATTAATTTTGATTGTTCACGTACGTAGAACAAAATTTTGAGAATCGTTATATGAGATTTGTTTATTGAAAACTTTTGAGTGTGAATTTATTTCATTATTTTTATTTCAATATATAGTGTTAGATCATATGTGTTTTTTATTATTCCGGTATTCTTTGGACCTTACCTTTCACATGTAATAGCATAGATATTAAAGCACAAATTAACCCTGAGATAAAAGAATTAAAAATTTTGATAGAGTCATAATCATATCATTTAAATAATTTTAATTAATCAAAAAATTAATTAGCTAATTATTGCTTGGCGCACCAAGACTTTAAATATCACAATAATATATATATATATATATATATATATATATATATATATATATATATATATATATACATATATATATATATATATATATATACATATATATATATATATATATATATATATATATATATATATATATATATATATATATATATATATATATATAGAGAGAGAGAGAGAAAAGAAATTTAATCTTTGCAGATTAGTTAAATAGTAAACTCTTAAATATTGGGGAAATCTGCAAGAAAGACTCTAATGTGTATCAATTGTTTCGCCGAACGTTTTCGCCAAAGAGAAACCAACAACATCAAAATAGATTGGTATCAAAAACCGACCCATTCTGGTAGATACCTTAACTACAACTCATACCATAACAATTCTACCAAAGTCAACTTAATCAAACAGATGAAAAATAGAGTAACAAAACTATCAGATCCTTCATTTCATACAAAAAACCTACAAATCCTACAGAAACTTTTTATTTCAAACGCTTATCCAACACCATTAGTTAATAAGATTTTGTTTAATACTATCCATGACGAAGATATTACACCTTTCTTCGCGACTAACAATGCTGATCCTGATGTCTTAAGTGGGAACGCAGTCTCGAATACTCCTATAAACAAATATTTTTCACTACCATATTTCAGAGATATCACTCCGGGGTTAACAAGGATTCTGAAGTGTTGAAAATAGCTTTGGCAATAATAATAACAACATTAAACTTAATGTGGCTTGTAGATCAGCCCTAACAATTAATAATCTTTATTCTAAGATAAAAGATAAGACTCCCATAGATAGGCTTAGTAATATTGTCTACAACATTCCATGTCTCTCTTGCAACAATTCCTACATCGGTCAAACATCTCAATTATTGAAATCACGTATTACACTACACAAAAGTGATTCTCGACTTCACCCTGACCGTTGTGCATTAGCCAAACATGTCCATTCCACTGGTCATCTCATGGACTATACTAACACCACAATTCTCCACCGTGAGAACAATAAATCTAAAAGAGAGTTCATTGAAATGTCTTATATTTTCCTTAACGATTTCTCCATTAATGTTAAGAGTGACATCAAGAATCTAAGCGATATATACCACTTGTTACTTAAATCAGATACCAAGAACAATACTATATCACAGATAACTAACTTGACTGATATATCCATTAACAACTAACATACCTTTATAATTAATTTTCATTAACACAAAAAATATATAACATTCCCTTGCTTTTCTTAGATACATCTCAATAAGATGCAATAATACATGAACAATATAATATAATTAAATAAAGTAAATCAAAATAATATTTCCCTATACTGGGATTTAAATTCATTCGTTTTTTACCAATGAACCTTAACGACATAAAGATTCATAAGAACAATGAAGTTGTCAGAGCTTGCGTTCTGGCTAAAACAGAACCTCACTTTTAAACTATCTAAAAATCAAAAATTTAGTTATTGCCGACAATTCAAAGAATTACCTCCTTTTAAATGTAGTTACATTGGGTTTTTCGATTGACCTTGGGTAAGCCTTTACGTGTCAAGTTCAAAGCTACCATACATTTCAAACCTTACAAAAAACTTTTTTTGCACATAGTAACAAAAAAACACCACTATGTTACTAGCTAAGTTTTTTAATATTCTAACTCTACAATTCTAAGTTACGGTAAGATCAATAATGTTTTAATAGATAATTATATGGTAGCTAATTATAATTTATTCTCTTTCAGCCCTGAAGAAGCCAAATTAATTCTCTTTGGCGAAAACGTTCGGCGAAACAATTGATACACATTAGAGTCTTTCTTGCAGATTTCCCCAATATTTAAGAGTTTACTATATATATATATATATATATATATATATATATATATATATATATATATATTCATTCGGATTTTGCACAATACCAATTTATGGTCGCTTCCTATTTCAACTGATGTTAGTGCTTTTACATCCAAGATTTGGGAGGGCTGTAACTCTCTATTCGTACATAATAAAGTAAAAAATCATACATCAAAGGATATATTGACTATTCGAAGAAAAAATCAGCCGTACAGATTGGTTTCCGGAACGCAGTAAGTAAGAAAGAGGCTGTTTTTAGCATACAAGTGTATTTCAACGATGAAGAGATGTGAATTGCGATATTTATACATGCTTTATTGATTACCATAAAGCCTTCGATACAGTTTAGCTCGACACGCTTATGGAGATATTAACAAATATTGGAATAAACACCTTTGATCTAAGAATTATTAGCAATCTTAACTGGAATCAAACATCTTCTATCCGTACAGAGGCAGGAGAGTTCGATGATATCAAAATTAAACGTGGGGTCCGACAGGGATGTATACTATCACCCCTGCTGTTCAACATATACTCTGAGGAAAGCTTTCAAGAAGCAGTAGGGGATGTTGAAGCCGAAATTCGAATTAACGGAGAATGTATCAATAACATCAATACGCGGATGACACGGTGGTATTGCCAGTTATGAAGCCCTCCAGGAGTTAATGAATACAATCACAGAAAAATGTCAGAGATATGGACTTTCACGAAACATTAAGAAAACAAAGTGTATAATGATCTCTAAGAAGGAACAGCAAATTCGAAGATTCAGTGTGAATGGTCAACCAATAAAAGTAGTAAAAACATACACCTACCTTGGTACGAAACGAATGTCAATGAAAATTGGCCCTATTCCCTAAATCAAATGTAGGATAAGAAAAGCAAGATCTGCATTAGAAAATGACTATGCTATTTAAATGTGATGATTTATCATTAGCCATAAAAATCAGGTTTCTACGATGTTATATATTTCCTATTCTATTTTACGGACTTGAGTCGTGGACTCTCACAGACGTTACCTGCAAGAAAATTGAGGCTGTTAAAATGTGGCTTTATCGTGAAATCCTGAAGATATCCTATACCGACCACGTTACTAACCAGGACATTTTATTAAGAATGCAAAAAAAAGAGTTGTAAACGACAATTAAAACAGTCAAAATCGATTAGCTCAGTCACATCATGAGAAACAGCGAAAGATATGGGTTGCTGTAATTAATTCTACAAGGAACAGTGGAAGGAAAACGAGGACCAGGAAGGCGAAAAACTTCCTGGCTGAAAAATCTACGTACGTGGTTTAACACAACGACCACAAATCTTTTCAGAGCAGCAGTTTGCAAAATACAGACTGCCATGATAGTCGCCAAAACGGATAGGCACTACAAGAAGAAGACTGCTGTTATGTTAAGATATAAAATTAAAATTTTTTGGATAATACATACATGAAAACACAAACACAATTTATTAAAATTTAAACGGCCTTTTGCGCTATGTTATGTTGTCATTTTAGGGAGGTTATGCTCAAGGAAGTGGCGATTACAGGGCGTCGAAGTTTTAATTATACAGTTAACATGTATAATATTATATTATAGACGAGCAGATCCAATGAATTTTATTTGTTGGTTGTGTTGTAATAAGACAGACTAACAAACATATTTACATATTTATATATTACAATCATTTTATTTAAATTAAAAATCATTTTTAAATTTTTAAAGTAGGGATAATAGAATTTTATCCATTTTTGAGTTTTGTATGTTATGTTTTATATTTTTGATTATATATATATATATATATATATATATATATATATATATATATATATATATATATATATATATATATATATATATATATATATATATATATATATATAAAGTAGTTAGGTCATTATTGACTGACACGTTATGTATACTAAAGTTTTATTTTGAGGTTGCAGTCATTATTAGGGCAGGATAAGTAAAACTCTTTGTTCTTTTATCAAGCTTTCGCAAAATTTATTCGCTTCTTCAGGATATGCTAAAATATGGTTATAATTATTTTATCAGTAAATACAATGAAATTAGAATTAAAAAACATTGTATAAAACTAGAACAAAAACTTATCATGTATGTCCATACATCGGCCACACATCTAGAAATCTAATAGGCAGACAAACATCACATAAAAGTGACCTTAGAAATAATAAAAATAATTGTGCATTAATAGATCATGCAATTAATAAGAATCATTCATTTAATTTCAATGAAACTAAGATATTAAGATGTGAAAACCAATTAAATAAAAGAGAATTCTTAGAAATGGTATGCATAAATAAATATCAATGCGTTAATAAAAAAACTGATAAAACTAAACAATATCTATAATTACATTCTGTCTTACGAAAATTAATACTATAATTCCCTAATATTAAATTTCCTGACTAAATTCAAAAAATTTAAATATTCATATTTGGCGCCACTTTGTACGCAACCATACAACAATCGTAAACTAGTTATCAATAACAAAAAATATAATAAACAGAAACGAGTGTCTTTCTGACATAAATCAAACATCAAAATAATAATTATTGTCAATCATGATTTCTACAAGATTATATAAAATAAAATAAGTTTAATGTTTTGTGAATTCCAAAATTTAATGGATTAACCTCATGAAGCGAATAAATTTTGCGAAAGCTTGATAAAAGAACAAAGAGTTTTACTTATCCTGCCCTAATAATGACTGCATATATATATATATATATATATATATATATATATATATACAAGAATTACTGGATATTAGTGACTGTCAATATAAACAAACAACACAGTTTATTAGGGTTGCAGTCAGAAAATTGGCCGGGATGTTAATGAAACACTCTTATGACTTTTTGTCTAGCTTTCGGAATGGTTTTATTCCTTTTTCAAGACACTGTAATAAGAAAAAAAAATTAAACATTTATAAAATATCACAAATCTTCAGTGCAACTTACTAGTCGGTGAGATTATTTATAAAAGCATAGACACTCAACGTTATTAACACACATATAAAATATAAAATAGTGGACAAAATACATTTTAAAATTCTTTAAAATTTACGTACAGATAGTAAAAATTTAGTTTGTCATCTTTTACTGGTGTGTTTTAACTCTGGCACATAGAGAACAAAACAACAGAAGGATTTTCCTTTTGAAATGTAGAAAAAATCTTTGTTTTCCTGGACACATAGAGAATGGAAAGTTTAACATCAATAACTTATTACATCATAAAGGAGGTAAATTAGGTAGTAAAATTCAAAACTTTAATTCAAATTTAAAAACCAAAGTCTTAAACTTAGAAATTTCAGTAACAATAAATGATATTACATACATAGAAAAGAAATTACATCAATTAAAAAATATATTAGAGCAGCATTTACCTGCTCCTTTACTACAAGAATTCTATAGAAGACAAAAAATTAAATACAATAAAGTTTTTTTCCAAATTAAAAATAACAACATCAAAAAATTTAACAAAATAAAAGTAGATCAATTTTCAAAAATAACATTTCAAGAAAAATGGTTCAAAAATCTAACTGACATCACTTTTCCTTATAATGTCAAAAAACTTTTGTCCTTGGGTCCAAAATTTTGCCTATATCCTAGTGCCAGAGATTTCAAAATGTCTTCTCTTCTCTCAGATATTGAGTTTCTTATTTCTGGTCTAGAACTTCAAGAGAAGGACATTGTGAGATCTCAAAGCACTAATGTTATCACTAACTTTTTACACAAAACAAGTAAAGAAGGACATTTTTTGAACACAATATACAATGAGTGTAAACAATTTTTAAAATCACATCCAGAAATTTACATTGTTAGGAGTGACAAGGGAAATGTAACAGTGGCAATGTATAAGAATGATTACATTGAAAAAAGTAATAGTTTATTAAATGACACAAAATGTTACATCAAACTTAAGAACAGTCCGGTGTGCACCCTCCAACAAAAGGCAAACAAGCTGTTGTCAGATTTAGCTTCTTCCAAATCCATAACAACAGAAGTTGCAAAATCCTTGAAAATTTACAATGCAGTTGCACCCAGGTTTTATACACTGCCTAAAGTTCACAAACCCACTATTTCAATGAGACCTATTGTCTCTTCCATTGATGCTCCTAATAGTAAACTTGCTAAACACCTCACAGATATCCTCACAATTGCCTATAACGAATCTAATGAATTCTATATTAGAGATTCTTTCACTTTTAGTAATTTCATTAACAATGTTAAAGTTCCGAATAATTATATACTGATTAGTCTAGATGTTGTGTCACTGTTTACAAACTTACCACTAGATGCTATTCTTAACAGCATCAAAAATAACTGGAACAGCATCTCTCCGCATACCAAGATCAGCTTAGATGATTTCATATGTGTTATGTGAAGGTATGTGAAAAGATACCTTTTCACATACCTTTTATTAAACGATATGTTGATGATTTGATTTTATCGGTCCCTGAAAACAAAGTAACTGATGTGTTAAACACCTTTAACGCCCAATGTGAACACCTAAAGTTTACGGTTGAGAGAGAGGCTGATAATATGATTCCTTTTTTAGACATGCTAATCCATCGTGGCAATGATGGCATGCTAAGGACGGAGTGGTATCGTAAACCTTGTTTTAGTAACCGTTTTATAAACTTTCATTCTCAACATCCATCCAAGATGAAAACAAATTTGGTTTTGGCCCTGAAAACTAGGGTTATCAACTTGTCACACATCGAGTTCAGAGACAAGGGACTAAAAAAGCTGAGATCTATATTACAAGAGAACTCCTATCCTATAGGGCTGTTAAATAAACTCATTTTCGGATCACCTTTTTCTTCGAATTTTTCTGACAACCAAAATTTTCATAACAATGAGGTCCGACAATTGACATTGACACAGAACACATCAGTGATACCATCTAAAATAACTTATGGTTGCCTACCATACATTCCAGTTTTGACACCGAAGCTAATGAACATCTTCAAAAATGTTAGTGATTTAAAAATTTCAACCAAAAATGTGAAAACGGTATCGAAGTTATACACAAAAACAAAAGATCCTTTCACAATACAGGAGTCATCGAATGTTGTTTATTCTATACCGTGTAATAATTGTAACAAAATATATATAGGAGAATCATCTCGTAATTTTCACAGTAGGTTGATCTCACATCGTAGCGATATAAAAACCAAAAAAATAAATGCATGTGCATTGACAGAACATGCATTAACGTTGAAACATGAATTTAATTTCGAGGATTCCTGTATTTTGGCAAAGGAAAAGAACCATTCAAAACGTCTTTTCTTGGAAATGTGTTCCATAAAATCGAGTACATCTTGCATCAATAAAAAGTCAGACATAGATAAACTGAGCAACATTTATTGTTACTTACTGGAAAAACATCCAAAATAAAATTAATATCTACCTGCACCCGTACCCACACAAATTACAGTTATATGCATAACATGTTGCATACCATTAAGACAGGTTTAAAAATTAAAATCACCTAAGATGGGCCTCTAGTATTTCTTAAAAAGAAATATGATATTAAGTACACCTAATTACTTTTTAATAATAGGATTTTTTCTTTTTGTTCTCTATGTGCCAGAGTTATAACACACCAGTAAAAGATGACAACAAAATTTTTAAAATTTTAAAGAATTTTAAAATGTATTTTGTCCACTATTTTATATTTTGTGTGTGTGTTATTAATGTTGAGTGTCTATGCTTTTATAAATAATCTCAACGACTAGTAAGTTGTACTGAAGATTTGTGATATTTTATAAATATTTACACTTTTTCTTATTACAGTGTCTTGAAAAAGGAATAAAACCATTCCGAAAGCTAGACAAAAAGTCATAAGAGTGTTTCATTAACATCCCGGCCAATTTTCTGACTGCAACCCTAATAAACTGTGTTGTTTGTATATATATATATATATATATATATATATATATATATATACGTATATATACATATATATTAAAAAAACGCTAATTAAATAAATGATCCATGTACGGTAAATGACACTTAAGTGACCAATTTCTCAACTCTCTAGATGTGTAATTTTTTTTTGCCGATGCTAGTTAATATTCTCAAATATATGGGATATCTTACACGCATTATAAGGGTGGAATTTGTACACGACATAATAAAAATAGCCAATACCAATAATATCAAAATGACACACAAAAATATAAAGCCTCTTTCCCCTGCATCGTTTTATCTGGTAGAGAAAGTGTTTCGCAGATTACATTTCTGTCGGCAAATGTCCGAACACAAGTGCAATTGACGGTGGTATTTTTCACTTTGATTTTTTGACAGGGGTGTAAAAATGACCAAAGGAAACGCTTCGTTTTATATATTGTTTCCGTGTTTTGGGTCGTGTTGATTCAAACACTGTCAACGCCGAGAGTTTCGAAACAAAGTAATGAAATCATTTTATTTCAAATCACGGCTCCCCATGTATGCAACCTATTATTAGAAAAAAAACACCGTGAAATATTCATAGCATATTGGATAAACGGATATTATTTAAATCATAATGAAAAAGTCTGTATAATTCAATATTCGAAGTATTATTGTAAATAAGTAATGTCTGATTGTATTTTTTAATTTGTTGATTTTCATATACAAGTTTCAATTTCGTTCTTTTCCAAGGCCTTTATTTTTGATGTGAAGAATTTGAAATTCGTCATTAAAAGTATAATTATGATCTAGAAGGTGAAGTGCGTATGTAGAATCTGTATTCCTATTATTGAAAGCCCTTTTATGTTTGATAAAGTTTCTACCAGTTTGACCGATGTAAGTTTTTGGGCAGTCGCCACATGTAAGTTTATATAAACCACTGTCTAAGTGCTTTTTATTTTTTTTTTTATTTTACATATATTTGTCCAAGTTGTTGTTTGTTCTAGAAGCTGGTATTAAAAACTTTTGTGTTCTAAAATGGACAATGGTCAAATTCGAAATGCAATTTTTTACCTTAACTTTAACGTCTTTTCTTTACGTAAAGAACGAAAAATATAGAAAAAAATAGTAAAAATTGGGATGTCAGTGTATAATGATTTTATATATTTCGACGTAATAAATCATCAAAAACATCTAGAAAATATTTTTCAAAATTTAAACACAAGGTTAATAAGGATCATCAATCAAATGTTATTTATAAAATATATTGTAAAGACTTTATTTCAACATTTATTGGGCAATCACACCAATACCTGCATAGAAGGGTTGTTGCACACAAACATAGTGTACAGACCAATAGATTATACACAACAGCTCTAGCCAAACATTCTCTAGAAAATAGACATTCTTTTGATTTTGAAAATTGAGCGACAATTTTTGCTTTTTCGAAACCTATTTTGTGGCCTGTCTGAATATGGTGTTGGGCTAGGGCTGAAGTAGTATCGGAATGTTTGACTGATATAGAATGTTTGTAAATACGGTTATGGATTCGTCGGTTTGTCTGTCCTATGTATTTACGTGAGCAACTGGAACAAGGTATCTCGTAGACACCATGGTCTTCATTGGGGATTTGGTCTTTTACAGATCTGACGAGATTGGACAATTTGGAGTGAGTAGTAAAGATGGTTTTGATGTTTAGAGGAATAAGAGTTCTACTGATCTTGTCAGTGACCCCTTTAATAAAAGCTAGAAAGATTTTAGGTTGATCCGGCGGCAAGGTTTCTTTTTTGGATGGAATGGGGTTTAGATGTTTTTGAATGATCTTATTTTTTTGGGTTTTGTGGTAGCCGTTTTGTAAAAGTGTTTGCCTTATTAAATTGATTTCGGATGATCCGTGATTGTTGTCGGTAAGTCTTATGGAACGGGAAATAGAAGTCTTCATAACTGAATTTAGTTGGGCGGGGTGATGATGTGACTGGGCAATGAGATAAAGGTTTGTATGAGTGGGTTTCCGGTACACGGAATAGGAAAAACGGTGGGGCGGGTTTTTTCTCAATAAGAACATCAAGGAATGGCAAAGAATTGAATACTGGGATGTATTCCATTTATGTGGGAGAGGAAGAGATCCAATGTGTCTTTACCCTGGGGCCAAATGACAAAGGTGTCATCAACGTACCATAACCAACAGGTGGGTTTGAGATTTGATGAGGATAGGGCTGATGTTTCGAAATGTTCCATGTAGATATCAGCTATTACGGGAGAGAGAGGGGATCCCATTGGGACACCTTTGATTTGACGATATAAATGTATTTGGAATAAAAAGTGTGTATTAGACATGCAGTGTTTTATAAGAGATAATGTGTCTTTTGGGATCTGATGTTTAGAGTCCAATGGTTTTATCGATGAGAATGTTGGTGAATAAAGAAACAATGTCAAAACTAACTAGTATATCTGAGGTTAAAATATAAATGTTTTTTGAAAGAAAGCTAGAAATTGTTAAAATAGAAAAGATCAATGAAATGAAAAGAGTTTTTGACATACATATAAAGATATATTTTAACAGAAATATAAGGCCTTCCAAAAATCCATAAGCCCAATGTTCCTCTAAGACCCGTCGTCATTGCATACAACTGCCCCACTCAGAAATTGGCAAAACATCTTGTTTTATCCTTACAACCATTAGCCGAAAACGCTTCGTCCTTTGTCAAGAACTCTTTTCATCTCATAAGTATCATAAGTATTTTATAATTTCCATGTTAATTTCATCTTTACCAGAAGCTTTTTTATTTTTGCTCTTCTTATTACTTCCTTCTAATCCTCTATTGTTAGCTCTTTTGAGCTAACTTTATCTACTTTTTCTTCGTTCAACGTTTCCTCTTTCTCGTTCGTGTCTTTTCATACTTTGTTCTTCCCATGATCCTCTTTGATAACTATTCCGTCTTTATTTTTATTCTTTTTATTTTACCTTTTTTGCTGTTTATTAATTATTATTCTTAAAAAAAGTAATGGAAAGTAATGAAATGTATATAATAAGTTAGATCTTTTTCCCTGCCACTTACTCCCTTTTTATCAATACATATGTGCATTTAGAGCTACTCTAATATAATGTATGTAGGTATCTATTTCTAAATAAACTATTAATTCACGTCATAAAATATAGCAAATCAAAAAAACTGTAATATGAATTTTGGCTAAATAATACTAAAAAACATTGTTTGACTTAAAAAAAAATCAAATTTGTGTCTCTTGGAAACTTTCATACTCTATATTTGATTCAGTTTTTTCCAATCCTCAGCAATCCTTGTTAAAAAGCTATGAAACTGAAGGTTACAGTTGTTTAGAACCTGCCAACGACTATTCCAGTGGCTGGATGAAATTAATACGAAAAATGTTACTGGTAAATGATCCCGATTAAATTCACCTCGGCTACAATGTTCTAAAAAACAAAACCGAAATTCGGGCGTTTAATGAAACAATTTTTCCAATTTTTTTCGGAATGGCCTGTTCTTGACGGCCTGCCATTCAGCTTGATGTGAGCAACGTATTTCCTCTACACATTTAATATTTGTAAAATCATGAAAATTTTTGTTCCGTTGGATAAACGATGAAAAGCAGAACGATGGTGCTCCAAATTGTTACTACTAATAGAGTTGTTAACTAAAGAAATTAAGCAACTTCGTCTGTAACTGTTCCAAAAAACTCCTCTTCGAATTGAACTGAATAATTTCTTAATATTGTTACCATTTATAACGACAATCTTACACAAAGTCATGGATATACCAAGTAGGACATTTTAAGCAGTCTACATAAAATGTGCAGAATAAGGTGCGTTGCAATAATAGTAATAAGTAACGCCTTATATTTTGAAGTTACACAGATTATCAACAGATTGAATTCCTTGTCTCCACAATTATAGAAATTTAGCAAATGAGCACATGGTTGGGATATTGACTATCTAAAAATTTTGACATTGATTCTTAAAAAATATTTGTAAAAAAAGGTAAAAAACCTTAATAAATATAAAATTATCAACAGATTTAACCAGTAAATATTTGCAAATTGGCGCTGGTAGATAACCCAATTTGACAGTTAACTTACTTAGCCTTAACCTTGTAGCACTGTATTCTCCGTTCACAAATTGTTGAGAGCACGAAATGTGCCTCAAACTCATAAAACGGTCGTAAATCATAGGCGTTCCTGAGGTGTTTATTCATTATATAATATTATAATGTTTTAATACTGTTATATATAATATTAATAATATTTTAATACTAATATATTTAGCAAAATATACAATTAAAACTTTCACGGCTAATGTTAGTTATTATATTATATTAATAAAAATAAGAATTTAACCATTAACAATTTTGTAAATAAGAATACCTTATCTCTTTGGATATTTCAACACTAATCTTCGCGTTTAATTACTTTACTAGAAAACCTGGAATTCATATCCGAAGGTACTATTCGTTGCAAGATAATTAGGATGGAATTCCCCAGATTTTTAATAATATAATGGGTATAAAGATGCCGGCTTTGGCCACGTGCCTCGTCTGTTTAGTTTATATTCGAAACTTAACTTGAAAGGGTAAAGTTATTACGAACGAAAACAATTTTTTTGTTTAGTACGTTTTTGATCGCATGTAATTTATGGCCCGTCGGTGTTTCCGCGTCTACGGCAGTCAACTATATATAGGTTCCTATCAGAAAGAAAAAAACACGGTATAGCTAACCCAAATACAAACGAACACTTAAAGAGAGGGAAAAAGCCTATTGAAATTGATGAATTTGCCAAAAATGGTATTCAAAGGAAAATTCATGGATTTTTTTTCAAAAAAGAAATACCAAACCTAAACAAAATTTTACAAGAAGTTAGAGACGACCCGGATTTGCCTCATATCGGATGAACTAATTACCGAACTAATTACGTTCAGCATACCAGACTAATTACCACCTTGCAGAGCATCCAACTAGATGAGAAAGATATCAAACTTATTGCCAAACTTTACTGGAACCAAACAGCCATTATTAATACCAACAACAGAGAATCAAAGCCAATCAGTATTAAACGAGGCGTAAGACAAGGCTGTATACTATCTCCCACCCTCTTTAACGTGTATTCTGAGAATCTATTTAGGGAAGCTTTAAAAGATCAAAAAGGAATTATCATAGGAGGAGAAATAATTAACAATATACGGTACGCCGACGATACTGTGATTCTAGCTGAAAACATCGACGATCTGCAGGAGCTAATCAATAGAGTTGACATGGAATGCACAAATTGGGGACTGTCGATAAATATCGATAAAACTAAATACATGGTGACCAGTAAAGTGGATATCGGCGCAACCCAACTGATATTAAACCAACAACCGCTGCAGAGAGTTCAGAGATTCAAATACCTTGGATGTTGGATTACCCAAAATCTAGATCCATCCTTCGAAATTCGATGTAGAATTGAACAGGCAAGAAACTCATTTCAAAAATTCAAGCCTCTATTATCCAATAACTCATTAAATTTGGAAATCCGTGAAAAGTTTACAAGATGTTAAGTGTGGTCTGTACTTTTGTATGAATGTGAAACTTGGACTTTAAACGCCGATATCATAAATAAAATCGAGGCGTTTGAGATGTAGTTGTATCGAAGGATACTAAAAATTCCATGGACTAGCAGAACTAGAAACGAAGAAGTTCGACATCGAAGAATGGGACATCAACGAACTCTATTAAATATTATTAAGAGGCGTAAACTAGAATATCTTGGACATATAATCAGAGGACCAAGATATGAGTTCCTTCTGCTAATTCTCAACGGTAAAATCGAAGGAAAGAAATGGATAGGACGGAAGAAACTCTCTTGGTTGAGGAATTTGCGGCAGTGGACAGGTTTGACAGCGGACCAATTGCTACACGTAGCGCAAGACCGAGATCAGTATAAAAATATTATAAGCATGGTAGTCGCCGACGTTCCGTAGGGATATGGCACTCTAAGAAGAAGAAGGATGAACTAAATTGTGGTAAGTTTTAAAAGAATTAAATTTCCGGTGGGAGAAATCAGACCAAAAATCACTTTTGATTGACCGGGAGGAGATAATATGTTGGAGAAGAAATTATCTAAGATCCATACGAAAATTCCGGGCTGAAGGAAGGCCTATCTTCTACCAGAATGAAACGTGGGTAAACTCAGGTCATACTCTAAAAAAATTTGGTCAGATAAAAATATATTAAGCTCCAGGCAAGCCTTTATGGAAGTTTGGTCTACTGGTATCTCCCCACCTTCTGGTAAAGGCAGTAGATTAATAATTTCTCACATTGGTAGTGAAAAAGGATTTGTTAAGTATGGTTTGTTGGAATTTCAGTCCACAAGCACAAAAGACTATCACGAGGAGATGACAGCTGATGTTTTCGAAGAGTATTTTGAGCAGATGAATGAACACATACCACCAAATTCAATTATAGTATTAGATAATGCACCTTATCATTCACGACTAGTAGAAAGACTTCCAACGACTGCGTGGAAGAAACAGGATATTCTTGACTGGCTGCGGAATAAGTATCTGCCTTACTAAGATGGAATGGTAAAAGCAGAACTTTTAAAAATTGCCCGGCAACACAAATCTAAGTTCAAGAAATACGTAGTTGACAAAATGGCGAAAAGGAGAAACATCACAGTCCTTAGACTTTCACCCTACCACTGCGAAATAAATCCAATTGAACTCATTTGGGCACAAATGAAAAGTTATGTGGCTAGAAAAAATACGTCATATAAAATACAAGCTGTACGTGAATTGTTATACCAGTCTTTGCAACATATTACAGAACAAAACTGGAAAGATGCAGTAAGACATGTAATAGAAGAAGAACAAAAAATGTAGGATCTTGATAACATAATTAATGCGACCGTAGACACAATCGCTAATTATTAACCCTCAAGACGACTCGGATTCCGAAGTTGATCCTATTTATTTTGAATTTAAATGGTTTTCTAATCGTAATTATATAAGGTAAGTAATAGTAGTTGTAATCGTTAGGTATTAAAGGGGAAAGGCGCAAAATGTCGCCTGTCAAAATGTTCAATGTGTTTTAAATGTATCCATTTTTTTTTTCAAATCCTGAGAAAACTAAAAAGCATTTTTGAAAAATTTAAAGGCAGAATGAAATATTTATTAGAATAAATAAAAAGTTTCTTTTGCATGCAATATTTTCAATTAAAAATTATACTAGATTTTCTCTTTTATTTTCACCCCTGTTACATAACATATTAAAATAAACATTGTAAAAGTTTTCAGGGACTTTCTGCCCTCAGTAATAATGTAATCTTTCATTCTGCGCTTAAATTTTTCAAAAATATTTATTAGTTTTCTCCGGATTCGAAAATAATGGATACATTTAAAACACATTGGAAATTTTGCCAGGCGACATTTGGCGCCTTTTTCCTTAATTAAGTAAATGTATCTTTTACAAATGGCAAGAAACTTTTTATTTTTGAATAAAATAAATAAGTTTTATTAAAAAATACAATTTACATAAGTACAATTTAAAAAATATATTTATTTAGTTCAAATAAATGTTTCAATCATATACTCTACGACACTGGTCGGTCATCTTTAACCATTCAAAATACCCTCGTACTAGGATTATAAGGTATTGTATTCCTTCAGATACAAGGTGGGTTAGTCGAAAACATCTTAAACCGTCAGTTTCAGGTTGGTTTTTACTATTATATCGTATTACATATCCTCTCTGTATTTCAGTTCTCTAATTAGGGTTAAACTTGTAGTGAGCTATCGACAAATTGTGAACCGATTATAGGCATTAGTCATATTTTGTGTGAATTTTCGGAAGTGTTGTTGCACCCTCGAATTAATATCAAATTCTAATCTTTCGGTGTTAGGTATTTAATTATAGAGGTCTTACTATGAAGTAAAAACTTCTTTTATAAAATGGTACAAAATTTATTAAAAATTTTCAAAATTATCCAAAATGGATTTATAAATGTTCAGAATGTTTTCAATCCTGTCGGACCATCATCAGTGAAAACCCTAGAAATAAGTGTAACCACTTAAAAATGAGAACAAAAGGATAACATTTTGATTGATAAATTGAAAGTGTGGTTAATACTTATATAATATATAACGTAATTGGAAATAGTTACATAATCAGGTCAGATGACCCTTAAACTACATAATTAAAGTAATAAGCATGGTAATAAAGACACTAGGTCGATGATAAGAGATTGCATTTTTAAGGAAACGCACAAATTCCCGTCTCGAACAAGAACTTATTCCACTGAGTTGCAACAACCAACTGATGACAGAAGGAAGGAAGAATATTATTTGTAAGTGACAAGAGCTTCAAGAAAAGTAATCGGTAGTTTTTAAAGTGTGGTCCAATAATATATGCCCACTTAGGGTGTTATTTAGAATCAAATTTATATTAAAGTTATACTATTGTTTTAAATTATATTGGATTGTATCTATACTGGAATTTATTGAGTTAAATTAAGGTTAAGTGTATAACAAAATTATGTTGTTGAAAAGAGAATTGTATTGTGAATAATTAAAAAGTAAGATTAAGTGAGGTTTTTAGAATAAATAACAATAATAATAGTATTTATTAGTAATAAAGTATTATTAGTAATAGTAGTTCATATTTATGTACATATGGTTAAACTGAGGAGTTTCAAAAAGAGAAAAAGGTGTATGCATATTGCGTGAATGCAATTATTTAAATTTTCGTCTTGAAGTGTAATTCAAAGAGCCGCTAGTAATGATAAATGGTATAGAAATAAAGAAACATTGTTAGTATAGAATAATTCAGAATACGGGTAGAAGTTACTATGTTTAATGCAAAAGTATAAAATTAATGTGATGTAATAAAGGGGGAGGAACATATGCACTAGTACCAAGAATGTTAGTTAAATATTACTTTTTGCAATTTGAATTAAATTCTGTTCAAACTAAATATATGTAAATAATAAAGGTATGATCAAGAAGTAAAAGAGGCAGTGGGCAATATAATGAGGTCCATATAGACTAGCGTGTCTGTATGTTCCGAAAAAAGTAGTACCTAACATTTTTTACAGAATTCAGAAATAGTCTAGAAACTATAAATTAAAATTGTGGTAAATATGTAGGATATTTCTAGGTTTTTCATTAATGATGATCCGATAGGATTGAAAACTATCTGAAAACTTATAAATCCATTTTGAAAAAATTTTAAATTTTTTAATAAATTTGATACCACTTTACAAAAGATGGAATTTTCCTTTTAAATTTTTATTATAGAGGTCTCTGACCTGCTACTATCTCGTTATTGTTGATATATTCCTATTGCTGACTTTTTCTTTTAATATTCGTAACCAGAGTCTGCTACATTCTATTGATCTGTTTCCAACACACATTTTTTTCATTTGGTAAAACGAAAACACTTAGTGGTTATGAAGTTTCTCCCAGATAGAAATCTGGGAGATTCATTCATAACGTATTTAATAAGTTTAGTTCTTCGATCTCTCGTGTATGTTGTTGGGTTTGGCTTCAGAAAAAATAGATCACAGTGTGTTGATTGTTTGGAACGTTGTTGTTATATGAAGAATATATCACACAACTAAAGCGACAAGTGGAAGGTGTAAAACTTTCACAGTTGCCGAGATCTATATAAATAAGGATTGATTATCGTAAAGACGGCTTTATTTTTTAATAAATACCAACGTTCTCGTCTAACCGACAAGATGCATCCCCAAGCCACAGATTAATAAACAATCAGAATGCCCACTCTGCTTGAAAAAAGAAGTACGCGCATCTCGTTCACGCAGACGGAATCAGCCATGTTTTAGTCGGAACCAGTGCTGTTTACTGACATTTTATCTTGTGTGCATAGAAAAATTAACCAGATTTAATTTATTTACGGCAACTATAGACATAATATGCACTATTTTATTCGTACTTTTATTTGAAGACTAGAATTCTTCTTCTTCTTCAGATGCAAATCGACTAATGGATGTTAGCGATCGCATTTTCCATTAATTCTCTATTTCTTGCAATATGTATCAGAGATTGTATGTCGTTAATCCCTGTCCATTGCCTTATGTTTCGGAGCCAGGACATTTTCTTGCATCCCATTCCTCTCTTGCCTTCAATTTTACCCTCGATTATAAGTTGGAGGAACTGGTATTTTTCATTTCGCATGATGTGACCTAGATACGCCGTTTTCCTTTTCTTGATGGTTTCGAAAAGTTGGCGTTCTTGGTTTATTCTTTTAAGGACATCTATATTTGTGATTTTCGCTGTCCATGGTATTTTTAGGATACGGCGATAGAGCCACATTTCGAAAGCTTCTAATCTGTTTATATTCCTCGTTTTGAGTGTCCAGCCCTCTACGCCATATAGCAGCACTGACCACACGTAGCACTTAGTAAACCTTAGTCTCAGTTGAAGATCGAATTCTGAACAAGTCAGTACCTTCTTGAATTTTACGAAAGCTTGTCGAGCTTGCTCAATGCGACATTTTACTTCCCTGTCCGATGCCCAGTCTTCAAAAAGCCACGATCCCAGGTATTTAAATTTACTCACTCTTTCAATGGACTTATTATTCAGTGTTATGGTGGAGTTTTCAAGTGCATCCAAGTTTCTGGAGATGATCATAAATTTGGTTTTTTTGGTATTAATCTCTAATCCCATTCGCTTACTGTATTCTCCGATTATAGTGACAAATTGTTGAAGATCGACTATGTTGTCACAAATTAAGACACCATCATCAGCATATCGTATGTTGTTGATCAATACTCCAATCACTTTGATTCCCATCTTTGCATCCTCCAAAGACTCTTGAAATATGGCTTCCGAATAAATGTTAAATAAAAGAGGGGAAAGCACAAATCCCTGTCGAACGCCCCTTCTTATATGTATGGGTTTTGATATAGAATTGTCTATTTTTATCTGTGCCGTTTGATGCCAGTACAAGTTTTCAATGCATCTTATGTCTTTTTGGTCTATATCAACTTTCTTGAGGATCTGCATTAACTTGTGGTATTGGACACGATCAAACGCTTTTTGGTAATCTAAAAAGCATATGAACACATCCTTCTTCTGATCGTAACAATTTTGAACCAGCACCTGTGTTGCTACTATTGCTTCTCGTGTTCCTAAACCTTGCCTAAACCCGAACTGGGAGTCACTGATGTCCCATTCACATTTTTTGTATAATCTTTGATGTAGTATTTTTAAGAATATCTTTAAAGTGTGACTCATCAAGTGTGTGAAGAATAGAATAAATTATTTGAAATGTACTAAATTATTAATCTCCAAAAATTTAAATTACAGTTCTGTCGTAGCTTGTCACAAATTTCTCAATTCGAGTCCATGTTTCCGTTAAAAATATGGCGATCGTGTGCTGACAAACTTCAAAGGCGGCATCTGAGAGTGGGCATTCTGTTATTTATTCTGTGCTCAAGCTGAGGACTGGATCAAATCGCAAAGTGGAAACTGCTCCAGGTCCAACACCCAGCCAGGTACGTAAGTCGTCTACAGACAATTTTGAGTTCCTACATCGAAAAGATTACAATACTCATAGTCGTCCGTCTAAAGATGGGGTCTACTGTCAAGAACTGCTCACACCGTAAGCCTGTAATATCAAAAGAGATAAGGGCACGTGTGAGAAAATACACACAATATATGTAGAACTATGATGTTCAAGTAAAGTGACATTTTTTTATCCTTTCGACTCTCGGAACTCCTAGAGATATCGTTGCCACCTTTGACTAGGTATAGCTACACGGATGGTAATTTCGCACCATTACCCGCTCGAGTAAGTGTGTCTACCAAATGTCCAAACCTGTGGTTCCTCTTGACCTGAGCAACAAGGATTACTATTGCAACGACGAGTCATCAGTAGGTTAAAGTAAACTATCTCGCGACGGTCAAATAGTCTTCTCAGTTCTCGCTTTTTTCTTTAAATATATAACTATTTCTGTTGGTCAGAAGCGGTTGGAACCGTTCTTGGATACTCCCTACTCGGTCACACCTCTATCTATTAATAATTTGGCGTTCGATTTAAACGTCAATCATCAAATTAATGAACCGTTTTAATGTTGATTTTGTCGAATTGGTTCGCCAAATATCGTGGGATGCATGTATTGTGTAATTATTTAGATATAATTTGATGTTTTTCAACCAAAACACATTATTCAAAATCTAATAATTGTGTGGAGCTTTTTAACAATATATAATTATCAGTGAGGCATGTTACCTCATTAGTTAATGCATCGAATTTAGCATAATTCATAGTATTTTTTGTTCTATTAATATTATTCATATGTAATGCAAAAAATCCAACTAAAATATATGAATACCATATTTGGCTAGTTTTAATAAAGCAATTTCTAACAAAATGGTCTTCTGAATTTGAAAGGGATGGTTTTTTAAAACTGTTTTAAAAAAAGACTGAAACGTTTGATTATGCGAAGAAATTTGTTCAAAATTGGAACATAGAAAGAATATTAAGAAGAAAAGTTTTAAGACAAAAATTATTTTTTTTTTAATTACCAAGTTGATAAAAAAACTGCTATTGCCAGAATAATAAAGAGATACAAATAGAAAGTCAAATATGAAAATTAAAAGAAGAACAAATATGCACTTTTTGTGTTTGTATGTGTGTCTGCGACTGTGTATGTCATGTTCAATCAACAAATCTACAGTCAATGATATAGCTGCTACTACTATATTATGTCGTCAGTTGAGAGTGGGTGTTTATTTAGTTACACCTCATTCAGACCTTCTCTATTGTTCTATATATCCCTATGAAGTTACCCATTAGACATTGGTATACTCCGTGTAGAAGAAGGGAACTTTCCCACCCAGTCTATATAGAAATTTCCGCGCACAATCTCTGCGTGCTACGGCATTCTCCTCTTTTTTTAAAGTTTTAAGTTTGTTAATGAATCATCAAACGTTCATTATTCCATTATGTACAGCAAAACTAGCCAAATTTAACATTTAAGAATCTTGTATTGTACCATACCTAGTAATGTAGATTACGAAGAATTAATTTTAGAACACCGGTACACAATAGGCTCGAAGGTGCCGTTGCTTAGTCCGGGTATTTTACGGGCGAGGTCGTTCTTAGAGGTGAGAAATGTAAGAAAGAAAAGACATTAAACAACAAAAAATATAATGAAAAGATAACAACTCTTCAAAAAAGAACAGACACCACTGTATTTAAGAGGAAATAAATTCAACATTGCAACAACATTCAAAACAACAAACACATTAAGATCTATTTTATCCAAAACTTATCCTAATAATGAACAAGAAAGAACAAAGAATTGTATTTATAAAATACCTTGTGAATGCGATCATTTTTATTTAGGTCAAACATCAAGATCATTAAATGTTAGAATAAGTGAACAATCATGTATCAATCCTATATCAAAGATAGAGAATTTGATAGATCTCTAGATATGTAAACACGAATGGGAAAATGAACATAGGGTTCAATGAAATGATTTAAGTATAGTCCTAAAAGAAACAGATGGTAAAAAGAGAAAAATCAAAGAAGCAGTTCTAATTATGTTAAATGAGATCAATTGCGTAGCAAATTTCTTATCAGAATGCAGTAGGATCTGGTTACCCATATTAAAGAAGGAAATCAATAAAGAGAAAATACCACTATTATACATATATTTAAAGTTTGGTGTTTATTGAGAGCAAACTAAATGTAAGACCAAATGCTTACTATGTTGGGAGAGTATTATGAGGTTTTTTTCTGGATTTTTCCTTATAATTTACTATGGATTCACTAACACGAGAATTTTACTGTCATCAGTGCATGTGATTGTTTTTCTAATAGGTATTCTCAAGTTAAAGTTGATTTCATGTAATCGAATTAACCATTTTACAATAAAGTCGCCCCAGAAACGCAACTCAACAATATTGACAATATCATTTTAAAGTCGTCTTCTTTAAAACGTATAATAGATGTCTGGATTGTCAATATGAATGAGTCAGATAAAACTAAATTATTAGAAGAATTTTTTACCTAGTGTAGCCAATGTGTAACGATAAGACTACCAAAGAGAATTGAAATACGAGTACTATTATAAAAATAATACCACAATCAACCATGGGAGCTTATCGTCTATGCATCGCCTAGCTCAGTATCTCAAGTGTGAGTTCTCGTCTTGTCTTAAACTAGGAATCAAACCATGAACCCTCAGCTGATATTAAATAAAACAATTTTTAACTAATCATATTTATTAAAAATAGGAAACAATCAACCCTGCCAATGCTTTACAATGAATACAATGTGGATGATACTTATGGCATCGATGGCATCAATGGGCTGCTTGTGTGACCTTCCAATTAGACGATTAGGTCCTCCTGGGAGCTGCAGTTATTTCATATGTGTGTGGCCTCCCAATTAAGTGGTTAGGTCCTCCAATAAAGTCAATAAATCATCATAATACGGCCAGTAAAATTTAGAATTAGCCAATATAGTACCAAAAAGAAATTTGATTAATTTATTAATGTTTTATATTTTGAGAACGATCTCCGAAGTAAAAATCGAAACGTTTGTGGCGTATTCCCAATAAAAATAGTAATTGCAAAAAGGAACAATAAAAAAATTGCTGTCCTGTTAATCCAACTTGGGTTAAACATGTTTAAGCTGCAGACTGTATAAGAATATTAAGTATAATTAAATATTTAATAATAAAAAAATAATAAAATATGCCCTGTTTAAAAAAAAAAATTAAGCATTGATGTATATGGAGTAACTATATTTAAGTTATAATTATTTATAGTAATTGAATTAACAGAAGTAGTGGCACAAATGTAGCAACTTCTTCCGCAACCGGTGGGAACGGATTTTTAGAATTCAATTTTTAACTGAAAATGACTAAAATAGCTTGATTATTTATAGGAAAATGTTCAAATAGAAAAATACCGTTGAGTTAGTGTGTGGTCTAAAATAAATTTCATCCAACGAAACCATCTTTCGGCGGTTTTTTTTGAGAGATTATATTCTATATTTACAGACAAAAATGAACACCTACTTTAGTCAAAACAACAAGGTGGTAGTTCTAACGGGACTATAGTACCCGAGCAGTAATTTTTGCAAAAAGGTTCATCGTATCTAACAGTTGTTTTATACATACCATTCACAATACAATCATAAACTGAGAACACACCGAATGTCTTCTTCTTATGGTGCCGTGCACCTATAGTGCGTTGGCGAATTATCTTAAGGTCAGACGTCTGTCTTTTGCGGCATGCAAAAGTTCGCCAGTGTTAGTTACGCCTGTCCAGTTCTTTATATTTCGCAGCCACGACATTTGTTTGCGACCTACTCCTCTCTTGCCCTCAATCTTCCCTTGGATAATTAGTTGAGGGATTGCGTATTTTTCCCCTCTCAGGATGTGGCCCAGGTATCCAATCTTTCGTGCCTTGATCAAGCTGAGCAATTCTCTCTCAGTATTTGCTCTTCTTAGGACTTCCTCGTTTCTCACCCTATCTGTCCATGGTATGCGGAACATTCTTCGCAAGGTCCACATTTCGAAGGCTTCCAACTTGTTAATGGAAGATATTTTCAACGTCCATGTCTCCATGCCGTATAACAATATGGACCATACATAGCACTTAACCATTCTGTAACGGAGATTGAAGGAAAGATTGCGGTTACAAAGGAAAGACACCGAATGTAGACAAGGAATACTCTGGGTGGTAACACTATATAATCATTCTGGCTTTATAACCGTGGGTCCTAGCCTCTTCAAGAATTTCTCTCCAATCGTCCCTATCCATTGCCTTCGTCCGCCAAGAACGTATCCCCATATTTCTCATATCTTCATCGATGTTATCAAGGAACCTTGTACTGGCTCTTCCTCTTTTTCTCTGACCAATGGGTCTATCAAGGAGCGTTTTTCTAGCTGGGTCATTTTGTCCCTTAGCAGGAGGTATGTCCTTAGAACCATTGCCGGCTTGAACAACAGAGTCAAACGAATATTAAAGACTCCATGCAATCGCCGAGGGCAAATACTCACCAGGCTTCCTCAAAGAAAAGTTCCGTTCCCTCCAGCCAAACCTCTACACAACACTGGACAAGAACTCCCTGATTAGTATTTTGAAATTCTTGAATCGAACCTCATCAAATATCGCAGTTAACACTGCACACCAAAAACGCTGATCAAGAGCCGTTCCATTGTATAACTGGTAACCCCTGAAAGTACCTCCTTGTCATGCTTGGCAAAGTTCACCCAAATTCCTCTTGTGCTTTTCAGAAACATCGCCTACACAGGCACGCCACCTTCTGACCCCCCTGCTCCTTAGTAGTCCACTACTTCTCCACTCGAACATCACTCAACACGTTTCTCCCCGCTACTACTCATAGAAAAAAAGAGGAGTACCCCTTCCTTGAAGAAGCTTAAGCTTAAGCAAGGTAAAAACACAGGATTCGGGTCATTTTGTTCCATCCCTATTACATGCCCTATCCATCTCAGACGTTCTATCTTAATACGTTTTACGATATCTGGTTCCTGGTATATCCTATAAAGTTAAAGTTGTATCGTCTTCTCCACACTCCTTTCTGTCTCTGAACCATATGTTGGACTGGGCGTATTATTGTTTTACCTTTGTAAAACATTCAATTGGTTATAAAATATATCTTTTGCTGTTTTGAAAATTATTTCATCAAAAAGTAGACATAAAAAAAATAAAACCTCAGAGATAAAGCTCTTCAAATATAAGGTAAAAGAGCACAAGCTTAATTTTTAGGCTGTAAAAAAAATAATTTAAGGTCCGGGCCAAAAAATTTTATAAGTAGACATTGTTGTATACATATCTACCTTTACCTAAATTTTTATACAATTTGAGATTGTCAGGAGAAAGTACTATGAGTTCACAAATGATAAAAAATTCGATTTTCGAAAACTATGGCTATTTTTAAAAAGGGTTGTATCTTCGAATCTACTAAATCGATTGTTATTTACCAATGCTAGTTTGAAAGGTATTTAAAAATCCTTTAATTTACCTGTTTGTAGATTTTTATTCTCGTTTGGTTAAATTTAGGCAATTAATTAAAAATCATAAAAATTTTTAAGTTTTCTTTTCGTTCTTCCTGACCTATAAAATAAAACTTATTTGCAGCTTTGTAAATTATTTTATCAAACAGTTGCCATTATAACAAAAAAAAATGATATACTGTGGGTTAAAATCGGCCCACTGGACTGAGATATAGCTCTTCAAATATAGGGCAAAATGGGCACAGTTTTGGCCCTTCCGAGGAGCATATCTTAGGCCCAAGGGCACCTAGAGGCCTAAAAATATCTATTGGCTACTTTTTTAAGGTACAACGGTATACTAAAACTTGGTAAAAATCCGCGGACCCCCTGCAAAAGTGGTCGAACACTTGAAGTAGTTATACACTTTAAATTTCCGTGGGCGCTGTATGTGCTTTCTGTGGTTTTCTGGATTTGACTCCGCGTTGAATAATTCTGATTTTGATAAAAACCATTATTTTGACGACGTTTCGGCAAGGTCGCACTTGCATTGTCAAGTCAGGTAGTAACGCACCTTGCTGGTACTTGAAGTGAACTAAGAAAGTAATTATTCGACAAATAGCTGCGTCAAACAAAATCAAAAAATAAATTAAAAATAAATTCATTTAGTAACTGTTAAGGGCAAATATATAATACGTGTAATATATTGTACGTATTATATAATAGTATGTTACATAAAATAATTATATAAGAACAATAACTACATTTAATTTTTTTTTACCAAAAGTAACCACTTTATTTTACACAAAATTTCACGGATTGCCATCCTTTCCCAAGATTAAATACAGTTTTTGCAGACCATTGTGTCCGCACAAAAGAAACTACAAAACAAACTATTTATCAAACAAATAAAAAACCTTAATCGCTCTTAACAAGCCCCCATAAAGGCTTTCGAGAATTTTTTAACCCTCTGGGGTTTGATTGTGGACCACCCTGGCTGATTTCAACTCTTAATAGTGCACTGTAAAAAATTGGAGCGTTAGAAATGATCTTCCTCGTAAAAGATGACAAATCGTTTTCTTTATGTTGTTGAATATAAGTGTAAAGTGAAGTCGAGTGAAAAAATGCATGGATCGTTTCGATAAATGTAGACTGTTGGAATTGAATGGTCGAAAATAATGGTTTTTACGACAACACCACCTGAATATAATACATTGTACAAGAGTTTAATACTTAATTCGTAGGACTGACTAGCAAAAACAAATATTTATCATCGAAAATACTATTTAAGAGTTATTGAAATCAATAATATTACCTTTAAAATAAATTTATACACATTTTCAAATTTAGCTAACATATCATATATATAACAGGTATCATAAAATCTCATAAATTGTCAAACTGAAAATAAAATTACCAACATGAATATCCTATGTTTTAAAATCTTTTTCATTTTTCCTTGGTCCATGTTAAACAGGAATATTAAAAAAGTCTGAAATAGCTCTGGTAAAAAATGGGAACGCACAATACTAAGATATAATTGGCGGAGGAATTATATTTATAAAAATGTCCAGTTGGACATTTTTCATCGTCAGCGAATCGTCAGCAATTGCAAAGAACTTCTTCGTCCATAACCAATATTAACCGTAACAGTTACATGAACTAAAACAATGAAATATTTATCCAATTTTATTGCAATAAACTAACTAAAACTAACCTACTTTTTCAAAAAAACATCCTATAGTGATAAATCAAATTTTTAAAAGAAAATAAATGAAAAGGTAAGTAAAGGTTGTGTAAATATGCTGAAGTTAGTTTTTAATTTTAATTCATATTTAAAAAGAAAGATTTATAACGACAACAATGCTAATCTGAATTACATCATTTCTTTACTTACTCGGTAAGGTGAAACGCGCATGTCATTCGCTTAAGAGGTGAGTGTCGAGAACAATTAAACGTCACACAGTGATATTTCGTTGAGTTGTGCCATTCGTCGGTTTTCTGGTTCCGATAAGGCTTCTCAGCTAAAGTTCGTCAGCTTCGTTTTGAGTATCAACCTCTAACCTGATTGATTGAGGCCGTACATGTGCCAAAAAATCCTAAGGCCAGCTTAGCGAGGAAAGAAACCTGGTACAAAAGATTTCTCAGTTTTAATGTTTAGTATACATAGAGCCTTCGGAATCAAGGCGGATCAATCTTTTTGGCCTTTAAAAATTTTTTAACAAGAGATGTCAAAAAAGTTGCCACAGGAATATCTGACTTGTGGTGACCAAATGAACAGAGATATTTAAGTCAAACTAAAAGATATCATGTCTAATTATCACCGAATTAAACCTGGAGTTCCAGATGGCAGCGTTCTGGGCCCCTTTTTAGAGACAACATATGTCCTTCAGTCACCTTTAACAATACACCAATTTCAATAAAACCAAAAAAAAATCTAACCAGAAATAAAATTGCTATGACTTCACTTAGGCGAAAAACTTACTTGGAGGGCATACGTTAAGGCCAAAAAACTGCAACTAGTCCTAAAAATTAGACAAATAATTTTTCTTTATGGAAAACAGTCATAATTATCACTTGCTAATAAAATAACTGTATAATTTTGGAGCCAATTTGGACATGCAGTACTAAACTCTGCAGATGCACCAAATTATCCAATACCAAGATACTACAAAACTTTCTAGACCAAAACCTTAAGCACCATGATAGACGAACCCTGATTCATGTTCAACTTAGCAATACATTAAGATTTAAAAATTTCATTCATTAATGATAAAATTCTTGTACTCAGAGGACATCTTTGCACATGCTCTGGATGAAGCACAAGAAGGAATAAAAGTCAATGGAAAAATCGTGAACAATATCAGGTATGCCGATGATACAGTACTGATTGCCGGCAGTAAAGAAAAACTACAGATTCTGTTAACCAAAGTAGTGCGAGAAGGAGAACTATACGGCCTTAAGGTGAATGTAAAAAAACCAAAACAATGGTAATTTCAAAAAAACACACACCAGTTATAAACATACTAGTCAACAACAATCTAGTTGAACAAGTGAAAAAGTTTAAGTATCTAGGCTGTTGGATACATGAAACCTTAGACCAAGAACAAGAGGTTCTAACGTAATCTTGATTTGTCCCTACGATACCGCATGATAAAGTGTTATGTATATAGTGTACTATTACACGGCGTGGAAGCTTGGACGGTAACAGTCAGCTCGTTACGACGTGTAGAGAGCTTTGAGATGTAGGTATTTCGTCGTATGCTAAAAATTCCATGGACCAACCGCGTTAGAAATGAAAAAGTTTTAAGGCGTATGAATAGAGAACGTGAACTGACAGAAATTGTCAAGAAGCGAAAACGTCTTATCTTGGACATATATTTAGACACGACAGGTATAACTTCCTTCAGCTTATTATAGAAGTCAGACTCGGCCCGGGTAGACGACAAATGACCTGGTTGCCCAACATCAAAGATTGGACAGGATTAGACTTTCAAAGTTTAATAAGGAAAGCCCAAAATAGGGAAGACTTTGCAGAGGTCATCGCCAACCTTCGCTAAGAAGACGGCACCTAAAGAAGAAGATACATAGTTTAAAAAGTAAATTGTAAATTTGCATTCAATAAAATAAAATAAAAAAAAAATATTTTGTAAATTTTTATTCAATCGCTATTTCACAGTTTATAATTCATAAAATTTCTCAGTTTCTCATCAAAAAACACTTTAGATTTCTATTGCGAAATCCGAGTACAGACAATTGATTCGAACAGATAGATACGCATTTATCGTGGTCCAACGTATTTCTTGGTTTCTATAAAGCGAGTCTATCATTTAGTGATCCATTTGTAACATGATACGTTTAAAAGCGTGCGCCAAATATTTGCAGATTCTTTGGGGATTTCGCGAAACATATGTCGGCAAATATTTGCTTTTCTATCGATTCATTTTGGTGGGTTCTCATGATTTTCCTCACTGAATGGAAACATTTTAAGCTCCGGTTTCAAAACCACTTTGTGTCTCATAAAATTCTTCGAAGGGAATATTTTTAATAATATTTATTACATAAAACTAATACCATTTGAAAACAAGTACTGGCTAAAATACACAAAGGAAAAATAAACAAGAACGAAAAAATGAAAAAACGTATAATTAGAAATGTAGAAAACTAAAGTAGGGGTATTAAAAGGTTTTGACTTTATTGTATCTTCAATATTACTATTTTTGATATTTTACCTCTTGAACAGATGTAAGAGGCTCCAAAGGTCCTCCATTATTTTTTTCTAACTCAAAATATTCATATAAATTCAACATAAGTTGCTGCGCTTGGAAATCTACCGTTTTTCCAGGCATATCTTAAAAATTATAATAATAAGTAATCTCGAAAATATGCAAATAAGATTCCGTTCAACAGAACTATATCCAGACTCATGTAGTATAATGAAAATTTGTAGATTAGAAAATATTACTTTTCTCATTAACTTAAAATCAAATAGTTACCGGAAGTAATCAAATTAAGAAAGCAACAGTTAGTCGATCTAACAATAATTATGCTTAAAAATATGTAATTCAAATGATATACCCAAGGACTACAAGATGCATAGTTTGAAAAACCAAAAAAAATAAATTCAAATAAATCAATAAACACGACAAATGAGCTAATGTCACTGTCAAATTATAAACGTCAAAATTTACAGTAAACAAGGTATCAAAGACATGCCATATTGTTGATCCTTGTTTAACTTATTGTGATTTCTATGGATAAGCGGTTTAATTTTGCAATATTAGTGTCTGTGAGTAAAAAAGAGACCTAGTATAAAAAGTAATTCGTAAATAATTTCATGCATGGGAAAGGATACAGTGGACGTACTTTATCAAGTAAAACCTTGGTGATTTTCTTTTAAATAAAATTTATACTACGTATACTCCTTGCATTCTGATGTATCCATTTATTTTAGTTTTTTTTTATTTATGTTGTTCAGAAACCCCGTTTCTTTTGAGACACTCTTTATAAAATGTTATCAGTGCAGCTTTAAATACCATTGGACAAAAATAAAGGAAAAAAATAAGTATAAGATAGGATCCATTTAGTTTTTAATACTTCAAGTCGAAAAAAAAATCAGATCAAAGCAGCCCACAAAGAAATCAGTGTTAGTTCTACTGTAATATTATTCTTTTTTTTTATAAATAGTCTGGTGTGCGCTGAAAAGGATGTTCTTGTAGGCATACAATTTTTTTTTCGTTTTTCTCTTTTTTTTAAGCTAGAATAAATGATTGTGTTTAATTTATTTTCTAACTAAGGATCAATAGTTTTTGTTTCATTATATTGTTTTCTTATTATTATTATTCTTTGTAAGTTAGGAAATAATTATTTATTTAGTACGAACAAAACCAAAGTAGAACCTAGTAACAGAAGAAGAAGAAACAGAGAAAAGTCAAAGAAGCAGCTCTCATCCTACTTGACGAAGAAAATGTGGAGCAAACCCATCAGCAGAATCAGCAGCTTCGGTCAATTTTGCCAATACTAAAAGAAGAAGTCAAGTAGAAGTAACAAAACTATACCAACAATAGCGGAGTAATAAGTCGGAGAAATATCACTTAAAATTTATACACAATACATATCCAACACACAATACACAAACACAAATCTACGTTACACAACCATAACTACGATACACATTACACAAACATTAACACAAAAAACACAAAATAGTCAGAATTTGATATTCCTACGGTAAGAATAAGTGAGCGTCTATTATCGGTCTATTATTGGATACTACAAGTTTTAAATTTGTAGCATTTGCAAATTTCTTAAAATATATATTGAAATATATTGAAATCCCCTCGTATTTGCTAAAGTATCGAAGAATATTTTTAGTGTATTTCAGTTCCTATCGTACGTATTAAAACACCGAATTCTTTCAATTCATCTTACCGTCACCGAGGTCGAAAATACACCATTTTAGAGTTTGTTTATTATTTCACAGATGTGTATTTTCTCGGCATTATTTGATCGTTAAACCGCTCGATACGGCGTTTTAAATAAATATTCCCGTTTATTGTTTTGTTTATACCAAGTTAAGAGAATGAATTTAAAAGATAATTGCACACTCTCGCTGAGACGTGGTCAAGAGCGGTAGGCTTCAGCGTTTAGTCCAAATTTTCTTCAGATTCGTAAATGTCTTTTTTATTGTTTCTTTTTTATGGAAAATAAGTAATTTTGTAGCAGTTTAATGGTTCAGTTACAGTTTTAAATGAGGTTTTGAAAGATATACACATGTTCCAGTTTCCTGTTATTTAAAGAAGCCTAGTCTAAAGTTGCCACTTACACTCACTTTTGTTTTGTCCCTGGTCGTTGTTCCAGACCAGAAGCCTAGTCTATTTGTTCCTGTGGTAGAAAGTGTAAGCCCAGTTCTACCCCAGAAAGCAGAAACCAGTTCTAAGCAGAAATTCCAGTGAAATCTGGTTTCCACCCTCAGCATTTTTGTGCAAAACCCCAGTGCAATCCAGGTAACTCTTGTGTTTAAATTTTAAAAGAAGTAAAAATAAACATTTTGATTAATAATTGCTTTCATCATTTAAGAAGATAATTTTTTATTTGTAATATTTTATTTGTGTTATAAATTATAGCCCAGTAACAATAGTAAGTGTTTCTCTTTGATATTTTTGTATTGTCTATTTTTAAGTATTTTTGTATTGTCTATTTTTGAGTATTTTTGCATTGTCTATTTTTGTGGTGTTTGTGGTGAGACAACATTCAATGTTTGATTTATTTCTCTAAACAATTTTTTTATTTATCTAAAAAAAGTTTATAACCCCTTTTTTAAGTTAACCCCCATTTAAAAAGAAATATTTTTCATTTCTAATAATTATTTCAATAGTTACAACTAGTTGTTGTAATCGTTATAATTTGTTACCTCGAAGCGGCATCCATTTTAAATTGCTAGAGGTCTTTCTTGTGTTTTGTTTTGTTTGTTCCAAGAGATTCATGTAAGTACCCCTTTGTTTCATTTTTTTTTCATTTCATTTTTTCAACCATAAGCATACTGTTGCCTACAAGCTCGAGGCCAAGCTTGTCAACCGTTAAATTTGCAATGACATAACGTAATAACAAGTTGGTTATACATTTTCGCAGACTTCTTAAAATAATCTTTTTTGAAAACGATTTCCGGAGTGGAAATCGAAACGTCAAACTTTAGATAGTTAAAAATGTAATTTTCGTAACAATCAATAAATGTGGCTTAATCCCGTATAAAAATAATATTTAAACCATTTTTATATATGTATTACCCATTATCATTATTTTCGAAGTAATTTTGTTAAAGAGCAGGCGGCCAGTCTGCTGTTTAACAATAATTGTATTACATTTAGTCCATTTACAATTAGGGTTTATTTCATTAGAGTCGAAAATAGCAATAAATTTTCCAGCAACGATCAGACATTCGACACGTCTCGTAAAAGCGATTCGACTCGCCGAAATTATTCCTCGGCTAAAATGAAATCATAATAGAAATAATAAGGGAAGAGAAGAGAGACGGCGAGAGAAAAGACGTAGCGGCAGACTCGGGTGTTTTTGTGCAGCGCCATGTGCTTTTATAATCTTATATTAATAATTCAATGTTCCCTCTATTATAGTAATAAAGTAATATGTCATAAAGAACCCGATGCGACCAGATGTCGGAGATTTAATATCATCCCCCTTATAGCTTCGTCGTTCTTCGAGAGGATTCGGAAGGATCTCGTACCGGGTAACACTTGCTGGCAGATAATGAGGAGGCAGGAATTATTAAAATCTAAGGCGGCTATTGTAACTTCATTTCCGGATTTATTCTGCTTTTATTGGACTTTTCGACGTTCGTCGATTTTGGATTACGTCATGGATGAACGATGAATTTTTTAATTAAATGGGCATTATAAGTTTTATAGGACTTCACATTTCATAAGGCTATGAAAAACATTTGTATATATTTACGTGGCTAACTTCAAGAAGTATGTAACAAATTAAATGAAAATTAGAAAAACTATGGTATATTTAGGAATATTGTTTATTATTATACGGGGTGTCCCCGAAAATGGTGCGTTCCTTTAAGCTATGGATATAATACACAATTTGAAACAAAAAAGTCGAGTAACATTTTTTAACTCCGCCTGCAGTTTTGTTGGGTGGATCGAGTAGCTCGACAGAACTCTTGCCGGTCCCAACTCCGGATAAAGGAGGAGGGAGTCTACAGCCAGGTTAGCACCCTACTGACAGACTTTAAAACCATACAGCTCATAGAAACAGGATTATGCCTCGGAACAGGAATTATTTCATTACGACAACTAACGCGAGAAAGAGCACAACGAATTTATGGAAAACGAGAAATATACTTTGTATCGGTACTTGGAACGTAAAGTCTCTAAACACAAGAGAGCTGGAAATTACAAAAGAGCTTGTAGAAAAAAAATATAGACATAGGTGCACTAGAAGAGACGAAGAAAAAAAGGAAAGGGTCAAATTATGCTAGATGACTATCTGATGATTTACAGTGGTGTTGCGAAAGAAACCAAAGCCAAAGAAGTGTCGCCCTGTTAGTACACAGAAATTTTTACACCAAGTACAAGAATGTAAATATACCTTTGAAATAATAGTAAATGTACAAGTGAAACTGGATGTCAAACCTCTGAATGTGATAGTAATCTATGCACCAGAGAACAACAGAGATACCACCACAAGCGAAAACTTCTACGAACACCTTCAGACCGTAATAAACGAGATCCCAAATGATGAATATATAATCATTATGGGTGATTTTAACGCTCGTGTTGGCAATGATATAGTTCCAGGAATGAAACAGCGATATAACGAAAATATCAGAAATGAAAACGGAGACCTTCTGACGGACCTCTGCAACATAAACGAGATACGTATTAATAATACATTTTTCCCTCACAAAGAACAATACAAATACACTTTTGAAAACAGTAGAGGACAAAGATCTATGATAGACTATATTCTGTCGAATAGAGAGTTATAGCCCTCTCAAATCTTGGATGTAAGAGCACTAATATTAGCAGAAATAGGAAGCGATCATAAATTGGTATTGTGCAAAATCCGAATGAAAACACATATATGTAATAACAAAACACCAGAATACACCACAAACATAAAAGTCCAAAGCTTACAGGATGACTCCACAAGATATTTATTCCAGAAAAGAATAACCGAAAAAAGCAGAAATACATATATCACAGAAAGTGATGGAGTCGAAGAAAGCTGGGCAAAAATTAAGTCTAATACCTTGTCCTCGGCCAAGGAAGTCCTTGGTGAAAGAAACATAAATAAAAATAAATCATTCCCAAGGCGAAGAACTATGTTTTGTACAGAAGTAAAGGAAAAATGTAAAGAAAAGAAAAAAGCTTACCTGAAATACATGTCAACCAAAACACAAGAGGCATACCATAATTACAACACAATTAGAAACGAAACACATGCACTTGTAAGAAAAATAAAAAATGATCACTGGGAATGCTTTTCAAAAGAAATGAAACATGATTTTTACGGTCGACAAAAGGAAATATGGCGCGTCATAGAGGTTAAAGAACGGAGGAAAAGGAACTAATAGAATCTAAACACATACAAAAGAATACGTGGATTGACTACCTAAAACACTATATGCAGAACAAGAACAAACGACGCTAGAACCGGAAAAAACAGAAATTATTACAAATGAAGAACTTAATATAAATGTACAGGAAGTTCAGAAAACACTTAAAAACCTGAAGAACAGAAAAGCAGCAGGTAAAGACGAGATACCAAACGAGTTAATGAAATATTGTGGAGCAGCAATGACAGAACAATTAACAACATTAATTAATAAAATTATAAAACAGAATAAAATACCGGAAGAATGGAGAACGAGCGAACTAATTCTACTATTCAAAAAAGGACATATAAAACAGCCAGAAAACTACAGAGGTATAAACTTGTTAAATACTACGCTAAAACTTACAACTAAAATTTTACAAGTGCCAATAAATCAGAGGATTTTAGAAGTTTAGCAGATGAACAACAGGGTTTTCATAGTCGAAGATTGTGTACAGATGCAATATTCGTAATAAAGCAAATTACTGAGAAATCACTAGAGTATAATAGACCAACATTTCTGTGTCTGATTGACCTAAAAAAAGCGTTTGACAGGGTAAGACTCAAAGATGTAATCCATCTTCTGTATAATAGAGAAATTCCCCTAAATATTATAAAAACTATCGATAACATCTACCAAAACAACAAAGTGGAAGTCAGAATAAATATACAACTTACAGAACCTATAGCAATAGGCAGCGGAATAAGACCCGGGGATTCATTGAGCCCCATGCTCTTGAATTTGATCATGGATGAAATCATCAAAATCATTAACAAAAGAAGAGGATACAGAATGGGAAACAAAGAAATCAAAATACTCTGTTACGCAGACGACGCAATATTGATAGCCCAACATGAAGATAGTCTGCAAAGACTGGTCCATAGATTTTACATAAGAGCAAGAGAATTTAATATGACAATCTCATCTCAGAAAACTAAAACAATAGTAGTCAGAAAAGAACCAACCAGATGTAAAATAGAAATTGATAGCATCAATATTGAACAAGTAATGGAAATAAAATACCTGGGAATTACACTGTCTAGCTATGGAGACCTAGACAAAGAAGTGCGAGATAAACTACAAAAAGCAAATAGACTGGTAGGATGCCTTAATAACACTATATGGCGAAACAGACACATTAACACTGAAATGAAGTCAAGAATTTATAAAGCCAGTGTAAGACCAATAATGACATATGCCTCAGAAACAAGACCCGACACAGCCACAACGCAAAGGCTACTGGAAACGGCGGAGATGAGAGTACTGAGAAGAATTACAGGAAATACGCTGAGAGATCGAAAGAGAAGGGAAGACATTAGAAGAAAATGTAACGTACAGTGAGTGTAACGTACAGTAAATGTAACGTACAGTACAATGAATGGACACAAAATAGAAAAAAAGAATGGAATAACCACATAAGCAGAATGGAGGAGACCCGTGTCGTCAAAATAGCAAGAGATAAGTCACCAATCGGCAGAAGAAGTATCGGACGATCGCGCAAAAGATGGAAGGACAACCTTCCATAGAGGTATTAATCAGCCAATGAACAAGCAGAATTGCTTATAAAGAGGAAGAAGAAGAAGAAGTAATTATTTTTTTAGAAAATTAAATAAACTGGCATCGGCAAACGGCATACGCAGTGAAAGCGCTTCTGAATAAAGACTCGTTTGTGACTTAGGATATTTAGCATACCAACTATTCAAGGTTGTTTACATCTGAGGAAATGTAGGTAATACCTGCAAAATAATTATTTCTTGCTTTAATAATGTGGCGTGTGCTATTATCTGAATTAATTATTAAGGTTTTGGATTAAAGTTCGAAGTTTTAAATAAATTATTATTTTAACTATAGTAACTAAATAATATGGTTTAATTCCTAAAAAGTATTTAATGCAACTAAGAAAAGTTATTTGCAATGTTTTTCCGAAACGTATTGAAATGAATTGTTAAAATGTCAATTATTTACAATAAAAATCTTTTAACTGAACTATATAGTTCTATATATTGTAGTATGTATAAATTCCTTATAACCATCAAATATTTAAAGTATATATAAAGTTCATAGACGACAAGAGACGGTTCCCCAATAGGACGACGATCAGTAGAAAAACCACGTAAACAATGGAACGACAATTTACTGGCGGCACATTGAAAAACAGACTGAGTCATGTCTACATAAAAAGAAGAAGAAGACATTGTACACAAGCATGGAATCATGGTTCGAAATAATTTCACTGAATGATTTTTGGTGCAGTGTTCGTGATTAATATCCACAACTTGCTACTGAGGCTTTGAATATTCTTCTGCCGTTTCCAACAACGTACTTGTGTGAAATGGGATTTTCAGCCTATACAGGTGCAAAATCGAAATAACACAATAAATTGAATGCCTAACAAGACTAGTTTTATCATTTGCTTACTAAGTTACTACTTATTTAGTAAGTCTTACTGTAGCTACCTTTTTTCTACGATAATTATTAAAGAATACAAAGATAACTCGTTTTGATTTTCGTTTAGGGCTTTTAGGGTTTAGAGTTACGCTAAAAATTTAGTGTTTTAAAAGGGTTCTGCCAAAAAAATTTCCAAAAAATTTGGGAACTGCTGGTATAAGCTTTTCTTCCAGGACCCGAAGAACCTAACCGTTGATTTAGCACAATAACAGTCTAATTACATTTTTAGTACTACAGTTTTATTGGGTTGTGTTTTTAAATTGCACCTCTATTTTTCTAAGACCTACAGTTTGGATCGTGATTCCGTCCAAATCTGCATTACCAGAAATAGTCTACTAAAAAATCTTTTCGTCGAAAAAAATAAAAAAAAAAAAGAACTACAAAGACGAAAATAATAAGATTAACTACAAATTAAGATGACAACTAATATCAAGTAAATTAAATATAATAAATGTCACTTGTTTAAATACTTTCTCAATGTTCTAGTTTTTGGTACTATTTAGTTGGGCGAATACTGTAGATCTAATATCATTCGGTTGAAAAATCTTCGTACAATATTTATAGGTTACAAATCCTTCCCCCTTCTGCTTTTATTTCTCAAAATTTGTGAATTGCTACCGATGAAAAAGTTACAAAAACAGTCCCGTCAAAGTATTTATAGATCCTTGAAGCGGAAACAGTGGCAGTGTCGATTCCCCTTTGAAAGGAGAGCACCAATAAGGCCGGCGCTTATTATTAATTGAAACGAGTCAAAAACAATGGCCATTCTGCCGGATGCGGTAAAAATCAATCAGTGCACACAGTGTGTATTTGCAAAAACGGCGTTAATCGTATTACTAATAGTCCAGCGGTGACGGGCCCCACTGCGAAAAGGACCCCGAAGGGATCGGATCGCGGCCCTCGTACGACGAGCTCCTGCAAGTGACAGCTTTTATAAGGGTGTCGGATTCCTGCCGGGCCCATAGGCGCCCGTGGTCGCGGGGGCGAGAAGCCGGAACGGTCCCTCGGGGCTCTTTACATTTAAGATTATTCATTGTAAGCGGGTAGTAAGGCCGGTTTATGAGTAATTACCCAATGTTTGTTTTTGTTTTACTTAAACCTATAACCCTTCTGGATCATATAATTACATAAAATCAATTTCAGTAAACAAAAAATATACAAGTCGAATTAAAAAGGTGTACGTTTGAGTAAAGAATTAGATATAATTTATTTTATTATTACTTCTTTAGAATTAGGATATGAAGAGATATATCGTCGCTAAGATGTCAAAACCCCGTATCTCAATTTTCGATGGTTTTGCGTTTTTTGTGTGGCCTATATTAAGAAATCGAGCTGCATCGATTGAGAAACCTCTTATTACAAAGCATGTGAAATTGCACCTCCGTCACTCGAATTTAGAAACCTTGTATCTCACATGTTGTACACGAAACCACGTAAGTCAACACGTGTCTGAAAAATTGTTAAATACTGAACATTTTTGTGCAGTTATATAGGTTTATAAGAATTATAACTATTTATTAGAAGCTGTGCGAAGTGAAAACATCTTATTACTTTGTTTTAATAATACGTAGATGCATTGTTTTACGTTAAACAGAAACATAAGAATTATAACTATTTATTAGAAGCTGTGGTAAGTGAAAACATCTTATTACTTTGTTTTAATAATACGTAGATGCATTGTTTTACGTTAAGGCTGTTTTAGCAGTTCAAGCCAACTGCGATTTGAAATGGGCGTATCACTTACTTTTCTACACTGCTTACGCCAGACCATCTTTACTCAGTGCCGCCGGCCGACGGGTAGTTTAATGACAACAAATACATTATTCTCCATTCAAATTAGTTTTAACACGAACTAACTGACCGTACGTTCATGAGATTTGACGTCACGAAGGCGATAACGATGAAACTAAGCCCAATGATGAGTAACACGTTTCATTATTAGATTTCAGTATTTTTAGGCAATTTTCTTTAAAGTTGGAACACGCTTTTCTCGATTATTACTGGACACAGAAAGGTGAAACAAAAATCAACGATTACAGAAAAAAAAACTCTTTCGAGTGATGGGCGTAAAAAGTTTGGTTATAATAGAACGTTAAACAGTATATTCCAATTTTTCAACAGAAGTTTCAAAAAAATAAAAAAAGTAAAACCATCAGTTTAAAGGCAACATAATTTCGAATAACGTGTCCAAATTTCGAGACATTTTGTCAGTAAATAACAGAGAAAACACTGTCTCTAGGTTTTGATGCACCGATAAAACAGCCTTAAACAGAAACATAACTATTATTATTTCAAAAAATTTGAGGTTATAATGACACAATTATTATATTTCAATTGATCAACTGAAACAAATTATATAAATCAATTAGGGAAAAGCAAAAACTTGTCAGTTGGTATAAGAATTTCCAAAATAATGTATTACAGTGAATTTTTAAGTGAAAAAAATTGTGATACAAGTTTCTGTTACCTACCAAAATATAATCAAGTATTTACAATATTGATTTACAAGGTTTTTTGGAAACAAAATAAGTGTTTTTTTGTTTTATTTTTAGGCAAGCCGGGCTTCGAGAATAGTTAAATCAAAACTAGAAAGTCTAGAAGAGAAATTCTGATATTGACCAGAATGAAAGTACTACCAATCAAAATTCACATTCTAAAGAGGAGGTCGCAGAACTTAAGAGCCGTCATAAAGAAGATTGGAAAAAAGCAAATACAGGCTTTGAACAACTTTATGAGACCTTTCGAGAAGAATCCTCCAGTTTCCAGCACCTTACTTCTTCATCACTCTGTTCACAAAACATTCAAGTGTATTCCTGTGTTATTTTTAACCCAAGGAGTACTGCTATTCAAACAGGATCTCTTTTAAAAAATGACGCCCAAAGCAGATGCTTGGCTAGTATTAATATAGATGATAATGGTAGGAATGTCGATGTGCAAGATCAGATATAAATCACACATTAGTTAAAAAGATCGCGCTAAAAAGGAAAAAATCAAGGATAAAGAAGATGCATTGGAAGGAAAAGTGTGCGTATTTACGATGGATGTACAAGCGGTCCAACTTGTCCCTGTCGTCCCAGCAGGCATGGTATACTTTAAACAGAAACTAGCATGCCATAACTTCACCATCTATAATTTAACAAATAGTAAGGTAGTTATGAGGGAGGGGGCAAAACACATGCCAACTCCTTTACATCTTGTATAATTGATTTTTTAAATGAAGAGTTAGATGCCCAAGAAAAGGACAAACCAAAAAATTTTTATAGCGATGGATGTTCTGCACAAAATCGCAATGTGACATTGGCTAATGCACTTCAGCTTTTCTGCAACGCAAATGATACGGTAATTATACAGAAATATTTAGTTAAGGGTCACTCGCAAATGGAGTGCGATAGTGTGTGTTTCACTCCACCATTGAAAGAAAGAAAAAAAATAAATGCATTTATTCACCATCCAATTATGTAGAAATAATTAAAGAGGCCCGTAGATATTCCAAAAATCCATACAAAGTTAAATACATTGATCACCAATTTTTTAATGACTATTACTATATTAAGTATTATTCATCCATTCGTCCAGGGAAAAAAGTGGGAGATGCATGCGTGAATAATCTGAGGGCTCTAATGTATTCCACCTTTCCAATTCAAACTAAACTTTGACGAGGAGTGGCAGTTTTTACCAGTTCGCAAAAATACAAATAATGCAGGAATCACAAGAAAAATGTATAATGACCATTACAGAAGACAAATTAAAATCACCTGCAGTCTCTTAAGACTGTTATTAACCCAAATTATCACGGTTTTTATGACTCGTTGAAGCACTATTGTTGTTTTTTTTTGTTTTCAAAATATGGAAAATAGTTGTGTTTATTTTATTTTATATCAGAATGCTTGTGTAACATGTTTGTTTTATTTCTTTGAAGAATAAACATTTTATTTTTCTTCGGTAATATTGTTTTTTGTGTGTAAGAAAAGCGTAAGAGAGCTGAAAATATGCTACCAAAACCTCGTAAGACCTGAAATTAAATACTATTTAAATTTCAAAAACTCGTATCTCACGATTTTTTTCCAAAAAAATCTAACTTTATTTTTTTAGAGTTTAATCACTATCACAAATAATTCATTTCGTGGAACTACCCACATTTCAGAAAAAAAAAGTTTAGAAGTTATATTTTCTACTATGGGAAGTTTTAGGTGATTTCCCAAAAAACACTAATTTTGAGATACAAGATTTTGACATCTGAACGACGATATAGACAACCAAACTTATATGGAATCAACTGATATTCTTTATTTTAAAGAAATTTAATCACCAATACATAAAAATTAAAAAAAAAACAGTAAACTTTTGAAATAATAAATTTAAACCACGTGTTTAAAAGTCAATAACATAAAAATTTTCAATACAAAACGATTAATGTTTAAATTGTTTTTATTTATTTTTGTTTTTTTTTTGGTAGTCTGTGTTTCTACCTTTAGACCTTAGGCAAGCTTCAATTCTCGTGGGCATGCTCCTAAACAAATTGTCAATATTTTGTTGTGGTAGATTGTTCTATTCTTCAAGAGCAGCTTGTACTAGCTGTGCAGTATTTTGTGGATTCTCCAGATGAGCTTTAGTTTTTTTTTATATCCGTTTATCTCCATATAGATGAGCATTTCCCACAATTGTTCTCTAGGGTTAAGGTCGGGTGAGCAAGTAGGCCATTTTATAACAGTGATATCTTTTGCTTCAATGAAGTCTGTAGTCACTCTGCTGGTATATTGTGTAGGTTCATTATCATGCAGTAAATTAAATTTTCTCCCAAGCACCTCTCCAGAGCCTAACTACAGGTTCTAGAACCAAATCAACATACCTACAAACTGTTAAAGTTGGTTTAATGGATATTGAAGAAGATTTTTGCTGATCATAATGCCTCCTCAGAACACGACACTTCCTCCTTTATATATGTGAGCAAATCTGACAATTTCCGTTTTTGCTTGTCTTCCTCCACTCTCTAAGTAGACGAATTCGGCGGTCATCTGATTTTTCACAAATCCTGATTTCATCTGAAAATTTTGCCAATTTCCAATGTTCCAGTTTTGATGTCGAAGACATCAATTTAGCTGATCAATCTTGAGCTGCCTGGATAACTCGAGAAGCCGTAACTGTCTGCTGCTCTATAGTCCTTAGGTACGAAGATTTTTTTCTTATCGTTTCAACTTAAACATACACACCTGTAGCTTCCAAAAGTTGCCTTTGGAGCTATAGGTAAGAAATTTTTGGGTTTCTTTTTGGAGACTTTGTCTTAGTCATTCTTCTTCTTTACGTGTCATCTCCGCGACGGAGGTTGGCAATCGTCATGGCTTTTCTGATCTTAGGTGCTGCCGCTCTGAATAGTTCGATTGATGTGCATCCATACCATTCCCTCAAGTGACGCAACCATGAGATTCTTCTGCTTCCTACACATCTCTTGCCCTGTATTTTCCCTTGTGTAATTAATTGAAGTATGTTGTATCTTTCATTACGCATAACATGCCCAGGTATGGCAGCTTTCGTGCCTTAATGGTTTCCAAAATTTCCATTCTTTTGTTTACTCTTCTCATGACTTCGTTGTTTGTTACATGCTCGGTCCATGATATGTTCAGGTTTCTTCTATACACCTACAGTTCAAATGCTTCCAATTTTTTAGTAGTCGACGCGTTAAGTGTCCATGCTTCTATTCCGTAAAGCAGTTTTTCCATTTTACCGTTAATTGTCAGGTTTTCACCATTATTTTGGGTTTTTGATATCCTCATAAATTTAGTTTTCTTGATGTTTATTGATAATTCATATTTTTCTCCATACTCTACTACCTTGTTCATTAGCTTTTGGAGGTCTTGGAGGTTGTCTGCTATTATAATAGTATCGTCCGCATATCTAATGTTGTTAATTGGTGTTCCATTGACCTTTATTCCCGCTGTTTCTCCCTCAAGAGCTCTTTTCATAATTTCTTCAGAGTATACATTGAATAGTAGGGGTGACAATACACACCCCTGTCGCACTCCTCTTTTAATTTTGAACTCTTCTTATGTATGTTCATTAATGCATATGTGTGCCTGCTGTTTCGAAGGTCATTATATTGTAATTGTTTTGCTTTGAGGATGTCCATTAGCTCTTTGTGGCGGACTTTATCGAAAGCCTTGTTGTAATCTATGAAACAGACGTAAATATCTTGGTTCGCATCCAAGCATCTCTGGATTAGTACTTTGAATGCAAAGAGAGCGTCACGGGTACCTACGACTCTACTGAATCTAAATTTTTAGTAATTTCTAACACTGCCGCCTTGTTCCTCTGAGATATACCTTGCTCCACAAGACCAATAATATTTACCCTTTGCACATGTGTCAACCCCACATAAGGCATATTTTTGTTTTGGAACGCAAAAATAAGTTAATTTATTTTCGTTTAATTTACAACTAAAGCAAATAATCTATAACGTACGGAGTTGTGTTAACTGATTGTTTTATGGGTTTATTAATTTTCTATAAAAAGCTGGACGACATATCTTCTGCTGAGAAACACAAAGCCTCGGCTGTTGACTTTAAGACTTGTGGATTTGCACCCCATTTGCTCCTATACTACTATACTGAATAAAAGCAAAACAAGAACTGGTATGGCCAGTTGAGAAGAATGTCACACTTAAGATTACCGAACCAAATTTATAGTTAAGTTCCACAAAGAAGAAGAAAGAGAGACCGCTCAGCAAAAAGTTGAAAAATCATATCAAAGATGATATCAAAAGGGTGATGAAAAGCAGAAATTTGGACAGAGATCTGGAAGGATAAAAAAGAATGGTATAAAGGGTGCGAGAAACGCTCAAGTTGGCTGTCGAATCGCTAGAATATATTATAATATATACAAGATATTGTAGCGCCCCCACAACGGTAATGCTATTAAATAAGTGAATAATACTTTAATAAGGGTTTTTAACTATAATTTGTAAAATATAAATATGATATCGACACTAAGAATGTGTTTTTACGCGAATGTGACGATATATCGTCAGCGATATATTCCTATTACATACGCAGCTTGATGTTTAACTGTCGAAATCGGACATAACTTTATTTTCAACCAAAACCCATAGAAAAAAAATTCTAAATGAAAGCATATCTGTCCCCTTTTGCCTCCGAATAGTATATTCATTTTAATTGATATACTTTTAACAAGCGTATCATTATGACTATTATGCTAGCGATGATCGATCGTTGTGGAAGGAGCACCTTTACGATATCGATCCCACTGAATATTGTCGATTCTCCATTGTCGAGAGCAGACGCAACAAAAGGCCGATGACAAATCAGTTTTTATTTGGCTGATTGATGATAGGAAATCGCAAAAATAAATTCTTTGAAGCTAACGGTGTTATATAATGTGTTATTCACTTAGAATATTTTTGATTATTGCGTGAATTTTTCTACACTTTATTTAAAAAAAATGGTACAAACGTTACACAATATTTTACTTCAGTTTTTAATTTAAAACTATTTGGATTATGTTCTTTCTTTCATCTTTCATCTTTCGAGCAATACTTTTATTTAAAGTACCTTCTAGTCGTTGTCGTGTATAAAAATACAGTTTACATCAAAGAAGTCTAAGTGTGTGATACATCTTCATTGAGAAGGCTAATAAATGGAAAATAATCTCTTCAGCTCGATTTCCTGATTCTACCGAGTTTGATAAACTGGGATACTCCAGTCATATTTAACAAAGAGAAAGATAATGGGGGTGAAGATTGAAGAAGTCTTAAAGAGTTTTAAAACATTCTATACTAGCTTAAAATTGATATATGACACTGAACCCAGATTTCATATCGTTGGTCTTCACAAAAATTACAATGGCTATCCACATTTTCAAATTTATTCTATGATTATTAAGTTTTTCAGCCAAGAAAATCTACGACAACCTGAATCCTAATTATCACCAAAGTTACCTTTAATAATAAGTTGAAGTACTTGGCATTTTTGTTTTAGGCAGTTATTTCCGAAATACTCTAATTTGTTTATAATGTTTTGTGTATGTAGTGTGATAGTTTTGTTTGTTTATTTAGTTGGTTGAGCAATTCTGCGTTTGTAAATATGTCGATCCACAAAATTCGCAGCATACCCTGGTAGATTTCATTTCTAATGCTTCCAGTTTCTTACACATGGCATCTGTAAGTGTCCATATTCAGACTCCATGAATTACCATATTCAAGACATAAAATGTGAAAATACGAGTCTCCAAAGGTCAACTGATATTCCTAGTACATAGTAGACTCTTTATTTTTATAAAAGCGGCTTGAGCTTATTTCATTCAGGACAATATCTTATGTGTAGTTTTCATTAAGTATACAGCCCAAATAATTGTACGGCTTAACGTGTTCTATGGTTTTTTTCGTCACGTTCCAGAACACTTAACACGTTCCCCAGACTACTAGCCACTCGGTCTTCTAGCGTTGGGCTAAGAATAATCGTTCTTCAAAGTTTTTCACGTATTGCTTTATCTGGAGCTATAATGTCTGCTAAACGCTACATCTTAGGTTTCACTGCTTAAATAGCTTTTATAAAACTTCCTGGATTTCAGAATTTCTATTGTTTTGAGCCTTATGAGCTTGGGTTTATATAAAAAATGTTTTGACCAAACGGATACAATATGGCTAGTCCATATTAAAATCATTACTAACTAAGCAAATTCCTATAAAGCTATAGGTAAAACAGACTTAATTCATAGAGAAGAAGAAAAAATAGCAGGAAGAGGTTACAAAAAAAAATTAAAATATATTGATATACTCATAATGTACCGGGTGGTCCAATAAGCCGATCTCTCGGCTATATATCAGAAACTATTCATGTTATAACTTTAGGAGAAAAAATTCCTTGGTAAAATTGGCCAAGAGATATCGCTGGAAATAACTTTCAAGTTTCTGGGTTAACCGCTAGGGGGCGTAACCTGCGAAGAAAACTTCGAAAACCAGTTTTTTGGGAAATATGCCCAATTATACCAAGTGTTAAATAAGTAAACTAGAAAGAGGCCTAAATTCTGCATAAAGTTGTTCAAGTACTTTTTTTGATTTTTTCAAATAAAGGGTGGGGGAGAGTGGGAAAGTATTTGTGGATAAATACCTATAACTTTGCTTTGGATCAACCGATTTTAACGAAATTAGTGTCATTAGAAATATCGTAGAGGAATTAATTTACATCTATTATAAAATAATTGCAGTTAGTTTTAATTGCCATAGGTAGAGGGTACTTTCGAATAGAAAAAATTAAAATTTGTTTTTCTTCAAAATGTTTAATGGAAACACCTATTTATTGTAAATTATAATGGAACTGGTTTAAATTCGTAACAAAATGGCGTAAACCGCGTGTTAATAGCTTTTGTCGAACTCGAGATATGAATAAAAACGCATATAGTAGGATCGTTTTAGCCTGTCGCATAAGTAATAAAAGTGTCTGTTCAGATTTGCCTCAGGTAGTCAGCGGTTCTCAAATTAAAAATGTACGGTTTTCTTAATTTGATAATACGACATTAGGGATTTTTTTAATAAAATAACTTTGTATTATGTTTTATAATAATTGAATATCATAATGTAAATTGATGAAAATTGAGTATGAAATATACAGGGTCATTCACGCAACATGTTGGTTAAAAGTTTTCAAAGTTCTGGTCGTCACTGGTTTCTGCAAACTTGGAATAATGGGTTATAATAATAATAATAATAATAGCGTTTATTGTCCAACAGAATCCATTTATAGGACAAAATACAATACTAAAGTTAAATGATATATTAATAATTCATAAGTACTAACTAAATAACACATTTTTCGAGTATTTTACCTTAACATAAAGAAACTACTCAATCACCTAGGTAGATCTCAGCCATCCTAGTAAGCTGCTTAAAACTGCAGTGAAATATATCGCAGTAAGCACTTAAGGAATTATAATAGTTGCACATGAGAAATAGAGGAGAATTTAACATAAGATTAGTTCTAGCTTGTGTATTTCTGAACGTAATCGAATTTCTCACTGGATAAGATGGAACGTTAAAATTTATTTGTCGAAGAATATCAGGGCAGTCAATGAGATTATGTAGTAGCTTGTACAGGAATATTAGGGAGGCATTAATTCGTCTAGATTCTAATGATACTACGTCCAAACCGCTACACAACTCACTATTGCTGATGCCCCTCTTGTGATATATGCCGTTAATTTTGAAAGACAAAAATTTTAAAAATTTACGCTGCACCTGCTCTATAAGTTGGATATGTACATCATAAAAAGGTGACCAAATGACAGAGGCATATTCCAGTTTACAGCGTACAAAAGTGTAATAAAGTAATTTAATTGCCTTAATATTAGTGAGATTTCGACTATTTCTAATTATGAATCCATAAGATTTAAGTGCTTCTTTAACCTTTAAATTTACATGTTCAACAAAGGTGAGTTTATAATCAAATGTAACTCCAAGGTCTTTAATTTTATTTAAACGTTCAAGTTCATTGCCATTGATAATATAAGGATGGTATAAATTAGACTGTTTCCTAGAATAACTAACTACTTTGCACTTATTGGCATTAAGATTCAAATGATTTGCATTACACCATTCATGTACACGATTCAGTTCACTCTGCAAAAAATGACAATCATTAAGGTCACTTATCAATGAATAAATCTTTAAATCATCGGCATAACATAAACATGGTGCAGAAATTGATTCACACAGATCGTTAATAAATAACAAGAACAATAATGGACCTAGATTAGAACCTTGTGGAACCCCTGAAGAAGCTAGGTACTTTTCCGATTTGTAACCATTATAAGCAACAAACTGCGTTCTATTTGACAAGTAAGACCTCATAAAAGTCACGGCATCCTCAGAAAGACCAAAGAGACACAATTTAGAAAGTAATACGCCGTGGTGAATTCTGTCGAACGCCTTCGTAAAGTCAGTATATATGACGTCAACTTGACTTCTATTATCTAGGGCCGCTGAGATATATTGTGTGACCATTAATAAGTTTGTCACAGTGGACCGGTTGGAGACAAAACCATGTTGATATTGAGACAGCTGATTACGAGTGCGTGAGTAAATACGATTATACAAAACTATTTCAAAGACTTTCGATAGATTGCAAATAATGGAAATTGGTCTGTAGTTTTCTACCTGACCCTTTTCACCAGTTTTGAATATTGGGCACACTTTTGACTCCTTCCAGAGACTCGGATATTCCTTGTTAAGAAGACATAAATTAAAAATTTTTAATAGCGGCACAGTTAAGGCACCTATGCAATCCTTAACCAAAAAGGATGGAATATTATCAGGTCCACACGTCATTTTGTCTTTCAATTTCTTACTAGCCAAAATTATCTCAGACTCTAAAATAGGATAAAAATTTAAGTAATCTGCGTTAATTGAGGAGGAGTTAGCCTTGAAATTAATATCTGATGAAAGAAAAACACTCTTGAAAAATTCTGCAAACATATTCACAATATTTTGTGGGTCGGAGGTAGTAATGTCATTATATTTCATCACACCAGGAATTCTTGAACTATTATTTTTTGAATTTACGTACGACCAAAACTTCTTGGGGTTGATGGATAAAGCAATTTGGATATTCTCGACATATACATTGTAGGCCAAACTGATTTTTGATTTGACAAAGTGTCTTAACCGTTGAAACTCAAGCAAATCACACTGATTTTTGAATCGTTTAAACTTTTTTCTAAACTTTGCTTTTAATTTGATGTTGTGAATGATATCAGCATCGAACCAGGGTGGGTATTTATGGCTAAAGTTTTTGTAAACTGGAATATACTTATTGAACACAGAAAAAATCTTATCATAAAAGTTATTTAAAGTTTCATTAACGTCATTAGAAATATCCAGAGAGTTCCAATCCGTTTCATACAGTTCTCGATATAAAGCAGGAAAATTTGCTTTTTTAAAGTTGTAAGTTAATTGCTCCAAACCATACCTAAATTTAGGCTCTTTTACAAATATATCCGTAAATGTTATTAGAAGAGCTGGGTGATGAGAGTCTTCATAGACCAAAGGTGAGTCATCATGCTTCACTTCACAACTGAAATGCGATAAGACCAAATCTAGCAGTCTACCCAAGTGATTAACAACATTGTTAAATTGTCTAAGCGGGTTATGCAAAGCATTCTTCATTGTTTAAATATTTGCATTCTTTTAGCATTTCCGGTTGTACCGGAAGTCGCCATTAAGTTTCTTATTTTAAATAGAAACTGTGCTTTTTGTTATTTTTTTAGAATCTACGTAAAATTCTGGATCGATTTTTATTGAGAAACCATTCTCGAAAAAATAGCCGTTTTTGAGATATTTAAAGTTTTTGAAAAATTTTTCATATTACACATGCAACTTCAAAAATTAATATTGTGGTTAATATTTATGCTGAAAAAACAAAAATTCTTTTTCAGCGTGTACTAAACTCTATTTTTATTTAAACATAAAAAATTTGCCAATGTTAATACTGGGTGTTCAAAATTTTGTATTATATTTTTATTTTTATATATTTTATAAATATATCTATAAAAATATATATCTATATAAAACAAAGACTTATTCCTACTTCCCAAACCCACCGAGGTAGGTTGTCCTCCTGCGGTACAACCAGCCCCGGCTTTCCTCCGCCCCCTGGCCTTTGGAGCCAGGTCTCGACTATTTCGCGGTATCCCCCGTCAGGCAATGGGAGATTTCCGTGTATTTACATTTAAGTGGTAGGTTAGCCCATTTGGCTTTATCACTACCGGTCAAAGCAATTATTCGGCAATCTAATGATGCTTGTGTGTGCCGATACTTGCTTTCCCTTTTCTGCACCAAGTGCAGTCGAGAGCGAGCAAGCATCGAATCCTTTCATCCGTCGTCTAATACCCAGTCATTCGTCCAGTCATGTCCTTAATCTACCTTACTTGCTAATCTAATTTTTTTGGTGCTTGCATTCAAGAGCGTCGTGCGGCGTGCCTCCGGCTCTCTCCTGCATGCGGTTTTTGTTTTATTTTTTTTTTGTTTTTTTTTTGTGGTTGGTACTCTTTGGTGTTAATTTTTCTATCTAGGTCTTAATGTATGGACAGGTATCATCACTATCTGACTCGCGTACATGTCATAAATGATATTTCTGATTGAGATTTTAATACCTTGTGGCAAGTCGAGGGGTTTCGGATGCAAACGAATCCTTTTATTTTCCTTACTTAATTCCTCCTTACTCATTTTGCGAACTCTTTGCAAGGTTCGTTCTGAAATTCCACAAGCTGTCCTTTTTTGAACTGCCAGTACTGATTTAATTGGTCCCATGTTGATTTTTTCTAAAGTAAAATAATTTTCCACTTTCAACACAATTCGACGCTCACTCGGAGATAAAAACTTATATTTAGGTGTTCTATCGTTTTCTTGTACGTTATCCATTGTCACTATTGAAAACCGGCGATCGTTGAATACTAATAGCTAGATTTTTCGGAGCTCTCTGAATATATACACGGGGAGGCGGGGCCTCGGTGGCAGAGCGCGTCGGTCATTGATTTGAATTTTATTTGAAATAAAATTATAAAAGTTTTTTCACGATTTATAAAAAAATTGTTTTGGTAGCGCTGATTTATCCTCAAGTACTACAGCCGACCAGTACGAGGTTCGGTACCACAAAGCAGGTAGAAAAGGGAAAGCATAACAGAGTGGCTGTAAGTAGAGTCATAAATTATGTTTCGGGCGTTAATCCGAAATACGACAGGGTAAAACGACTTCACTTTAAACATAAGTAAGTATAGTATTGACTCACCCGGTATTATAAATTAAATTTAAAAATAAGTCAGTAGGTACTTTCAAATTTTTTATAGCAGAAGAATCTTAATGTTGATACCTATTTTCACCATTGTTATTTCATATGATTAAAAATAGTTTTTTCGAAACTAAGTAGGCTACGACAATGAATTTGACGGAGAGTTCATATTGTTTATTTATTGATAGCAGTCAAAACATTGTTAAGAAGTGTTATATTATAATTCGAATTGAAGATTGCACTTTTTTCAATAGATATTAATATTGGTAATATTAGTAATTAATTATCCGTACTAATAATTCGTGCAGATTGTATGATATGATTGGAGTTTATTTTGAATGTCACCAAAATGCCGCTACTGCCTCACGTATATATTCTGTAAGATATCCTGACAGGAGATATTATGGCAAAGAAGTATTTGAAAGAAAGGCAAGAACATTAAGAGAAACGGGTAGTTTTCATCGTCCTTGTTTTAAACGACGTAGTAGAAGTATGACCGAAGATAATTCAATCAATGTTCTTGCTTTAATTCAACAGAATCCACATATAAGTAGTCGGCAAATCTCTATAGAATTAAACATACCCAAAACTACTGTTCTAAGGATTTTAAAACATTACAGGTTGGTTTTTCATATTATAAAGTGAACGTTTAGGTCAGAAACTTGGCATTCCCTTTAGATTCAACTGTTATTTTAATATTCCGATAAAAACGGCAACAGGGCGCTTTTATCCTTTTATCCGTTTTTTAAAAATACTTGTGCACGATTTATCTTGTGAAACAATTGTGGATTTTTCAAGATTTTTTCGGTTTTAGTAAATATAGTGGTTTCTTTTTCACCAATATTTGTTGTTCTTTTTTTTAGAGTGCATCCTTATCATGTAGTTCTCCACCAAGCTTTAGAGAGAGATTTTGATGCAAGGCTGGATTACTGCAATTGGATGTTAGGTCTGCTAGAAGAACAACCGCATATCATGTCAAAGATTTTGTGGACAGACGAGGCTGCTTTTAATAGTGCGGGTGGTGTTAATCTGCATAATATGCATTATTGGGCTGAAGAAAATCCGCACTGGATACATGAGGTGCAGTTTTAAGGTAGATAGAGTCTTAATGTTTGGTGTGGTATAGTTGATGAAAAGACCTTAGGTTCATATTTCTTTGATAGAACTTTAAATGGCGAAATATATTTGGATTTTTTGGAAAATCAGTTGCCTGTTTTATTGGAAGATGTTTCCTTACAAATAAGAAGAGATATGATATTACAACATGACGGGTGTCCTGCGCACTTTTCCAGATGAGTTCGAGATTATTTGTATGCAAGTTATCCAAATAAATGGATTGGACGGGGAAGTATATTTTCATGGCCAGCTAGATCTCCAGACTTAAGATGTCTGGACTTTTATCTGTGGGGAAGATTGAAGGACTTAGTGTACCAAACTCGACGAACCACGCTAGACGACATGAAACAGCGCATTAAAAACGCAATAAATAGTATATCAACAGCTGAGATTGAAGCAGCTGTTATGTATCCGCACGAAAGTTTACATCTTTGTGTGGACAACGCTGGAAAACAATTTAAACATTTAATTGGACATTAAGTTTTAATGATCGAGATATTTCTATGATCTTTCACATATTTAATTTTAAGTTATAATAAAGGGTGAGACAATACTATACTTACTTATGTTGTACTTACTAATGCGTTTTTATTCATATCTCGAGTTCGACAAAAGCTATCAACATTCGGTTTGGGCCATTTTGTTACGAATTTAATCCAGTTTTATTATAATTTACAATAAATAGGTGTTTCCAGTAAACATTTTGAAGAAAAACAAATTTTAATTTTTTCTATTCGAAAGTACCCTCTACCCATGACAATTAAAACTAAATGCAATTGTTTTATAGTAAATGTAAATTAAATTATCCACACTCTTTCTAATGACACTAATTTCGTTAAAATCTGTTGATCCAAACCAAAGTTATAGGTATTTATCCACAAATACTTTCCCACTCTCTCCCACCCTTTATTTGAAAAAATAGAAAAAAAGTACTTGAACAACTTTGTGCGGAATTTAGGCCTCTTTCTAGTTTACTTATTTAACACTTGGTATAATTGGGCATATTTCACAAAAAACTGGTTTTCAAAGTTTTCTTCACAGGTTACGCTCCCTAGCGGTTAACCCAGAAACTTGAAAGTTATTTCCAGCGATTTCTCTTGGCCACTTTTCTAAGGAATTTTTTCTCCTAAAGTTATAACATGAATAGTTTCTGATATATAGCCGAGAGATCGCCTTATTGGACCACCCGGTACAACATATATCGGGAGGTGAAAATAACCTGCAACGATTACTATACAGTTTTCAAAACATTTCAGACAAATTTAATATGGTTATATCTATTGCGAATATACAGACACTCACGATTAATAGAAACCTAAGAAATGTAGACTAAATAACCAAAGTTTTGAGCAAGTTATGAACTTTAACGATCTTCTCGTAGCACTACAACCCGGGGTGGGTTTTGGCTAACTGCACAACTTGCTTCCATCTTGAACGGTCGTCCATAATAGTTGGGTCAGTGGGCAGCCCCATTGTTCCTAGGTCTGACCATATATTTTCTCTCCATCGCATTCTTGGACGTCCTAAGGGTCTTCTTCCTGTGGGGGCTTCCTCCCATATTAATTTGGCAAGGCGGTTATTAGGGAGTCTATGGACATGGCCAGCCCATCTAAGACTTTAACGACGTCTAACTTTAACGATCAAGGAGTCAATAGCATCAGTAGCAGAAACCTCAAGGAGGAAGTCAAAGCACAGACTAACAGAGCTGCAATAATATCTGGATATCTACGTGACATTATTTGGAGAAAAAAGTACATTAGCATAGGCAGAAAAGTATTCAATCGAGACTAGGGCAGAAACAGTGGAAACAATAAGCTCAAAATCAGCTGAAAATCTTCTGAGAGATCCTGAGATTACTGAGATCCGTTGCTGGTTATATTCTAGCGACACAGGGAATGTAGAGATCGCATTAGTCGAATAGACGATGATAGACTTACAAAAATTGCGACCATCTGTGAGGGCAGCTAACACGATGGTACGAGAGCTGAAGATTGCAGTCCCAAAAGTTAGTTGTAAGAATGAACAGGGCGTAGTGGCTCAACAAACTACTGATTGTTCTTTAAAAATAGATTGAGAATGTATTACAAAATGAAAATTAGTATGTAAAAGTTAGGTTGGTTACTTATCCATTAAACTATGTATAACTAATACAAACTACTAGAGAGTCCTTGGATACCTGGAAAATGATTATTTATACAAATAATTCGTTTTCTGATCAAATTATTCACTTACACAAAATTTTCGAATATTGTAACGAAATTAAATTCATTGATTATGCGATTTGTAAATAAAATTAATGGTATTATTAAAATTAATGAAGATTTTTTTTAATTAAGAACTATACCTTCAAAAGAAATAAAAACTCTTTTCGCATATAAAGAAATTTTAGGTTTAAAAGTCAATTTTATCCACAAAAATTATTGCTGATTTAATTTCTTCATTAAATATTCAATCAAGGAAATACTCGTTCCAAGTCGAATATCACGTTAAAAAAAAAATAATTAAACCTTCCTACAAGTGAGTCCTCAGATTTTCTTTTTAATGTAACACAGGACTGAATCAGGAACATTTAGAGAAAATAAGTTTTCTTTGACAAAAAATTTGCTTTTTTTTTGGAGATATGATCTAAATCCATACATTGAAACTATTATCATTTTTTAATTTATTACCAGAATATCTAAAACAGCATTTTCGTACTTGTAAACGGGTAATGCAGTACACGTTTGCAACGTGAGTAACGATTTTGTGCGGTATTTATGTGCGGTTTCAAGAAGAATAATTGTGTATACATCAGTAATTTTACCTCGATAGAACGCTTGTTCATCTTGCTGTGATTGATTTGATTTCTTAAACATATCTTTTATATAGAATTTTTCATATAAAAATGAGTGCACGTCATTCAAGATTTACGATGTCAGAACCCAACAGCAGCGTTGCCAAAACGCGAGAATAGTTAATCACGGAGGAATTTTTAAAATGTCAACTATTTAAGAATACAATATACATTAGTCAACTGGATCTTTAAAATGTAGTAATATGGGTAAAAAAAAACTCAAAGGGTTTATAAACTTAATAAACATACTACTAATAATAATATATAGTTAACGAATTAACTAATGTGACTAACCTTTTACCATCTGTTTTTGTGGTTCTGACACATCTTTTGTCTTCATTTTGCCATGAATGACATATCGTTCCATTTTGGAAGATTGCGGTTTCATAAAAAAAACAAAATTATACAAAAATTTCTCTGCATTATAATTTCTTAAAATAAAGTTCTTTTTACTGCAATTTTAGGCAGTTCGATAACTCTACGCATTGGAGAATCTTTTTTTCATCTGAAACCCAATTCATTTAATAACTTCCATAATGATGTAATGGAACCATCGAACGTCTGCTTCTTAACTAAGTTATCTCTTAATAATTTTTAAGTTACGTGGTTTTCTACAACGAAAACACTATGATTTAATAAACATTTCTTATGAACAATTATTATGCCTACATTTGCTAATTTGTCAAAGTTCTTACTTGTTTTGTACATGTTGTAAATATCATCACGAATACCACTGCCGTTCAACTCTTCTGTATTAGTTTGTCTTTTTGTAATATCGTTTTTAAGGTGATTAAAAGTAGTTTTGGGACTACTGCTATACACTAAAATACATAAAAAAACATTTTAATACAAAACTATATATTCTAAATTCTTTAACTTACCTTTTTTAGAACATTTAATAATAAAAACTTGTTGTTGGTAGGGCACAATCACAATACACAACAATAATAATTTTTTAAGTGATATATGATATATAAGTGATATATGATATATAAAGTGATATTGAATGCTCGAATAAATGAACTCTAATCAAATAAAAGTCAGATATCGAGCACAGTTTTTTATGAAATCCTGCCCAAGTACTTTCGCTCTCAGAGCATCTTCAGGGTCATTTCGTCAAAATTGTAGGCTACCCAACACTTCTATGAATGTTATAAACATTAAATAATACACTTTTACAACACTAGATAAAGGGCAAACAGTTTCAAAAATTTTTAAATTTGAAGAAGCTACATGGTGACAGCAGGAGAGAGAATCTCTCTCCTATAATTTTGACGAAATGCTCCTGAAGATGCTCTGAGAGCAAAAGTACTTGGGCAAGATTTAATAAAAAACTGTGCTCGATATCTGCCTTTTATTTGATTAAAGTTTAATTAGTATTAAAGCTGTTAAGCTAAATTTAATATGTATTTACAAATAAAATTTATTAATATATAATATATTGTGAATCAAATTCTGTAAGAAACAAAAACATAAACAAAATTCTTATTCTAAAAAAGCGGCAACAATGTAAACACTTTTGCCAAACGCTGAACTGTAATTGAAATTTTAAGTATTCTTGTATCGATGGCGCACGATTGTCTAATATATTTAATAAAAATTATTATTTTGTAATAAACTTAAACAGTTATTTCATAAAATTTATATTATTAATAATAACAAATACTTTTAATTACTTAATCAATACAATTCTAAAATTCTCAATATAATCATGATTACATTTTTCTGATTATTATACCATGTTGACGCCTATGAAAGATCGAGCGTATGAGTGTTGTATTATTAGCTGTATTAGGGAAATTTGAACTCTGAAGATTGATGTTCTGTAAATTTTAAATACAAGTGACGTCACTTTGTATAAATTGTGACGTGCAACGTTTTTACTTTGAAAAATAGTATAGAAATATGAATTGATCTGAATGAAAATACATTTAAACTTTCAAGTCACAACCGAAGAAGATCTAATCCAGAGAATTCAAGTTATTTTATGGCAGAATACATTAAGTCAAATCCGAGTTTTTTTTGTAAAGATACGTTTTTTAATGGAAAACAAATAGTTTGGGAACCGCTAATATAACGGATGTGTATCAAATATATAAAAAGTGGAATATATGTAGAAAAAGTTCAGACAGAAGTCATTTGCAACATAATGATACAAATTCGATACACAATTCACATTTTGCTCTTACTACAAAGTTAACCAATAAATAGTAAACCTTTCTATCAAAAAAATAGACAAGGGTTAAAACATTGGACTGTTGAGGAAAGTTTTAGTTAAATTAATGAGAACATAAAAGAGGTTTTCTACTTGTCGTATTTACAGCCGCGTTCTTCCAGTGCGACAGAGAAAACTGACGTAAAGCAGTTCCTGCATCTCTGTCTAAGGGGTCGTGTGTATCGACCATGTGACCTTCTCAGTGGTCATTTAGGTCACGTGATCGATAAACCTGGCAAATTAGAAAGAGCTGCAGGCACTGCTTTCCGTCAGTTTTCTTTGTCGCACTGGGGAACGGGCAGATATCGCAACGATTATTATTTTACCGATATTTAAAGCTTTCTTGTTTGTCTTACATGGTATAAATACTTACCTTAATAAATTTTAAGTTGATTATTTTCTCGATACTTGCCTCTATAGCAGCTACTCAGATGTCTTTTAATTCACAGCAATTATATAGAATGAGCAATATATACTATAAGCGAGAAGTAGAGCAGGACTTTGCCAATGATTTTGACCTGAGTTTCGAATGCAAATTAACAATGCGTCAAAAGTAAAGCAGCATTTTATGTGCTGTGATGAACTAATCAGGCTGAGATTTATTTCAATTTTGAAACACTTATAGACAATAAGATTATAAAACCGATAGACGCATTAAAATCATTTCGAAAATTAATCTTTGGAAGTCCGAACCTAGACTATAGCTAAAATCTCAGAAATTATGATTGGCCCACGGACAGTTCTGAGAAAATCAGAAGTAAAGTCGATATTTAAATTGGATCATGGACAATTGAAAAAAAAATACTATTTATTTATAAAACGTGATATAAAATTTTTAATTCCGATGGAATAAAATGTATGCGACGACCCATCAATAATACCTTCAATTCTAAATACGTAAAACGACATTTAAACAGTAAAGGTAGTGTTTTTATTTGATTGTTTCTCATAGTAACGGGTAAGCTTCATTGATGACACCGTAGATAGACTTATTTATAGAAATATACAAAATAATATGCTGCCTTGTGCACAGTGGAAAATGTCTTGCGTTTTATTTTTATGTCTTTCACGTTCAAAAAGTAACTCTGAGTTTTGAAGCGGCCGGCACAATCCATTCACCTTAACCCAATTGAAAATTTGTGAGAAGAACGTCGCATTCAGACACAAATGTTTCCAAATAAACAATCGTTGTCCCCATTTGGGTATATTTGTAACAACAAACCATATAAAAAATTATTCGTGAAACTTGCACATTTCTAGAATTATAACCCACTTTAAAAATGGAATTGTATGTAAGTCCGGTCCTATTTTGGACGAAAAAGAAGAATCGGCTCTTTTTAAATCCGAGAAGGGGAAAGAACGGGATTAATTTATTTAATAAAGAATAATTAAATACACCCCGATATAATTTTTGACTTGTCAAACGCAACGGCTACGTTTAGATGTCTTCCTCCAGTTAAATTTGTGGAAAAATATGAAATTAAAAATGGAAGGACAGGGAGGTGGAATCAAGAAGACGAAATTATGTCTGATAATTTCTTAGATTTTTTTCTCAAGTGGAGATTTTATTTCTGGAAGGGACTAAATTGAATGGTGGAATTATTAATTATGTTTTACGGCCCTCAGCAATGAAATATAAGGCCTAAGAGTTTCTTAAAAAAAAAGTTGATAGAGAATATTTATGTACTTATTTTTAATATTTAGACTTAAGCAAATATAAAACAAAAATTAAAAAAAAAACGCATAAATATACACAAATTTACCCAAAAATATGCATTAAATATGCATTTCTTTTAGAAAATATGTATTTTTTTAGAAAATATGCAGACTGTCAACAGAAACATATATTTAATAATGGTATAATAATTAATGTTTATTTTAATAATTAGAAAACAGTATTAATAAATTTAAAAACTAAGTAGGTTATTGTAATGTGCTAATTAATTTTAAGAAAATAGTAAAAAAAGTAAAATACTACTCATTACTATTATGGAAACAATAAATGACCAAAGGCTTGTCAAAATTTTATAATAAAAACTTATGGCTTCTATCTGTGTTCATACATTTGTAAATTGAGAAACTTCTTTCCACATCAATTGATGTAATGGAAGCATATTTTAAATACACAAAAATATTTTTTTTTATAATTATGTTTATTTACAATCTACATCATTACAGAGTATTAAGTAAATGTGTACAGGTTTTGGGCGTGAAGGACAGACATCCAATGGTGTCTCACCGTATTCTATTTTGGTTTAGTTTTGAGCACCTAGTCTTAGGGCCAGGTTCTATCTAGTCTTCTTGTGGCTGGACCATTGTTGAATAATTCCCTTACTAGCTCATTTTCATGGTGAATGGTATGTCATTTTGTGACTCCGTGGCTCGATGTATTTCTTCTCTGTTGAAAGGAATTTTTAAGTCGTACTGAAGTGTTTAATTACTTACGTACCATGGTGCATCCACTATCGATCTTAGCACGTTAGACTGGAATCTTTGGATAATATTCAGCAACGTTGGCTTTGCACAGCCTCATAGGTGTAGTCCGTAGAACCAGATAGGTTTGAGTATGGCTTTGTAGAAGAATTTTGTTTTGGATGTTAAGTTTTAATTTACGTCCAAGGAGTCAATACATTTGCCGCAATTTTAAGTCAAGCTGCCTTCTTTTGGTCTGCATATGTGAGACGTTGATCAAGATGGAGGCCAAGGTATCTAGCGTCTGTTACTGTTGGTAATCTTACATTTTCCATCCTTACAGGTGAGCATATGTTGTGACGATTGGTAAATGTTATTTGAGTTGATTTTGTTTTATTTACTTTTGTTCTCCATTTCGTATACTAATCACTGAGTATGTTCAGATGATGTTGCAGGTTTTGTGAGGCTTGTATGGGATCTTCATTTAAAGCTAGTACTGCTACGTCGTCAGCAAAGAAAGCGATTGTAGTATTATTATTCTCTGGTATATCGGTTGTGTAGAGTGAGAAAAGCAACGGCCCTAGAACACTACCCTGCAGGACTTCGGAGTTGATAGGACAGAGGTTGGATGTCTTTGTGCCAGACTTTGTCAAACGCTTGTGAGATGTCTAGAAATCAGCGTTGCAGTATTTTTTTTTCTTCAAGACTTTTTGATATTTCATTTATCATTCGATGGACTTGTTGGGTAGTGGAGTGATTTTCCCCAAAACCAAACTGATGTTTTGGAAGTAATGTCAGGACTTCATGATCTGCGTATATCCTTTGTAGCAACAATTTTTCAAAAACTTTGCTTACTGTTGGAAGTAGGCTGATGGGTCGATAAGATGTTACTTCATTGGGCTCTTTTCCTCGCTTTAGGATCGTAATGATGCGGTTAAATATAACTGTTAGCAAAGTAATGGTCTTGCGAGTAAGTTGTTTTAGTACTTCTGCCGAGATTAAATCATAACCTGGGGACTTTTGTGAGTTGAGTTTGTTTATTTCTTTCTAGACTTCTATAGGAGTAAAACTTTTAATTGGGAGGGACATTTGACATGATGCGCTAATTAGTTCTTCCACTTCTTTATCAGGGTCAGCTGGCTCTGTCTGATACGTTTGTAAGATATTCAGCAAAGATGTCCGCTTTTTCTTTGTTGAAATAGGCCCATTCGCCATTTGGTTTACGGATGGGAGGGATAGTACACAAAAATATTTGGTTCGAAATCTATTTCTTCGCAAAAATTACCAACAAGAACATTAGCTACTTTAGTAAGTTTCTGAAAACCATTGTTTTTTGAATTACTGTTTCAAATTTTTAAAAAAATCTTTTTTAGTATTAAATTTAACATTTTGACGAGCTGATCTAATTTCTAATATTAAGGCTATGCTTTTTACCAAGGACAACAACTGGTGATTTTAGTTGAGTAATAGTTTTTTGCAGCAAATAAAAATTTGATTTAATGAATGAAAATTGCTGCTGAAGAACGTTGTTTTTAAAAATTTGTTTAGAATTTTGCAGAGACTGAGAACTTTTGTCCGTTAAAGCGTCAATTATAATTTTTAAATCTATGAAATAGTCTGAATAGAAAAAAGCAGCTTGAAACCATGTTCCCCATCGTGTTGGAATAGGTGCTGGTGGAAGTGGAATATTTAGAAGCATTTTTTTATACAGTTGAATTTTTCTAGGAGATTTAAGGAATACTTTTTTATGCTTGATATCAGGGAATTTACAAAAGGAAAATTTTTTCTAATTTCTTCCGCAAGTCTGTTCATTCCATATACTAAATAAGTATAACAAGTTGATATAAAATATTTTTATATTATTTATACCACACGCAATAAACTTTTGAAACACCCTTTTATTAAGGGAATATAATCGGTTACCTGCTACAACAATACCAAGGATATTAGATAGTATCTATAGGTACTGTCAGTATTATTAAAGTTGAAATAAAATAAAAATTGGAATTTTCAGTTACTTAATCATACCAATATCTACGGTTAAATAAATATTATTTAAAATCTGTAAGTCGAAATAAATTGACGTTTATACATTGTATGCAATTTTTTGTATAAATATGCAAAATCTCCAGATATTTGCATAAAATATGCAAAATATGCAATATATGCATTTTGCATATTTGCTTAAATCTATTATTATTATTATTTCGATTAATATTTTTCGTCATAGTAAATGAAGCAAGGTATTACACTGTCTCTGACACTGGTTCGATGAAACTTTGTATCAAATTCCATTCTTTCAAGAAATTCCATCTAGAAGTCTGGTGCTCTGGATAAAAGCCATCAACTTTTCTTAAGTAAGAAATATTAGAAATAGCTGGTTAATTAATTAAAGCCGGAAAAAAATAAATGATTGTAAATAAGAAAAGAGTCATTGGCATAACTCATAAATTATTATCAGCACAAAAGAAACACACTCACCCCTTTTGAATGTTGTAGGTGTCAGAAGAAGAACAGTGTCGAAACTCGCCGTATGTGTCACGTTGCAGCAAAGAAGTCTTCAACGGCAGGAAGTAATTTTATTTCGACCTAACGGTAGATGCTTGCAGCTCTTTACTCAGTTGTTATTAGTTTGTAGGAAAGACCACCCTATTTCTTAGAAGAGTTCTCAAAACAAAAGAATACTTTGTTACTTTTTCCGAATCGAATCATATTTTGAAGACCTTTTATTTCTCATATCCTAAAATAAAATATTTATTTTACTATTTGGGTTCTAGATCGGAAGCTATTTTTTCAATTATTTCAAAGATATTTCACAAAAAATAATATTCTATAGCTCCATTAATAATCAGACAGAGCTATAGCTATATAAAAAATAGGATTAAAAAAATATAAAATCATAAATATTATTACTCTCATCTTTTATTTAAAATAATATCTTAAAGTCCTTTTGGCACATTGTTTACCAACATTTTCAACACCATAAATTCAAGTTGTCATGCTAATGTGTCGTTCTAATTTCCATCAGGAAGCAATTAACCGACTGTTAACTTTTATCTGAAGCTAATAAACCGTACGAAAAACCTGCCGGCCTGCATATTAAAAAGATATTTTTAATTTCTAACATCCGATTTACTAAAGCGAGTTGCCAACAAAGAGCTACTATTGTTATTCGTTGTTTAGGCTGTATCTTAATAGTTTGTTCGAGTATTATGGATACTATTCAGAGAGGTATTGGCCCTAGTGGGTATTAGAAAATGTATGGACTAATTTCATACAAGAAAGTAATAAAAAAAATAAAATTTTTCTGGTTAAATAAAATCGGTGAATCATATATCAGCATCATATCATATGTAGCTTCCAGTAGAGCAAAGATATACCTTTTGGTTTTTGAATTGAAACAGACTGATAGTTAGACTGCTACTCTCACAGATCACCTGCTTAGTCTCGTTAGATCTTTTTTACTAGCTTTTTTCATTTTGTTTTTTTTTAATTTTGCTTCAATGTATGTTAATTTATTTTCTTTTAGTTTATTTTCTGTTGTTCTTTTCTCTTTGTCTGTATGTTGGACTAACTGCCCTTCGTTTTCCTTGTAATAAAAGCCTGTCTATCTGCTGTTAGTTTATAGTATATTGTTACGATAAATAGTGACGTGTCATATGACTCAAAACTGTAAACATATTTATTACTAATATCTGTCTACCTGAATTCTGATGAGTCGCCCGCGACTTGAAATTTCCAGAAGCAGGCCGAATAAAACCAGTCTGAGCGACCTTCTGGGCTCTTCGATGGGAAATCGCCGCAATTCTCGAATAACGGGATTTTATATTTAAAGAGGAATTTTGTTGTAAAGAGGACAGTTAGTTTTTGAACATCGCGTCGGGTTTTAAAATGTAACGCACGTATTATAATAAATTATATAATTATTAGTGTAAGATAAATTAGTAATAAAGACTTAAATAAACTTTTAAGTGTTATAAATAGAACCTTTAATAATAAATAAAAACAATAAGTTAGAATAATAATAACATAACATGTGTAAACCCTCATGATGTACGCTTCCTTATTATTCCTCATTAATCCGTCTCTACTATCAACTCTACTGTCAACTATCTTTGAAAGAACGATACTATGCAAAATTTTTTAATAATAAAATTTAAATAATTTTTAAATAGAAAGCAATATAGTTAATGCCCTTGCAGAGGCGAAAACATTAGCGGAACGAAGAGGCAGAGGTTACCATTCCTTTCTTAACCCTCCAGAGGACTGTTCGGATGTACAATTTTAAAAATTGTACAGATTAACAAAGCCCCTCACAATGGAGTTAATAGGCTTGAATGTCTCTTTTTTTTTGTTCGGCTGACACTGAACCACCATATTTCATGCCCTTATTTACTACTTTCAGCTAATTTACAAGAAACAAATTATTTTATATGACAAAATCACTATAAAATAGGTTAAGTAAAACTGTCAATTATTCTTCTTTTTTTTATTTGAGTTTTGGTTGTTCGAATTTGCAGAGTTCAGAGTTCGAAGGGTGTTCCAAAAATACACATTCAGATTCGTGTACGAAAAAATTCGATTGAATTCGAAAATACGACCGCTGGTAGATTATGGACGGGTTCGTTTACAGCGGTGAGAAACACAAGAAAAAATATATATTAAATAACAAAAAAAAGGAACAGGAATACATCTCAATGAATACTGAGGTAAAAATTAAAAAAAGATTGTGGTTGGAAATGTGAGAGAAGCTCATCAAAAACTGGATGGATCTAGAGGATAAAAAAAAAATAAATAAGAAAGTCAGCTATTTTTGTTTAAATGAATGTAAATGAATTCATAACTTTTGTTTTGCTTTTACTGATCAGTAATAATAATTAAATAGGCAATAGGTTTGGAAAGCTATAATAAACTAAATAGTCATGATAGATGAAAATTTTTTTTAATAATGTCTTAGAACATTCAAAATACATTTGATTATTAAAAATCTATTTAAATTTTATTGAATTGCCAAGTAACACAAACCTGGAATGAAGTCAAGTAATTTGCAAAATAATCGCTGATCGCAACACCCTTCTTTTTACCCCTTGTACCAATATTCTAAATTTATTCCAATGGACATTCATACAATGTATCTTCGAAACAAATGTCATCATGTCTTGTAACATAATTATAAAGGATACAACACGCTTTTGCAATACTGTCAGAAAATTCGACATTTGTGTTATGGATTATGCGACATTTGTTTGATAAAATACCAAATAAGCATTCTACCACTCTCCGTCCTCTTGTTAGTCATTAGTTGAAGATTCATTATTTTACTAACAGATTTTTGTTAGAATAAAGTCTCAATACATACTCTGATGTAGGCAAAGATGAAGGGCAAAAGCTCCATCCCCAATAAGTACAAATAGCATTGCTCCTCTATTCTCATCATTGAAAACATCTTTAGATCTAGAAACATTTCTTTATAGTAATTTTAAAAAATCAGTTTTTTTGAAAAAATTAGAATTGCTTGAAGGGTCAAAAGCTCCTACTTCTACATAAATGAAATCATACTTGGCATCTGCTATTGCTAAAAGTACGATGGAAGTTTTGTAATTAAAAAACTTCGAGCCACTATTTACACATTGGGGAATATTCTCGAACTACTTTTCACGGCATTTGGAGTTCGTGTCTTTAAGGTAGTCTCCGGTTTCCTTCGATATAAAAACAAGGACACAATTAGACGCTGGCCTTTACCTGACGGTGCTGTCGATAAACCTTCAACAAAGGCTTACCGTGCACTTGTTACTGTTATATCCTGCCAAACTTTGGCGAATGTATGTCCGGAGTTAACCCAAGTCTCGTCAAGGGGCATGTACCAAAGGGACACCAGAGCGATAGGTTCAGGGCCACAGGAAAGAGCTACAAGTCTAGAGACATGGCAGAGGGAATGGGCAGCCGAAGTCGGAAAGGCTGCCTGGACGAGATCTCTGATCCCGGACGTAGTGAGGTGGTACGGGTGTCGACATCGGCGCGTCAACTATTATTTCACACAGTTTTTGACAGGACATGGATCGTTTAGGAAATATACCCATCGTATAGGGAAAACCGAGAACGATCTATGTCCTGAGTGCGGGGTGGTCGATGACGCGCAGCATGTCGTATTCGTATGCCCCGCATATCGGGCGTACCGAGCTGCCTGGGACTTCGACCTGATCATTGCTTTTGTCACACAGACAATAAAGCACAAAGAAGAAAAAGAGAGGCGACTGCAGACAGCATGATCGTATATTTATTTTTTAACGTGTCTTGTGCCATAAAAGGCAGCCAGTAGGGGAGGACCCTTTACACCCAAACCACACTGACTGCCTAATTTAATTTATCCTATTTTATTTTTACACGGTTTTATTTATTTATTTATTTTATCATAGTTTTATTTATTTATTTACTTTAACGTAGTTTTATTTTTTATTTGATTTTATTTATACGTTATTGTTTGTTGAACAATTTTAATTTCAATTTCCTTCTCCTGTTTAGGTTCTCTATCTTTTCGTTCTTCTTTCTTTGGCTTCTTTCCTATCTTTCATTTCATCCTTTCTCTTCTTTCTCTCTTCTCTAATCCTATCTTTGCTCTTTCTTATCATCTCCTTTTTTCAGTCTATTTCTTTACTGTATGTTATGTATCATCTTGGGACAGTCAGTGGGGAAGGACCTTTTACATCCGACCTACACAGACTGCCCCATCTAAATGTTAGAATAAATGGGTGGATGAGCAGGTGTGTTTAGATGAAAATAAGGAATGACTGGAGTAGAATGAGAAGAAGGGAATTAGTGGATGAGAAAGAGTGAATAGATGAAGATATGAACGACTGGAGTTATTCGTAACTGCCGACTGACATCTTATAGTTGGTTCCATCTTGGGTTGAGGAGCGTCCCGGCCGCCCTCTTTTCCGTCCTCGGTCGCTTCGCTGTGCAAGGCCTGGACGGGGGGCGTCCGTGAGGCACTGACCAATCCGTGGAATTCACGCTGGGGGTGTTAGGGAGAGCTATGAGTAAGGTCGACGGGTCAGACATTCTCGCTAAGAGCGGTTCCAGACCGTCAGCTGGAGGAAAGGGGGTGAATTTCGTCGGTAGACGGTCTCGGCACGCGACGCAGCGTGTCAAACTGAATCCGACACACCAGGGACACCTTCCCTGACGGTCTTTTGAAGATTCTCACCTCTCAAAAAAAATGTCTCGACAAGGCAATCAATTTTTCACAGCTAATTCTAGGAAAATTATAGATTTCGGAAACTAAGTCATATTCTAAAAAGTGGAATTCTCATGAGTCTCAAGCGAAAGGTTTATAATCAAAGTGCTTTCCCGTACAAACTTATGGAGCAGAGACTTTAACACTAACGAAAAAATTCGCTAATAAAGTCAGAGTTACACAACGAGCCATGAAACGTGCAATGCTGAACGTGAGTCTTCGAGACCACATAACAAACCAACAAATCAGGCAAAGATCAGGAGTTCAACACGTCATCGAAAGAATCACTAAGGCACTAAGCTAGAACACAAGATGGGCGGTAGACAAAACGAATCATGGATTGTAGGCCCAGAAAATATAATAGAAGCTGAGGATGACCACCGATTAGATGGACCGACGACGTTAAGAAACTGGTTACAAGCGGCCCAATGTAGAGAACGCTGGAAAGAAATAAGGGAGGCCTATGTCCAGCAGTGGACACGATTGGCTAATTGATAATGATGATAGATTTCGAATATTTCCTATCCTGGTACGGCCACGTCAGAAGAGCGGACGGAGGACGCTGGATAAACAAAATCACAGAATGGAGCCCGATTGGAAGAAGAAAGATAGGAAGACCCCGAAGGTCATTCAGAGATGAAATCGACGAGGCTATGGAGAAAAGAACCCTGCGAGATGGAGACTGGAATGACAGGGAAAATTGGAGAAAACGGTTGAGTGAAGGAAGACAGTGAAAACTGTGGAAAAATCCTTAGTAGTAGTAGTATTTCGAATATTTTACTTAATACAGATTTGACAGTTGGAGCCCTACTTTCCAAAAAAACTGAATATATAGTTATACAGGGGATATTTATTTGGACTTCATCCAACTTAATAGATTTTAGTCCTCCCTGATTTGTATATGGAGTTTTTTCTTCCGCAGCTGTTGCCACTAGTACTTTTGTTAAAAAGAACAGCGATTAACAGTTTTAGTTGAAAGGAGTGTTTTTTTTAGTCTAACATATACCGTTCAGATAATTTGTTTTTCCTCTTTTGTTACTGGTCTATGAGGTGGATGTCGTACTTGTACCATTTGTTATATACATTTTTATTCTACCAAAAACTGATGGAATATACTACAAATCATTATAACCTCATCATCATCATCATTGGCTCCACAACCCATGGTGGGTCTTGGCCTGCTCAAGGTTAAGTCTTCATTCTCTCCTATTCTTCGCCTTGGCTTTCCAGTTTCGTACTCCCAACATTCTTAAGTTCTCCTCCACCTGATCCTTAAATCGTGCTCTGAGTCTGCCTCTCCTTCTCACTCCATCTATTCTTTGGTTCTAAATATGTTTTGGTGGCTCCATATCATTAATTCTCTCTATGTGACCTGACCACTGCAGCCGGTTTATTTTGATGGACCTAATAATATCAGGTCTGTCATACAGGCGGTAAAGTTCGAAATTATAGCGTCTACGCCATAATCCGCCCTCCTGTACTCCTCCATAGATATGCCGGAGGAGTTTACGTTCAAAGCATCTTAAACGTTCTTCATCGCTTTTTGTCATAGTCCATGTTTTCGACGCGTAGGTGAGGATGGGCTTGATAAGAGTTCTGTATATCACTAGTTTCGTTCTTTGAATAACTACTGTTGTTAAAAAATTTTTTAATCCATAATAGGCTCTATTTGCCAGATATATCCGTCTGTTAATTTCTGCACATTCTGCATTATTCTGATTAATTTGTGAGCCTAGGTATATAAACTCTCTTACTCCTTCGGAAGTATATGTTCCGATCGTTGGATCTTCGGGTTGTGCTGCTTGTATATAATTTGATACTTTCATATACTTCGTCTTACTAGTGTTAACCTCTAGTCCCATTCTTTTTGTTGCTGCATCAAGCGCCTTGAATGATTCGACCACGTCCGCCTTTCTTCTTGCAATAATGTCGATGTCATCGGCGTACGCTGCGATTAATAATAGTTCCTCTGGTTGTTATTCCAGATTCTCTTATCGCTTTCTCTAGTACAATATTAAATAGAAGGCATAATAGGCTGTCTCCTTGCCTAAGTCCTATTTGAGACTGGAACGTTCTGGAGACTCCGTTCTGCACTCTAACTTTACACTCGACTCTTAAGAGGGTCGCTTTCACCAATTTTACTAAGTGTACTGGTATGCTGAATTCTATGATGGCCTTGTACAGTGCGTTTCTTTCAACACTATCATAAGCACATCTAAAATCAACAAACAGGTAATGAGTATCAATGCCATACTCATATGTTTTTTCCAGAGCTTGCCTTAGAAGGAATATTTGATCGGTCGTTGATCTTTCTTTACTAAACCCACACTGATATTTACCTATTATGTCTTCACAATATCTCGATAGTCGGTCGTAATGAATATATATGCCAATATTTTGTATATAACGTTTAGGAGGGTTTTTTCCTCTGTAGTTGTCGCATATTGTTTGAGCTCCTTTCTTGTGGATAGGTAGAATTATTCCTATATTCCAGTCTTCTAGCAACTTTATTTGCTTCCAGATCAGTTCTACCAGTCTACATGTACAGTTTGTCAGGTTTTTTTTGCCATTATAACCTGCAAAACCAAATATTTTGTCTTACTTTTGGAATTTTCTTAACGATTTTGGAACGTTCTTACGAATGAAGCACCCTTTTCAATAAATTGTTAGACTGCAGTTTATGTAAAAATTTGATAGATCGGATAGAATAGATATAATATAGGATAGATATAATAATTTGACTAAAGAACAAGTTTTATCATGTAAAGCTGTTGTAGTTGTAAGTTCGCCCCTGTAGTGTTGCTCTAACTGCGATTCATGACCACGCACGATTTACATACAAAGATCCGTCAATTTATCATCAATTAGAACCCTTGAACCCTTTGGCCCTTTGTGTTTTCTCTCCAATTTTCAACCCGGATGCTTCCGAAGAATAAACGATACTCAAATTATGTAACATACCGAACGGGATCGAGATCTTTTTAAAATAATCTACCAAGCAAGTTTAATTTTTTATAAAAATATATTGGACCCCTGGAAGGGCTCGTTTATGTTAGGTGGTTTGTTAAAAGGGTAAACAGCTATGATATAAATACTGGGATACGTTTTTGTGTTTAAATTAGTTATTTGAATTCTCAAATTAAAGATGACATAGCAATTTTTATATTGGCATTTGACAAGGCAATAATAAACTCCTTTTCGAATGATATCGGTATATCACCATTATCACTTTTGATTTGGTCGCACACAAAAAGCATTTTTCAGTTAGAATTTCCCAATAAAGGAAAGTATTCCAAGAAACACTTCTTAATCTTTTCTTTGGAACCTTGCTCCTCCGTTATCCGTTTAGTGTTATTGGAGACGGCGACTTCCATTTTAAGTGCACACTAGTGACATCTTTAAGTTGTAATAGATTTGGATTTAGAAAGATATCTTTTAACAGTCTTGAAAAAGATACAAGAATAATTCGTATATATTTCGATAATTTTATTAAATTAATAATCGTAAAAGTTTATTTGCTTCCTGCAAGTAAAACAAATTGTAACGAACTATTTTTGCCAACCACATGGGGTATTATTATAAGGGGTAGAAAATTGGGGACTGAAATTATGGGGGTCGAGATAGGGCAAGCAAAATAAATCGAAACTTATGCGAACGGCACTCAGGGTTTGTTAGGAGAGCTGGGGTCGTGGATAAATAAATGGCAAGGGAGTTGGATTGGGGCAACTACAAAAAAATGAAACAAAGGGGTTACTTACATGAATCTCCTGGGACAAATGAACAAATAAAACAACAAGAAAGACTTCTAGCTATTTAAGAAAAAAAGGACGCCTCTTCGAAGAATCCTAAATTTGCTGGATGAAGGAAAAAAGTCCTTCCTTCCTAAAAAAGTAAACACAAAAAAAGGTTAGGAGATTTTTCTAAAATAAAAGACAAAATGGTTCAGAGAAATGAAATAAACATTTATTTTTGTCTAAAACAAACAGTTACACAAACAGATAAACAAATTACATGGGTTTATACCAAAATAAAATATAAAAAAAACTTACATGTCCTATCTGTTTACAATTGGGAAACGCTACAAAAAACTTTCAAAACTATTATTAAGTTATTTATAACTGTGGCAGAAATAGATTATTAAAATTAAATATCTATCTTTTAATTAAAATGAAACTTCATAAAGTTAACCTATTCAAAAAAACAAAATAAACAAACGTCATAGAAAATTTAAGGCTAGCTGTCATATGTCAACATTTATACTGACGACAAAAAAACAAATAAATTGACAGCCTAACCACACCCTTGGTTTACAATATATAATACATATTACATTATTTAAATTGTTATGAAAGCAATTATTGTTATTTGAAAAAAATGTCTACTTTACTTTGAAAATTTAACACAAAATGTTACCTGGGTTTTCACATAAAATTTTGCACTGAAACTTCTGGGATTATTGCTAAAATTACTGGGGTTGAACTCTCTGGACACGATAAAAAAACTGCTTCAGGAACAAAACAGGGACAGCGAGGTTGAAGAAGTACTGAACACAAAACTTGGAACTTTTCTCCTTAAAAAAAACTGGGACAGGTAGAATTGGACTGCAATTACACATTAAATTGCTACTATTAACCGCTACTAAACTTATTTTCCATAACGTAGGACGAAGGACAAAAGGACATTACAAATTTGATGAAATATTTTTACCCAAGCTAAAATCGACTACCTCTGGTAGCGATCCTAGCGAGAATGACGAAATTATCTTTAAAATTCATTCACATAATTTGGAATAACAAAACACTTGACGGGAATTAAAACGCAAAATATCCTATTTCTATAAAAGAAAATGCCGGGAAAGTACACATCTGTAAAATAATAAACACCTCTAAAATGGTTTATATTAACTCGAGCCGACCTAAGAAGGAATTGAAATATATTTCGGGTATTTTAACTTGTACGATAGGAACAGAGATACATGGAAAACAATCTTCGTTATTTTAATACATATACATACTGTCACTGTCACCGCCAAATCTTAAAATTTGTCAGATAACTTATTTTGCTCAACCTCAAAAAAGGCCCCATATGCTAGCAAAGAACTAATAGCAAGAATTGGAACGAAATTGGAAGATGGTTGGTCACTATCTGCCGTAACGAACCATTTTAACGTCAGCAGAATAACAGTTTTTAATAATAATAAAATGTGGAGAGAACAAGAAACTCTCGAAAGAAAGCAAGGTTCTGGAAGACGAAAAATATCTACCGCTCATGAAGATCGAACGCTTTTGGAGAGATTAGAAGAAAATCCTTTTATAGATGTGAAAACTGAAATAATTATGTCACAGTTTCCGGGATGAAAGACAACAACTTGGCGCGGAATTAAAGCATCACCTCTTAGGTAACGAACTGCAGCAAAAAAACAAGCTCTTACACCACAACAGAAGCAATCAAGACTTATATTTGCTTTTAACCATCAGCTACAAAATCAAGATTTTTGGGACAGGGTAATATTTACAGATAAGAAAATTTTTGAATTTTCTAGGACAAAATTGGGGTGTATAGACCAGATAATAATAGATTTAATCCTCTATATGTTGATATCGAGCATCAGGTCATTTTAGCGCCAATGTATGGGGATGGATTTCATCTAGAGGAATGGGAATGGTATAGCGTACTGATGGCAGGTTTGTTGGTCAAACTTATCTGAATATTCTAGAAAAATCATGTTTCCCAGTATAGAACAGTTGTATCCAGAAAATAATTTGATTCTCCAACAAGATAATTGTCCTGTTCACACTGCAAATATAATAAACCAGTGGCTCCAGAATAACAACATCGAAACCTTACCATGGCCCAGCTACAGTCTAGATTCAAACCCAATCGAGAATGTGTGGTTGGTTATTAAAAAACATTTGTATCGGCGTAATTGTATATAGTCTAGGTGCCAGGCGACATACTGTATCACTCATACATAACAGGCTACAATTTTCAGGATAGCTTCATAATACCACGACCCCAAATATCTCTTGGGATACTTTCTGGGCCGGGTGGTTTTTCTCTCCAGCTTATCCAAAAGTGGTCATTTTAAAGTGATGTATCAAATTTATTAATAACGTATTGCTGTTTAATAAATACAAAAGTCGACTTCGTGAAATATCCGAAAAAAATCTTGTCCGACAAAAATTTTGGTTCCATAAGGGAGTCCACCAAACTAAACATGCCAAAAAAACAACTTCAAAAAATTTAGTAATAACAAGCTGATTTTCTCTGTATCCTTCAAAAATACCGTGAAAAATACTATTTTTACATTGTCCGACAAAATGTACTCGCCGATTTTTCCGTCCGACAGTGAAAATCGGCTTTTCTATTCTAAATAGATTTACTTACTTACTTACTTACTTATTTAGTCCTAAGCCTTTCTACCGTTAGGTGTAAGGCTGGTGGGGTTAAGTTTTGCACTGTTGTCTCCATGCTATCCGGTCTTGTGTTAGATTTCGTGCACTTTCCCATGTCAACCCTTTCTTCTCAACTTCTTTTCTGATTTCGTCTACCCACCTAACTCTTGGTCTTCCTCGTTTGTTTTTCCCTTGCATTCTCGTTTCAAACACTCGTTTTGTTAATCTTTCATTCGATATTCTACACACGTGCCCGAACTATCTTAGTTGCCCCTCTACTATTTTTTCGTTTATTGGTTCTAGTTTTAGGTTTTGTCTGATTGTTTCGTTACGTATTTTGTCTGTCCTCTTTCTGTTTGCTATTTTCCTCAGGAACCTCATTTCCATAGCATTGACTCGAGATTTTTCTCTCCCAGTCAATGTCCATGACTCGCTATTCTACATGATTGTAGGTCTAACTACTCATTTAACGACTGCCGTTTTTACCTTCTCCGGTATTTCTTTTTTCCCCAAAAATGTTGTTTTCATAGTGTTAAATAAGCTTCCTGTTCGTCCCATTCTCTCATTTATTTCCATGTCTTGTTTACCGTTTGATTCAATTATTACTCCTAGGTATTTAAAATGTTCCACTTGTTCTAGTTGTTTTCCGTTTAATTGTATTGCGTGTGTCTTTCTCTTATTTGAAATTATCATTGTTTTTGTTTTCTCTGTATTTATTTTCATATTTATGTTTGACAGTTCTTCTTCTAGGATTTCAAGGTTGTTCTGTAGGTCTCCTCTGTTTTCTGCTATCAAAATCATGTCGTCTGCAAATAGAAGCTCTGATAGTTGAGTCTGTTTCATTTGCCAGTATCCTAATGTTAGTTTTCTCATTCTTCTCTTGGCTTTCTTTATTGCTTCATCCAGTACCACTGAGAACAGCAGTGGGCTCAACACGCATCCCTGTTTGACGCCTTGACTTGTAGTAAATTCTTCGGATTCCTCGTTGTTGGTTCTCACCGTATTTGTATTATTATTGTACATATCCTTTATAACATCAATTGTTATCCTGTCAACTCCTCTTTCCTTTAATGTCCTCCATACGTCCTCTCTTTGTATTCTGTCAAACGCCTTTTCCAGATCAATAAAGCATATATGTATTTCTCTATTTTTATTGATTACTTTCTTACTTATTTGTCTTATTGTGAATATGTGGTCTTGCGTGCTTCTGTCCTTCCTGAATCCACATTGTGTATCTTCCATAGTTGGTTCTATTTGGGTTTTTATTCTTGTTTCTAAATAGATTTACAAAATATTAATGTTGGGTCTCTTAATATTTTTCCATTTAAATAAAATAATTAAATATCTTTAATAAATTACTTATTTATATTCGTTAAACGTGTTCTCTTTAAATATACGAAAAAAGTACGACAGACATCGTTAAAATCTCTGCGATTTTAAGTTAATTGGATCCGAAAAGAACTTTTCCACTCAGCGATTTTTCCGCGCAGTTTATGTCAAGATAATTAAATTTTTAAACTGTTTTCCTCCAGCCAGGAGGCCTGTCACTTTCTTTTCACTCTTTTCATTATTTCGATCCACGTCTGACTTGTTTCCTGCCTACAAATCTTAATCATTCTTTGCTCCGTGCTTTATTCTTTCATCCAATAAAGATGATTAAACGGTTTGAGAGTTTTAAGGAAAAATGCATTGTACAAATTAGATTTTTCTGAACTTTGGACCTAAAAGCGTGTTCTGATTCACGCTATATTTTGAATCGGTTTTATTTCATTTTACTTTTTTAACTTAATTTTAACATATTATTATAATTGAGATGGCAATTTTAAAAAATAATTAACAAAGCTGATGATATAAAAACAATTAAACACCAGAAATATTTGGACTACTCTTGTTAAAGACAAAAAACGTATTAAAAAAGCAAACACCGTCTGAATTTTATTTTCTGTTGCAGCATTTTTGCGAAATTTTAAATTTTTCCCGAAAAGTTTGCAAGAACGAATTACTGACAAAAGCGTAACTGCTATAGAGTCAGTGGAGTAGCGAACAGAAATGAAATAGGTCAAATTAGAAGAAGAAATCAAAAACCTTAAAATCAAATTCGGAAAGACTAAGTATCGATTCAGTTCGATAGAAAAATATTTGAAAAAGTACAACGACTCTTCATCGAGGCGAATATCAGTGCGGATTTAGACGAGGAAGAAGCACAACGGACCAAGTATTCGTAATCAGAGAATTACAAGTAGAAAGCTATAAACAAAACTTACCAACGATAGCGCTATTCATCGACTTTCAGCAAACATACGATAGAATAAAGAGGGAAGGAATTAAAAGAGACCCTTGAGGAACTGGGAGTTAGCAGAAAGTTGGGTAACATAATACATCTTACTTTAGAGAATACAGAAAACAGAGTCAAAGTAAACAATCATGCATCGTACAAATTTATAGTAAACGAAGAATTAAGGCAGGGCGATCCTTTGTCATCATTACTCTTCAATTTATGCCTAGAAAAAATAATGCGAGAAGCGAAAATCAATAGAGAAGGACTCCTATATCATAAAAGACACCAAGTTTTGGAATTTGCGGATGATGTAGTGTTGCTGGCAAGAGGAAAAAAAGAGCTACAGGAGAAAAATTACAGAGAATAGTAAAAGCAGCAAAGAAAATGGGACTTTAAATAAATGAAACTAAAACAAAATGTATGCAGTGGACAGATGATCAGTTCAGGGATGGAAAAAGGTTTAAACTAGAAGAAAGATCATCATACGAATTCGAAATGGTAGAAAGATTTACATACCTATAGCAATATCATGTAAACCTAACATTAAAGAAGAAATACAAGCTAGAATATTGACAGGCAATAGAAGTGTACATGCTCTTAGTGGAATGTTGAAAAGCAAGTTTTTATCAAGAAAGGCAAAAATACAGTTATACAAAACAATTATACAACCAATAGTAACATACTGCCGTGAGACATGGACATTGACAAAAAATGAACAAAATGTACTGGAGATATGGGAAAGGAAAATCCTGAGGAAGATATATAGAGGAATAATAAGGGACGGTTTATGGATAAGAAGATCAAATGATGAGTTAAAGGAATTATATAATCAACCTAATATAATAGGAGTCATAAATGCACAAAGACTCAGGTCGACAAAAGATAGTATAAATAACCCTTAAAAAAAGAGAAGAAATGATCCGAACTGAAATAGATGACGCAATGTAAGAAATCCCAAACTAAACTAAAGGAAACCAAGATAGAAAAACACCAAGACAAAGTTCCCGAAATACTGACGACATGAAGCTCAGAGGCGTCAACAAAAAATTTATTGAAAAAAATTACGAACATAATCATAACCTTTAACGTTAAAGCCAAAGGGACACGTGACAAAAGGAGCAATGGTTAAAGTCAATATAACTGCCGCCAGTGATGAAAAAAGAAGATAACAGATGTTTTAGAGGACGATAAATATCGTAGAGGAATAATCGTCAGTAGACAAAGAAGAAACCAGCCTTATATGGCAATGGCAGTCATAAGAAGATTTCCAAAAGATGAAGATGCCGAAGTAGTAAAGAGTATTAAACTGGAGCTTAACATTTATCCGGTCAGCACAAAAAAAAGGTTCAATAGGCGGTACTGTCGATGAAGCCTTTATATTAATCAACAAAACTGCTGTTTTTAATTAACAAAATGGACTCTTTCACTGTGATTGTATAAAACATATGAAAACTCTTTTTATCGCACTTTAATACAATAGTCCAACTAATAATTGCAAAATCCAGCATTGTATTAATATGAAATTATATTTATATGAAATTATGAAAATATACAATAAATATAAAATAAATACCTATGTAAATATCATTTTATAGTAAATTTAATTACTATATAAACTAAATAAGATGTTCAAAAATAATAAGTTATATTAAAAAACGTACTTTGTTTTCTGTATTTTTAAAATTTAAATAACATATTTAAAATTAAATGAAGTATTTTTACTATTTATTATTATTTTTTTTTATTTTAAACAAGTTCAATAAACTATTATGTTTAACGTATTAGCAAAGCATAGGTTGTTTACTTATGATTATGACAAACATGTCAAATTCAGACCAAATATTAATAATAATATATTAATAATAAATACAGTACATTCAACCAACTTACACCTCTAAACGATTAACGGAATTCGCAGAAAACTTTTCTTTGTAGTAAAAGGCACGGTAAACTGCACTGGTGTTCTCCATAATGTTTAACACTTTCACTTTGCATTCTCCATAATGTTTTGCATATTTTGTTACATTTTTTTTTAATAAATAGTATTCATGCATAATTTTATTTAACGTAAATTTCTTTCACCTACTTGTTTGATAATTTTTTTCTGAAACAAATACTACCGTGCTAAGGATAATTTATACTCAAAATAGATATACAAAATACTAAAATATCACTTTTAATTTTTGTTAAAAAATACTTCGGAGTAAACTAGAACATTTTGTCAATTTAAATAGTAATGGTTAAATTTGTAGCAATTTTAAATTCTTTGGTATATATTGAAATCCCCTCGTATATGTTAAAACACCGAAGAATATTTTCAATGTGTTTCTGTTTCCTACCGTACGTATTAAAAGACCGAAATATTCTTTCAATCCTTTTTGCGTCGACGAATTGATAATAAACACATTTTTAAAGTTTGTTTATATATCACAGATGCATATTTCCTCGGTATTCTTTGATCGTTAAGCCGCCTAATATTGCGCGTTAAATAAATATTCCCGTATATATGTTTTGTTTATACCAAGTTGGGCAAATGAATTTTAAAGATAATCACATCACTCTCCATAAAGCCGCTGTCAAGAGCAGTTGGTTTCATTGTAGTCAGAATTTAGCTTCAAATTCGTATTGGATTTTCGTTTTTCGCCTTTTTTTTTTCATGGGAAAATGTGTAGCAGTGTAAAGATTTATGTGCAGTTAATAAGGTTTGGAAGAATCTTTGAAAAGAGAACACGCTGTGGGTGTCACCGTCCAGAAGCCGACAAATTTGTTGAAAATAGTGAATTATACTCAATGTAATGTGTCAGTTTTGAAAGAGTAATCACTGTTTCTATGTTTCTAAGTATCTAAGAGATTTGTGTCGTCTACAATAACTTTGAAGGATAACCACATGCTGCCATTGTGTCCAGTTGTACCTATTCCAGTTTTTAAAGAAGCAGAGTTTTAAAGTTTGTGTCCAGTGAACAACTTCCAGCCTCAATTTGTTTGTCCTAAGAAGCCGTATCAGAATATTTCCGCAGTTTGGTCCAGTTCCTAACCCCAGAAATTTTAGTGAAATCCAGGTCTTTTGTGTTGATTTTCTAAGAATACTTGCTTTCATAACAGTTTAAGAAAATGTAATAATTAAAATTGTAGATGTTAGGGTGTGGCCTAGCTTGCTGTCATATTAATTTCAGTTTTAAAATTTAATATTGACATCTGACAGCTAGCTTTATTTTTTTTGACATTTGGTAAATACCTAATCATAATAGAATTTTTTTTGTTTTTTAAAGAAGGTTAACCTCTATGCGTAGTTTCACTTAAAAAGATATTTTTTCATTTGTAATAATTTATTTCCGATACAAATTGTCGCCCATCAACAAGTGTAAGTTTTGTAGTATCTCCAACTTCTAGAGTTTTTAAACGGATAAAACATAGTAAGTGTCTTTCCCTGTTATTTTGTATTTATTTTTGTAACTATTAATATAGTATTTTTGTACTATTTAATTTTTGTAACTGTTTGTGGTGAGACAACAATAAATATTTAATTTTTTTTCTAAACCAATTTGTTTTTTTCTTTTAAAAAAGTTTCTAACCCATTTTTTGTGGTTTTAGGAAGGAAGTGCCTTTTCTTTTATCCAGTAGCTTCAAAGCGGCGCCCATTTTAAATAGCTTGAGAACCGTCTTGTATTATTTTTTGGTCCAGGAGATTCATGTAAGTACCCTTTTGTTTCATTTTTGGTAGTTACCCCATTTCAGTCCCCTTGTCATTCACTTATCCACGACCTAGTTCTCCAAATAAACCCTGAGTGGCCGATCGCAACGTTTCGGTTTGTTTTGCTTGCCCTATCTCCACTCCAATAATTTCTGTCCCCAACTTTCAACCCCCTATAGTAATGTGGTAGGCAAAATAATCGTTTCAAATCGACCATATGTCTGTTAGAGTGTACTGTTTTTGGGACGTCTGTGATTACGGGTTAAAGTTAGGGTTTTGGTAAATATATTTAACTTTTTATTTTCAAATGAAAATACTTGTACTAAAAATAAAATAATTAAGGGAAACATTTTAGTTTGTTTATGTACGATTTCCAACCATTTCTAAAGTTCTTATCAAACATAATTCAATTACAATCGGCATTCCTAATGATTATTAAACGAATTTGCTTAATGTGTTTATGATCTTTGTAAGCGGTTACATTATATTTTACCTCTCAAGTACAACAGAAAGTTTCTGTCATATTGATCCAAACTCAGTATATTGTAATTCAAACGTGTAGTTTCAAGTGACCATCATGCCTAGACGTAAGTTGGATATGGATGAATTAATTACAAATGTGCATAAATACTTTACCATGGAAAGAGAAAATGGTGGACCTTTAAAGTCATTATTATGTATAAATCAACGCGTTTGTGACGCACTCAGGATAAGTGAAGGTAAGCTAAAAACTGTAATGAAGACTGTCAGAGATTCTCAAGAAGATATTACTGTGACTGATTATCACGAAGACAAGAAAACAACTCGTAAACATTCTAGGAGCATTGACTTACCTGATGGAGAAAAATTTGAAATTAGCAATATTTTGTATCTAAATAACTGCTTAAATGGTAATTACTTTAAAATGTCACAAGAAAATAGCTTCAGAACAATATTTTGTATTGAATGCGTGAAAATAATCAACATATCAGTTAAGATACTTTACTGACCAAAATAAGAGAAAGACAAGTTTATGAAATTAGAGGACTAGCCTTTGAAAAGTGTTAAGAGATTTAGGATTTAAATTCAAAAAAGAAAATAATAGGTTACTTTTATTCGAAAGAAGTAGTTACTTTTATGCACAAAAGAAATAAGTTTTTAGAGAATATACTAGACTTAAATCTGAAAATGCAATATTCGTATACTTAGATGAGACATGGATATTTGCAAAGGGTGGAATTAAAATAATTTGGCAAGACGACAGCATAAAATCAATAAAACACACAGACAGCGAAGCAAAGGACACATCATTCTTTAAGCAGGAGAAAAAGAAGGCTTTATAGAAAACGCAGATTTAATTTTTTCTTCAAAATCAAAATCTGCTGATTACCATGAAAACATGAATGCAGATATGATTGTTAAATCGCTTGCGGAGAAACTGTTACCTAGTCTGAGTGAACCATCAGTTATAGTTTTAGATAATGCACCTTTCCATTCGGAGATTTTGAAGAAACAACCAAAACAGTCGTGGAACGTACCGAGCATAAAAAATTGGTTATTTAAAAATAATATCAATTTTCCGGAATACGCCTTCAAATCAGAGTTACTGGAAATTTCGAAACGTATTGAAAACCAACAGTTTATATCTTGTTCTTCTTCTGGTTCCTATCCGTTTCGGATGTTGGAAATCATATTGGCAATCATGACCTTGCTCGCTGCGGCTCGAAACAGCTCCGTTGAGGTTTTCTTAAACCATGTTCTTAAATTCCGCAGCCATGATATTCTCCTTCTACCGGGTGCTTGCTTACCTTTGACTTTACCTTGCAATATAGACTGCAGCAGGGAGTAACGGTGTTGATTTCTCATAACATGTCCCAGATATTGCAATTTATGCGTTTGATCGTAAACACAATCTCTGGTTCCTTCTTCATTTTTTCTAGAACTTCCTTGTTCGTGATCCTTGCTGTCCATAATATTCTCAGCATTCTTCTATAAAGCCACATCTCAAATGCTTCAAGTTTTTTAATAGTGGTGTCTGTAAGCGTCCATGCCTCCGCCCCGTACAACAACACAGAGAAAACATAGCATCTCATATGTCTCATTTTTGTATCTAGGGATATGTTGTGACTTTTGAAGATGGCGCTCATTTTGTTAAAGACCGTTCTTGCCTTTCCTATGCGGCACTTTATTTCCTGTACATTGCTCCACTGTTCGTTTATAATAGTTCCCAGGTAGCAATACTGTTTTACTCGCTCTATCTGCGTCCCATTAATGTATAGATGAGCCCCATTTATATTCTGCTTGCTGATAATCATTTGTTTCGTTTTGTGGGTATTAATGTTTAGTCCGTACTGTTGACTGTACTCGTTTATTCTGTCCATTAGCCTCTGAAGTCCCTCTAAACTATCTGCTATCACCATGGGGTCGTCGGCATATCTAACATTGTTTACTCTTTCACCATTTAGAAGGATGCCTTCGTCTATTCCGTAAAGAGCCTCGTTAAAAATTTTCTCTGAGTACATATTAAATATAAACGGCGATAGGATACATCCCTGTCTAACTCCACGTAGTATTTTTATGTGATCTGTTTCTTCTCCGTTAATTTTCATGTATGCGGTCTGATTCCAGTATAGTTCTGAAATTATTCTGAGGTCTTTGTCATCCAGGTCTGCTTCTTTTAAAATGTTTATCATATTTTGATGTTGAACTCTGTCAAATGCCTTTTCATAGTTGATCAAGCACGCGTATACGTCGCAGTTAACGTCCCTGCATCTTTGAATCAGTACCTGTACTCCGAAAAGTGCCTCTCTGGTACCCACTGCGTTAATGAAGCCGAACTGTCTGTCCGATTACAGTTTATATAGTTGACCAAATTGTATCAAGTTATGGACATCAAGTACTACGGTTACCACCGTATCACTGCCAGTTTAATCCCATCGAACATATCTGGGGTATATGTAAAACGTATTATGATAATCACGTTGGATGCAGTGGATACAGTGACAATGCAGTTAGGGAAATGTGGAAAGCTCTTAAAACTGCAACTCCAGGAATGTGGGCCAAAACTGTAAATTAATGTGAAAAATTAATAGAAGAGTGGTGGATCCGGGAAAATAAAATTAGTGAAATTAATCCAGTGGTTATAGATTTACATAATGGTAGCAGTAGTGAATTTATTGACGATGATGTTGATTTATAAATTTAAATAATCAGTAAGTCCACTATTACAATGCTATTTACAAAATAATTGTACAGCAAGTTAACCATTATATTTATACATTCATTATAAGCCAAATAAACAATAATATTTAAAAGTTCATTTGAATTTTTGCTCCTCATTTTATACAAATTAACTAATTCCATAATAAAAGTATTATGGAAAACTCCAGTGCAGTTTACCGTGCCTTTAACTACAACGAAAAGTTTTCTGAGAATTTCATTAATCGTTTAGAGGTGTAAGTTGGTTGAATGTACTGTAAATATAATAAATAAATATATTTGAAAATAATAATTGTATTTATATGAAATTATTTTAAAACGGGAGATATTTATTCATATATTTAAATATTATATTATTTAATTTTAAACAGATGATTCAATGTTGTTATTAATCGGATGGCATTACGGCTTTTATTAAATTTTAACAATCGTTACGAATCGAATGTTTTAGTCACAGATATTCTTTTAATTTTTTACTTCTCATTTAATGTCTATATGTCACTAGTTATTTTTCATGCAGTTTTTAATTTAAACCTGCGTAGGGTAAATATATAATGACTAGAAAGAAACGAATTTATCGAGAGTAGTGAATCGATCTCAAGAATCGCTTTTCTATCATGCTACCCGTGACGACGCCCTCTTGTGGCGCTAGTTCAATTTAAACAAAATATCTGCCCCCTAACCCGCAGGCTGTGTGTAATCTTTCTTTTGACTAAGAATTTAACTACTCTCAAAGCTTTAGCTTTGTTGTTTTCTCGTTCAATGATACTAATAGTAAAACACATATTAAAAATAGTGATATCTTATAAGATTTCCTTCCGGCTTAAGATGAGCCAAACAAACGTTGTTTCAAAGGTTTCCATCTTCTGTTTGTTACGTATATAATTAATTTAATTTTCTGAGAATAGAAAACGGATTGCTGGGTTCCATCTCGTAGTATCGTCGTCTTGGGAGTGAAATGGGAGAAACAGAAATACCTTCAGGAAACAATTTAATCTAGAGTAAGCGGTATATATCGAGATCGCTCTGAACGGATCATTTATTCTTGATTTGTTATTCGCCTTTTCGCAGTGGCTCACAGGTAGGAGTTTAAAAACGTTCATTTGTTGTAATCTTTTACGAATTTATAACATAATACGAAAGACAAAACCAAAAGAAGTCATTTGGTGCCAACTCGAAATTAAATAATCGGTGTCATTCGATTATTTGACTGATAAAAAAGTTAATTGACATAGCTAAAATATTGAAATCCCTCTCTTCTTCTTCTTCTTCTTTTTATGTAGATATGACTCTGTCTGTTTCTCAATGTGCGTCTAGTAAGTCTAGAAGGCTACCTGGGTTAATTGCAAGGTGGATTAAGTAGCTCTGTGGTAATCATAGCCGATCTCAAGCCCGAATAAAATGTGGAGGATGATTTACAACAAGGTTGACAGCATATCAAACGAATACTGCTTAAAAATACAATATTAAAATTTATGCGTGAAAATAGGCAAAGTAGATACCCAAATGCATATATAAAATCAGGATTCAGCAGGAAATTGGCTCTTTTACAGACAAAAATATATTAAACCTTTCGACATTCTTGGGACAATACGTCCCAACAGAAATTCAAAAAATTCTATTGAGTAAATGAAACCCAATTTTACATTGAAATGGTATTTTATACTCGTATGACCATGTGCCTAATTCATAGGCAGCCCACCATTCGTTTAACCTATATTTCTCATTGATAAAACAAAGGCGTGTCTGTTTACTCTAAAGCAGTGGTTCCCAACCTTTTTCCCATGATCGCCCCCTTAGACAGGTTATCGCCCCCCCCCCCCTGCCCACACAATTAAATTAAAACAAATATTGAATCTATACAAAAGGTAAGTATCCATATTTATTTATTTTTACATTTCGTAAATATTTATGTAAAGGAATTATTAATATCTTCCTTGGGCCTGGTGTCCCTCACATAATTTCTTTATGTCTGGCTCAATGTTGGTTAATAACAACCTCAAATCCCCTCTTTCTATTATGTCGAGCCTATTTCTTGGTCTGTTTTTCAATATACACACAGAACTAAAACCTTTCTCCACTAGATATGTTGTGGGGAATGCCAATAATAATAATTTGATTGCATTCCACAAGATTGGATACACTTCTTTTATCCGCGGCCAAAATCTTTAGTACCCACACTCCCGAAACAAACTTTCAATTTCAACGTCATGTCTCAAATCAATCAAGTTTTCTTGAAGAGAAGAACATGCCGTTGAAACTTCCACGCTGAAAGGATTGATAGTTGGCACTTTCAGGCTAGTCAAATCTTGGAATCGGTACTGCAGATTTTCTTTCAGTGTTTGAAGGGGGAGGCAGTATGTTTGAAGATCCTCAGAATCACTACAATAAGATTTCAAGTTGGGGAATTTGGTGCATATTTTCTTCTCTCTCTTTTCTGCATATTTTCTTCAAAAATAGATAGTTTGTGAATGAATACTCCGACTACTCCCTTCGCTTTGGCAATATTTATGTTCTTCCCCTGTAGTTTCAGGTTCATTTCATTTAATTTTTGAAAAATATCTGATAAGTAAGCGATGTCATTTCGCTTCTCTTGTAGTTCTATACGCAGTGTGGGGTCAGTAGTATTAAGAAATTCAATAACAGTATCCATGAGAATGAAGAACTGCCTTAAGCAATTGCCTTTAGAAAGTCAGCGGACTTCCGTATGTAGTAGCAATGTATTAAATATCTCATCATTTTCTTTACAGAGTGTACGAAATATTCGATCATTCTTTGGTTTTGCTTTAATTTTATTTACCGCCTCTATGACAAGTCGAAGAAAATCGTGCAACCTCCCACTCAAATTCTTGGCAGCCAAATGCTCTCTGTGAATAACGCAGTGAACACACAAAATTCCAAGTACTGCTCGTTTCAGATGTGCAATAAATCCCCAATGGCGTCCTGTCATTGCCTCCCATTTCATCAATCCTTCTGGAGACAGTATTATTGCTGAGAGGAACTGCATCTGTTACTTGGCTGGCCTGACTGGGTCCCAACATAGTATCAACTATCTCTTTGACAGCTGGGAGGATGAGTTCTTCTCCAATTGTGTGCGGCTTACCACTTTTTGCTATTAAGAATGGTACCTTATAGGAAGCAAGTAAACCCTTGTCGTTTTTCTTGGTAGCTTTTGCAATCAATGACCCAACAGTAACTCACCTTTCATACTTTGCCTTGAGCTCCTGTAAACGAAAGTTTGTAAACATTAACTTTAATTATTATAAGTAATGGTAATAAAGTTTCAAAAAGGTTTTTTTCAGTCTGACTTTTGGTAATAGAAAGTAAAAATAATTATAATATGTTGATACCTAGGTACAGTTACGATCACTAAATAGTTTACACATTAATTTTTACATTGTAATACTTTTGACGTAAAAGGTGCGTTTAAACGGGGTAAAAATTTTAAAAATAGGCTCCTAGATACGTAAGTCTGTAAACTATTCAATGATTGTAACTGTACATGGAAAAATTACATCCTACAAACAAAAGACTTTTACTCACCGCAAAATATTGGACGGGTCTGTCTGACTTCTCTGGATAAATCCTTTTCAAGTGATCCATAAGACGAGGCGGCTTCATGGATTCGTTTGACAAAGATTTTGCACAAATGAGACACAATGGTAGATTCTTATTTACTGGCAGTTCAATGAATCCATATTTCAAATACTCCGTTGAGTACTGCCGGCACTTTTTTTTAGGTGCTGACATTTTGAGAGCAAAACAAAAGAGTAATTAATTACACCTTATTAAGAAGGCAAAGAATAAAAACACTATCTCGCAATTCTCAATAAATAATTATATTGCCACGCGTCGACGTCTCTGTCCGAATTCTAACATTGTGACTAATGATGATTCTAATATTGTGACGCCTCGTGTTCGATAAGATCTGTGACTAGACGAGATGTTTGTGTTATTATTACCTGCATTGGTATACATATATTTACTTTTTATTATCCTATGGCTATCCGATCGAAAGTATTGTATTTTTTTTTCTTTTCTTATTTTTCTCAATTACCCATTTCTCGTTTTCCGTATGCTAAACGCCTCCCTTATCGCCCCCTTTTCTCTGTCGCCCCCCATATCGCCCCCTTCGCTCTATCGCCCTCCTGAATATCTCAAATCGCCCCCAGGTTGGGAACCACTGCTCTAAAGTATTTGTGTGATTTCAAACAAAATTATTAGTTGATGTTGATTTGTATTTTTTATAAGTGAACCTTTGTAGAATGACTGAAATTAATCATATTATGAAAAACAAATCGGAGTGGTACAAAATATAACAATTTTAGTGTTCGGGATATATAATCCCAATTGTTGTTTTCGGTGGAACTAATCATTTTAACGGTTTTTTTTTCAGCATGAAGCGACGTCAACCGCTGACTCCAGTAGATATAGAAAAGTTCGCCAACAATTTTTATTCTGATTCAGAATTAGATACTGTTGAAGATCCATTTACCAATGGTAATAATTATGAAGATCAAAATTATTCAGATAGTGAAGTTTCTGTTGATCGATATCCTTCTGGAAGCGATTTTCAAAAATCAGATTTCGAAATCATTGAATCTAAAGATGAGATTAATAATCAAGAAACTTTAGAACGTAAAAATAAGGAAAACGATGAAGAAATGATAGATACAATAATTGAAAATAGTAGTGAAAGGCTAGACAATACAGGTGAAAATGTAGAACAAACTACCAAAAGAAGAGGGGAAAGGGATGAAAATATATTTTGGTATAATCTTCCAAACCATTTTGAACCCAGATTTCCAACCATTTCTGTTCCTGTTCCTGCAAGTCACAGAGAAATTATTCATACTTTTAGTCCATTACAACTCTCCAAGAAGATATTTCCGACAAGTTTGATGATCGTTACTGTAGATTGTACCAACGAGAGAATTGATCTCTACAGAAGAGAGAAGACAACATGAAGATGAACACATTACACAGGTGTTGGAGAATTTATGATAGTAATCGGAATAATATTTATTATGTGTATCAACCGTCTTTCTCGCCTTTCTGATTACTGGTATTCAAGTCCTTCTATCGGTTACCAATTTATAAAACAAAGCATTTAAAGGAATAGATGTTTCAGAAAATGTTTTAAAAACCTACTATACCAATGAATTTGTTTCTTGCTTAAAGTACACTTTTTCGAAAAACATGTCAGATACCTCTCGTCAAATTATTAATGAGTGCACGACGAAGTTTAACGGCCGAAGCACGTTGAAACAATATATTACGAACAAACCTATAAAAACAGGAATAAAGGCATGGGTTATATCCTACCGTGATACAGGTTACACATATAATATAAATATTTACAGTGGAAAAGAAATCCAAAGATTTGAAGGTACCTTCGGGGAAAGAGTTGTGCACACACTCCCAAGTACGATAAAAGATGAAAATGTTTTAGCTTTTTAGCGTTTTAGCTTTCGACAGATTTTTCACTACTGTAAAACTACTTCACGAAAACAAGTTTCCAGCTATTGGAGCTGCCATAAGAACCAGAAAAAATATGCCTCTCTTCAAAAATAAGTTAGTCAGAAGAGAGTCACAGTTTGTATGCACCGATGCAGGAATAATTGGAACAAAATGGCAAGACACTAAGAAAATTTCGTTATCGAGTAATTGCAACACACTGTAAAACGTAAAGGATATGATGGTACAAAAACAGACGTCTCTTGCCCGGAAGCTATACCTTTTTACAACTGCTCTATGGGTGGAGTTGACTTGGGTAACCAAATCTCTGAATTGTATTATTTACATAGAAAATCGCTCAAATGGTGGAAAAAAAGTCTTTTTTAGATTCACAATGGTAGCGGCTGGCAATAGTTGAATTATTTACAACCAACTGAATCGCAATATAATTCAATTTAAGAATTTTTTACTGACAGTAGGTGTAGATTTAGTAACCGAAGGACGAAGTTCTATCAAGTTCATGTAGAGCTGTAGGAAGACCTACAAACCATCGTTCAAATAGAACGAAGAATATGATAAATATGGGATATCACTTATAAAAGTCGATTCAAACACATCAGTCTCGTCACGTCACCGTTTCGGCGCCGAAGGGAAAAATCCGTCATAAAAAATATTTTTTAATAGAAGTATGCCGCCGACCTATATCTATTAAACATGTAAGGTCGATTCAAACACATCAGGCTCTTCACAGTTCCGGCGCCGAAACAACACCGTCCCGTCACAGAACTATTCGTTTCGTCTGTTCGTACACATCCAAATTGCATCATTCTTCGGCGACCAATCTGTTGAAACGATGGCAAGTTTTTCGAATGAAGAATTAGCAATAATTGCTATATATTTGGACGAAGAAGAAGAAGCTAAAGCAATTCTGCTTTTTCGGACCTTTACTTATTTCGAACGAATGGTTTAGCGGCAAAGTGCTGCTTCAGCTCTTTCACCAATGGACTACCCTAGTTGACGTCACAATAAGCGGGGATTTTAAAAACCTTTCCAAACATTTCTAATTTGTATATATTTGTTCCATAAGACGTTGAAAATATTGGTTGTTTTAATTGTTTGAAGAATAAATTTTTGAAGAAGGATTTTTGGTTATGAATGTTTATATTTTAAGGTTATGTTATTGTTTGATAACAACTTTAATTATTTTTTTACTGTATTTCAAGGTATTTTGTTGTTGTTTTTATCAGTTATTTCAAAATAAATCAATAAATCATTAAATTTATTTACGATGTTGAAAAATATTTAAATGAATGTTTTATTCGTTTTTCGTTTCGTGATTTTTTCCTTTAAAAAACTAAAGATATTCGTTTTCTCGTAGTTGTAAGTTGCAGTGAGTCTGCTGGTGATACGGTTCTTAATAGTCCTCTTAAGATCCTCCGTCTCCATCACAGTTGATGGCCACGATATCCAGTTCGTCGATGACTTAATGAACGCCATGTAAGAATTCCGATACTACGAAACTGCCTCAAGAAGGTAAATCGAAAAATGTTCGAAACATCAGGTTTCACTTAGCCCATTCCCCAAGATAAGTGGCCCTAATGTCGCTAGAAATCATATCTCTGTCATATCTCTGTCACCTCTAAAACAATCGCATAACTGGAGTTAACAGAGATCTCACATAAAATGATATTGTGACTAGCCATGCAGAGCACAATTTCGCATGTAAAAAAGTCGTCTGCATAATATCCAGATCCAGTAACATCCCAACTAACTTTGTAAGAGTATTTACAGACTGTAAAACCAAGTTCAACAAGGCACTCTCAAGAGGGAGAGGCGGTGATGAGATGTCCCAAGATCAAATAATGCAATCTTTTTTCATCTGAAACGCCTTCACAGAATGTCCTCAAAGGACTACAATCTGTCCCAATTGCGGCAACAACACAAATCGCTTGCATACTTACGAAAAATATTAAGTGCCCCAATTGTCATGGAAATTATCCTGTCTTCTCACGTAGATGTCCGGTCCAAAAAGTTCTCCCAACCACTCCCCAAGAAAATAAATTCTCCTTCATACGAACTCCATTCAGACATAAAGTCGATATTTGACTTCATGTTCGTAATTCTTTCTAATATCTTCCCTGAAAAAAGTAACGATGTCGTTTGATTCTGCAACGAAATTTCCCGCAATATACGGATGTTACATTCATCCCTAGAAAACATACGCTTTGAGTTACATTCGGAACCCCACTGGGACTTAAGCACCTTGTCTCCAAAAGGACATCCACTTTTCCGATCCCTACTTAACCTTCCTCTTTACACTCGCTGACATTCGTCGACAATACATTTACTGAATAGTCAATGTTTTAAAAACACTTCCTAGTAGTGGTAATCAATAAGAAAGGACAGGGGAAATTGGTTTTCTGTAGTTTCCTGCACAATGATCCCTGTTCTAGGTAAGGACATACCTACATCTACCCTCCACTCGTTTTTACTACTGAAAGGTCAAAAAATCTTAAAGGAACCGTCTTCTTTATGATGTATTAGAACTTAGTATTTTTAATGACGACCACACGACCTACCCAGAGGAGCTCTCTTGTGGCAGGCAGGTTCAGCTCAAGGTTATATGAGAAATAAACCGTGTTTGCTTGAAGAATTGATTTTCTACCAAAAAAATAATAAAATTGTTATAAATACATAGACAATAATTACAACAAATCCACAGTTGTAACTATTTATTCAGTAAAAGTAAAATAGAAAAAGCAATAAAACAGAATAGGAGGAAATCCCAAAATCATACAAATTTAAGGAAACGTTTTTTTTTTTAAGAAAAAGATAAATTATCGAGAAAATAGGAACTCAAGTCTACTTAAGGTAGTCAGAATTTTAAGTAATATATGAAAGATAGTTTTTTATAATAAAAAATATTAAATAAAAACTATTGCTAAAGCGATATTCTTAAGAAAGGTATACGGGATCCGAAGAGGAGAATGGGATGAAAAACAAGACAGGAAGTGGATTATTTAGAATTGAAACCAATGGGAATAATTATTTTATTCAATTTTGAATTGTTTTTTGGATTTTATGTCTTAAGTGTAAGTAAAGGTTATAATTGAATAATCAAGTACACGATAGAAAAAAGGTCAAGCTACCACTGTCTTTTCTGCTTTAAAACACATCTCTGATATTTGAGTGAATCGCACTGAGAAAAACTAAAACATATATTCGAATCGTTTCAATTTCTGTTTCTGGCATATTTGAACGTTAACTCTCTATATAATATGAATGCTTTAACTTTAGCGGGGCTTTTCCAGTTGTTCAGTTCATTCTTTCTCTCGCCAACCGAGATCCTCGCAAATCAAGTGCTCTGGACCGCATTATAATGCATATATAATGTTATATTGCAAAAAAGTTTGAGGCTGTGTTCCAACTCCATCAAGGACATTTAATGGAGTCGGGCATTACGATAGAAGGAAGAAGCTGCCGTTTAATATTCCGGAATTGTGGTTGGCTCGTTGTTATTGCGAATTGCGATGGATGCTGAATGGCGAATAGTTAAAAGCACATTTCATGGCTGTATTCCTATTGTGTATGAGCATAATAGCTACCGAAACAGTAGTAGATGCATTCGAGTTGGTAGCGCAAATTAATTTCTCCTATTTAATCTGTTTATAACTATTCAGATTATATGATGATATTGGTGATAGAATTAGAATATAGATATATAGATAGATTAGAAGTTAAAAAGACAATAACGTCGAAAACTGCAATAAGTACATTATAACCGTATTTTTAATTAATATATACATAATTTTTCGAATAACGAACTTAAAATAAACAACACATTTTTTGACCACAAAGACCAACACAAATATACATTTAATAACACCCGTGGACAAAGATCTATATTAGTTTATGTTATAACCAACAGAGATATACATCCATCAAAAATAATCTTACGTCGATTATACAGATAAAGAATATCAGAAAAGATCACTGGAAATGAAATATTAGATCACGATAACATCGAGGAAAACTGAGAAAAACTTAAAAATAACATAATAAAGGCAGCAACGGAATCACTTGGAGAGAGGAAAGTAACAAACACTAACATATCAAAAAAGAAAACACCATGGTTTAGAGAGGAAGTGAAGACAAGATGTGAAGAAAAGAAGAAAGCCTTTTTACAATACAGAACACAACAAACACAACAGACATATAACCACTATAAACAAATTAGAAATGAAACGGATACATTAGTTAGACAAATAAAAAGGGAACACTGGCAGAGCGTCTCAAAACACATGGAACACGACTTGTACGGAACACAAAAAGAAATATTGACAATGATCAGAGGACAAAGAAAATAGATGAAAGAACTAATAAAAACGAAACGAATTTACGATTCCTATTTGCTAAAGGTGACGATAATGAACCACCAAAACCAGAGGTGAGGAGAAACGAAGAAATAAGGAAATAAGAATAGAACATCACCAGGAGAGGATAGAATACCGAACGAACTCATAAAGTACGGAGGACCAGATTTGATCAAACAACATTAAAACTAATCCAAAAAATAATAGAACAAAACAGAATTCCTCAAGAATGAAGATCAAGCATCCTAATACCTCTCTTCAAAAGAGAAAGAAGGGTACAATAAACTAAATGAAATTATAACACTAGCAGAAGAACAACAAGGTTTCAGATCGAGAAGATCATGCACCGACGCTATATTTATAATCAGGCAAGTGCAAGAGAAATCATTAGAATACAAAAATCTATGTTTCGTGGACCCTAAGAAGGCATTAGACAATAGGGTATACAAAAGGTGTGAAAAAGAAGTTGGATACGATCAATTTGGATTCAGAGCCGGAATGGGGACCAGAGAGGCCTTGTTTTCATTACAAGTACTGCTGCAGAAGTGTTACGACCAACAAAAGGATGTCTTTCTATGTTTTGTAGACTTTGAAAAGGCATTTGATCGCGTAAACCATAATAAAATGTTAAATTCCTTGCAGAGCATCAACTTGGATAGCAAAGATCTCCGACTAATTAAGAACTTATATTGGAGGCAGAGTGCCAAGATTAGGATCGACGATCATACATCTAGAAATATTAGTATAAATAAAGGAGTAAGGCAAGGATGCATACTGTCCCCTATGCTGTTCAATCTTTACTCGGAACTACTATTCAAGCAAGCCTTGGAAAACCTTTCCACAGGAATAAAAATTAATGGAGAACCAATATCTAGCATAAGATATGCAGATGACACTGTCCTACTGGCTGATACAGACACAAACTTACAGAGGGTTATAGACCACCTTAAGGATGCTTGTCGAGAGTTTGGAATGAAGATCAACGAAAAAAAAACAAAAGTAATGGTGATCCAAAGAAAACAGAATATCCCCTTACCTATAAAAATAAATGGGAATATTTTAGAACAGGTAAACCAATACAAATACCTTGGCTGTTGGATTAATTGCAAGCTGGACCCAGAACAAGAAATTAAAGCGAGAATTGCTCAAGCTAGGGATAGTTTCTTTAAGATGCGCGTTCTATTCTGCGATACACATATAAATATTAAATTGAGATTAAAACTTGTAAAATGTTTTATCTGGTCTGTTCTTCTCTACGGAGTCGAAACATGGACTTTAAAAATAAAGAGCCTGAATAGAATCGAGGCATTTGAAATGTGGGTGTACCGTAGAATTTTAAAAATTTCTTGGACAGCACGAAAAACAAATGAAGAAGTACTAGCGAGACTCAATTTAGAAAAAGAACTATTGAGAACAGTCAAAAGAAGAAAAACCAGTTATTTAGGGCATTTGTTGCGCAACGAGAAATACTACATCCCTCAGTTGATAATAAAAGGCAAAATAGAAGGAAAGCGAGGAATTGGAAGAAAAAAATTGTCCTGGTTACGTAATATCAGAAACTGGACAGGACTTGGATTTGAGGAACTCTTAAGAACAGCTGAAGATAGACAAACGTTTGCCACCATAACCGCTAACCTCCATTGATGGAGACGGCACTTGAAGAAGAAGAAGAAGGCATTTGACCTGGTCAAATTAAAGGACGTTATCCACTTATTGTACACAAGAGAGATACCTCTAGGAATAATCAAAAGCTACCAATGGGAAAAGACATGGAGATTCCCTGAGTCCTCTATTGTTCAACCTGATTATGGATGAAATAATAAAAAAAGTAAGAACTAAAAAAGGGTACCAAATGGGAGAAGAACAACTTAAAATAATCTGCTATACAGACGACGCAAAATAGTACTATCTCAAAGTAAAGACGGTTTACAAAGTATACTGCACCAATTTAATATAACCGCCAGAAACTTTAACATGTTAATTTCCCCAAAAAAGACAAAATGCATGGTTACAACAGCAAATTTACTAAGATGTAAATTGGAGCTGGAAAGTCAGATAATAGAACAAACGATGGAGTTTAAATATCTAGTCATCACATTAACTAGCTACGGAAAGCTCGAAACTGAAGTGGAAGATCAAGTAAATAGAGCAAACAGAGCCGCAGGCTGCCTGAATGAAACAATATGGAGAAATCAAAATATCGGGAAGGAAACGAAAGGCAGAATTTACAAAACACTCATTAGACCAATAATGACATACGCGTCAAAAACACACCTGACACAGAGAGGACAAAAAGGATGTTAGAAACAGCAGAGATGAAAACACTTTAAAAAATTGATAGTAAGACACTATGGGACAGAGCTAACAGTACAGATATATGACGTAGATGCAAGGTCGAGAACATCAAAAACTGGGTAAAAAATAGAAGAGTAGAATGGAATGATCATATAAGTCGAATGATAAAAAATAGAGTAGTAAAGGCGGCAAGAGACGGTTCTCCAATAGAAAGATGATCAGTAGGAACACCACGAAAACGATGGAACGACAACTTACTGGAGACACATTAAAAAACAGACAGAGTCATGTCTACATAAAAAGAAGAAGAAAAGAAGCAAACCATATTTTTTTATTTAAGATCATTAACATAGAGGAGAGTGCTTTAATACCATATCCTTTTTTTTCTAGGACTTTTATTATCAGGGAAGAGAAAAATCATATAGTATCGATTTTGGGCTGAAAACGTATTGTAGTAAGCAATAACACAATATCTGGTATCAAGGATACATTTCTTTCAGTTTCACTTTCTTTATTAAACAATTTTAAAAAAAAAGTTTTTTAACAGACTATGGTGTTGGATTATCGCATATGTAATATTAGGGCGTATTTGGATGTGCGATATAGGATTCCTTGCTCAGTTAACGCTATAAGGCGCAGAACTAGTGATTTCCTTTTAAGACAAATATTTTCGAAACTTATAAAAATAAATAGACATTAATAGGTTATCTGATAGAAAAAAAAACGGAAATTATCTTCAGATTTATCTTTTATGGAGTGGTAAATATTGCTACCAGTAGACGTTTGAGCATTTACCACTGGTAAAGATTTCTACCGCTATATCAACAACTAAAAAAAAGTTGTAAAAGAGAAAAACATTTATTTGTAATTTCAGTTCTGATGCTATATAGAAACACATTCGTTGCATAATTCTACATCACTTTTTTGGATGTTCCTTATTTGAACTACAGTTAGTACATCTACGGCGAGAGTCTTTAAATTGGCCTTTTTGGACCATTTGAATTCCGACATTCAGTTGGAAAAACGTCAAAAAAAAGTCAAACGTGAGTCGTGATGTGTCTAATTTCACCAAAGACCTTTTGCAGCAGTACTGTTTGTGCTTACGGTCTAGTACTCATTGCTACAGGTTAGAAAAATAACCTCCAACAACAGTGCAACACCCGGAATTTAGCAAAAACATAACGAGCATGTTAAAAACAAAAATGGAGAACTGATGATCAATTTCTACACGAATAACGAACTTAATAAACAACACATCTTTGACCACAAGGACCAACACAAATATACAATTAATAACACACGTGGACAAAGATCTATAATAGATTATGTTATAACCAACAGAGATATACATCCAAAATAATCGACGTAAGATGACTCAACTCAGCAGATGTAGGTAGCATACATACATACATACACATAATTAACGCAGCAACAGAATCAGTAACAGAAGAGGGGAAAGTAACACACACTAATATATCAAAAAAGAAAACACCATGGTTTAGAGAGGAAGTGAAGACAAAATGTGAAGAAAAGAAGTAAGCCTTTTTACAATACGGAACACAACAAACACAACAGGCATACAACCACTATAAACGAATTAGAAATGAAACGAATACTTTAGTTAGACAAATAAAAAGGGAACACTGGTAGAGCTTTTCAAAACAGATGGAACACGACTTCTACGGAACATAAAAAGAAATATGAAGAATGGTCAGAGGACAAAGAAAAGAGATGAACTAACTAATAAAAATAAAACACATTCAGATGGAAACAAGGGTAGACTACTTTCGATCCCTATTTGCTAAAGGTGACGATAATGAAACTCCAACACCAGACGACAAACGAAGAAATAAATATTGAGGAGGAAGAGGTAAAAGAAGCATTAAGGTAATTAAAGAATAGAAAATTATCAGGAGAAAACAGAATACCGAACGAACTCGTAAAGTACGGAGAACCAGATCTGACCAAACAACTATTAAAACTAATCCATAAAATAATATGGAAAGATCAATATTAGGTATTACCATTAGAGATAAAGTACCAAACCTAGAAATAAGAAGAAGAACAGGAGTCACAGATGCAGTTGAAAAAATAGCCATGGCTAAATGGGCTTGGGCAGGACATGTTGCCAGATTAACGGATGATAGATGGACCAGAAAGATTCTTTAATGGCGACCAAGGCAAGAGGCATATCGAAGCAGAGGACGACCACCGACTAGATGGACGGATGATATCAAGCGCATCACCACAAACTGGATGCAAGAAGCTCTAGATAGAAATAGGTGGAAAATTTTACGGGAGGCCTACGTTCAGCAGTGGACAAATATAGGCTAATTGATGATGATGATGATAAAATAATAGAACAAAACAGAATTCCTCAAGAATGGAGATCGAGCATCCTAATACCTCTCTTCAAAAAGAGAAACCAATCGGACGCCGAAAAATACAGAGGAATTAATTTATTAAACACAACACTAAAATTAAGAACCAAAGTGATAACAAATAAACTGAATGAAGCTATAACACTAGCAGAAGAACAACAAGGTTTCAGTTCGGTAAGATCATGCCCCGACACTGTATTTATAATGAGGCAAGTGCAAGAGAAATTATAAGAATACAACAAACCGGCATATCTATATTTCGTGAACCTTAAGAAGGCATTTGACAGGGCAAATTAAAGGACGTTATCCACTTATTGTACGCAATAGAGATACTTCTAGGAATAATCAAAACGATCGAAAATATTTACTAAAACAACACAATAAAAGGAAAAGTGGAAGAAGAACTAACCGACCCTATTAAAGCTGGCAATGGGATAAGATAGAGAGATTTCCTGAGTGTTCTATTGTTCAACCTAATTATGGATCAAATAATAAAAAAGTAAGAACTAAAAAAGGATACCACAAATAGTTTCTTATGACTTTTGATGTAAAATTAGATAAGCAGGAATTCAACAGTTTACAACTTCCTGCTGAGTTTCCTTATGGCCCGTTTGACGTTTCACCATGGAGTATATACAGTATGTCCAATTAAGTGGGCATCTTATGGGAAACTACGAAATAAAGTTATTCTTTATAAAAAGTTGTTCAGGTCTAAAACCTAAGATGCAAGGTTACGTTCGACATGGAGACCTCTTATAAAGAAAATATCGTTCGCTCCACCCTTCAATAAAAATCTTGACACCAGAAATATTCGTGCCAACCCCCGCGCCAATCCCCTAGCCAATCCCCTAGCCAATCCCCACGTCAACCTCCACGCCAAAGTTCACCGAAACCACGTCACCATCGACGGTATAAATGAACCATCCGCTGTTCCCAGTAGTAGTAATGCATTTATTAGTGATCAGTGTTGTACTGTTTAGGGTCTCGGGAGACTGAGGCCTTGGAAGCCCTGAAGAAGACATTGGAGAGAATGTCGAAAGCTCGGCGCAGTGATAATCGACGCGGTTCAACCCGGAAGCCTGTTGAGTTTAATATTAATTCTTGTAATAGTGTTAATCTTTATATATATATATATATATATATATATATATATACATATATATATATATATATATATATATATATATATATATATATATATATATATATATATACATTGTATGCATAGCAATACGGCTTGTTGGAACACAGCCTTTCGTTCGCCTTACAACGAGTATGATATTAATCTTCAAGCTTCTGCGGTTGATGTATATTATATTGGATATTATAACCGAGGAAAAACCAAAGCTGGAGCTATAGGTATATAATGCCATCTCCCTCTCTCGTCGCTCGTAGTCCTGCTTTTCCTTCCTTCCTGCATACATATACAACAGACAAAAGCTCTCACTTAGTTTTATTGTGTCTATATTAATTAACAGCTTTGTAATTGAATAAACTGCGAAGCTTTTAGAACAGAAGTTCGAGGTATACAGGGTGGTTGTTTTGTCTCTATGATTTGCAAACTAACCGATATATTTTCTAGCACGATTTATTTTCAGTACTTATTAAAAATACAAAGTTTTATTACAAATTAATCAGTGCTAACTCCGTGTATGTTATTTATAACTCAGCATTATTCACTATATTGTATGTTCATATATATAAGCTGTAGCTTTTTTGCCTATTCAGCTTACAGTGCCCTGTGAACAGACCTGCTATGGCTTTGACTGTTTTCCTGTCTTTGCTTATTAGGTCTGTTGTAAATTTTGGCGAATGTTCTTTAATGAACTTTTTAGCCTGTCTGTGTTCTGTGGAATTCCTCCACCATTCCAGAGATTTCTGTGCTACTCACTTTCTTGTAGCCGTTCTTGTTACTGATTGTTCTTATTCCGGTCTAATGAATCGTATTAATGAGCTTTGTTTGGCCATTTCATCTGTTTTTCCAGTGTCCTTATGACCTTGTGCCTAGTCCTAGTGCCTTGATATCAAGGCTATTGTAAACTTTTTACGGTCTCCTAGTTTATTTAGAGTACCCACACAATATCATACTGGCTTATCATTGATCTCTATAGAATTGAGTGCCTTAAGCGCTGCCTGACTATCTGTGAAGATGGAAATTGAATGGTGCGTTCTTTTCTGCCTTTCTATTTCTTCCACGCTGTGATGGATTGCCATTATTTCCGCCTGGGAAATTGTAACATCAGTAGAATGTAAGACCCTTAAGCGCACTTTGACCTGCATGTCTTAAAATTTACCATTTCCTCTGATGGTGTAAAGGTCGTCTCTGATTTTGTTTAGAACATTTCTATTAATATGTTCTGAACAGCATCAGAGGCGCCCTGGATAACATCATAGACGATGAGAACTCTATCAGGGATGCTCTGAACAACATCAAAGTTTCATTTGAATGATCATATTAACCGACAAAATACCCGTTATTGGTCTAATGAAAATTCACACTAGATGCAAGTGTCCAATATGTCCCATAAAGACCACAAAAAACGAACGTATTGGCTGGTATTGTGAGAAATACAATTAATGGTCCATATTTTTTTGATGAAAATTTAATAGGAGCATTATATCTGGATTTTCTACAAAATACATTAATTCCTGATCTGATCCAGCTTTTTCCTGATACTCAAATACCCACTAATTTAGACCGCAGGATTTGGTTTCAACAAGATGGTGCATCGCCCCATTTCGCAGTAACTGTGCGCGAATTTTTAAACAGAACTTTTCCACAACGGTGGATAGGAAGAAGGGGACCAGTGAAATGGCCCCCTAGATCACCTGATTTGAAACTATTAGATTTCTTTTTATGAGGTTATTTAAAATCTAAAGTCTACACAAACAGACCTGATAATATCCGTCAATTACAAAACCGAATTAGACAAGCAATAAAGAACATAACACCCGCTATGCTACAGAATGTTAAAGACGAAAGTAATAACAGGTTCAGTCATTATCTGGAGAACAATTTGGACATTTACTGTAAATTTTCGTTTGTTTATTTTTGTTAATGTATCACAGTATCATTGGAGAACAATTTGAACATTTACTGTAAATTTTCGTTTGTTTATTTTTGTTAATGTATCACAGTAATTTTATAATAGTAATGTGTTTAGTACGTTTATCCTAAATTTATTATTTTGTACGTAACTTGCAACTTTTGCATTTGTGCCATCCTGTACCAATTTATAGGAAATTATTTTTAGGAAATAATATAAATTGAAAAAAAGGAGGTTCCTTTAAAAAATGGTGATGACGTCATCATACGATAGTGGTTCACCCTGTATATCCTCGCCAGTCCCAAGAAAACAGTTTTTATTATTTTAACAATAGTTTATAATTTCTCTCTTCATTTGTGAAAACAAACGAAAATTTATAAAACCTAAAAAAAATTATTTGACAGACATAATATGACAGGTCCAGCATAATGGAAATCAGGACTAACTTTCATATAATTTAAGTATGAAACTGAAAAAAACATTCTCGTTCAGGAGAAATACACAAGTACATTTTGCATTTTGTACCAAAGAATCTCGTCTTCTTAGTGCATCCAGGGTTTCGGCAACGCATGTAAAATTTTTTATTGCTGACAGAGCATATTATCAACTGGTCGTTACTGGTTTTTCTTACATCTATAGTGACCTTCAGTGACCTTTAGTGACCTTCAAACATACAGCTTCAATTTTAGTAAATCCATTACCTTTAATCTCTTATCGCCAAACGCTGCACGATCCTGTCGATACTTTATCCATGACTTATTCAATGCAAGATTAATAAAGTGCCAAAAGACACATACAGGCCATTTTTTACTGCGCATACAGATTCTATAATATGAAATAAATCTGTCACACAAATCCACATCTTCCATTATTTAATAATTGTATTTGGACAAGGCACCAGAATGTACTTTGAATTTTTTTATTCCAGCTTCGTACGTCAGCCAATGGCAAAGAACCTGCAGATGTAGAAGCCATTGTCATCGATCTATTGTCCATCCATTTCAAAATAGATACTTTACTATCACCGCGTACCCATTCTTTATGGAACCCTCGGCCTTCTTTTAGTAAAACAGAATCTTTTTTTATTTTGCCCCTAAGTACTCGTGGAATTCAATTATTCTGAAAGGTACCAATACCAAGTAATCCTTTTTCTAATAAATAATCGAGTAAATTAATGGAGGTGAAATATTAATCAAAGTAAATTGTTGTTCCTGGACACAAGTTTGCCGATAATTTTTTCACGACAGAGCCGCCAATGCCCAAGGATTTGTCAGGAGCAGCATCAGGCCAAGTGTTTGAACCTTGATAAATAAAGAAATTCAAGACTAGCCCTGTTTTTGAAGCAAGCACAAAATTCTTCAAACCTACAGGATTAGGTTTGTTCTTGGCATACTGTAGACTAGTGGTGCCAGTGAATGGAATCATTTGTTCGTCGATGGACAACTCGCGAGATCTTTGAAGAGTGATACATTTATTTCGTACAAAATCAAGAATTGGCTAAACTTTACAAAGTTTATTTGCCTTTTTGGTGTCCTCTGAAACTGCACAGTAATCTATAACATGTAAAAAATTTCGTAAATTGTAAATTCTATCTCGGGGAAGCTGAATAATAATAGGAATTTCAATTCCTTTCATGAAATAAAGGCGTAAGCGCGGTAGTCCAAAAATTCTTATCAAAATATGAATACCTGTTAGTTTCTTGAATTCCTCCAGAGTTAACCTTAGATTTTTCTTTTCGTTTGCTTGTACAGCTCGTATGTTACTTCTTCTTCCATAGCCATCTTCGTTCCGAAGGTTGGCGATCATCAGGGCTATACGTATTTTCGAAACTGCTGACCGAAACAATTCGTTGTTGCTACAGCTATACCATTCCCGTAGATTCTTTAGCCAGGAGTTTTGTCTTCTTCCTATGGACCTTTTTCCTGCTATTTTCCCTTGCATAATTATTCGAAGCAGTTCATATCTTTCGCCTCTTGTAATGTGTCCCAAGTATTGCAGTTTTCGTTTTTTGATCGTAAATATGACTTCCTTTTCTTTATTCATTCTTCTCAAGACCTCGACATTTGTGACTCTCTCGGTCCATGATATTCTCAGGATTCTGCGATACATCCACAGTTCAAATGCCTCTAATTTATTATGTTATATTATTTATTTTATTATATTATGTTACTTGCTGAAGACAAATTATCCCAAAATTGCTCAAGAAAATACTCAGAAAAATAATCCAATGGTGTCCAGAATTCGTGATCTTTATTAGCTGTCCATAGATTCCACCTATTCTTAACATCATCTAATTGTTCCGTTTCCTGGAGTTTCTCCCAACGCTGCTGTAAAGGAGTATCTTCGTCAGAATCCCACTCCGAATCTGAATCATTTTCTAAGTGATTTTTGGCATAAGTTTCGTTTTCATGGAAACCAGTTGAGAGGTTTTCAGAAACATACTCGTTTTCACTACAATCATTATCGCTATCTTCACTGAGGATAAAATCGCTAGCTGACAAAATAGCTTCCAATTTGCGTTTTGTCAATATCATTTTTCTGTCTGTAAATAAACGTAAAAAACGTGAGTATGGTAACATATTTTGCTAACTAAGTTCCAATGTCCCAAATTCTTGACAAAAAGTTCAGACGACCCCTGACGTGACCAGTTGTAATTATTTTCAAATATATATTTACCACCCATAAGTCCAAACATCTACAACTTACTGTATTTTTGTGGAGCCGCCATCATAAACTCACCAGTTTCACCACGTCTAACAACAACCTCACGAAGTAGTCAAATTTGGCGCAAAGTAGGCGCTGTTGTCAAATTTTTCAAACGAGTAAATTTTCCAACCCGAATAGTTACCGTGTAATAAATTATTAAACATTGTCCAGCTGACTGAACATATGGACTTAGGAGGATATTTGATTATAATTTGAAAAAATAGTATATTAAAATCAAAAATCGACCTGTTTCGGCAATTTCTAATAATTTTGTTTATTTAGCTAATAATGAAGTTATGCGTTACTTTATAGACGCACTGTATATAAATTTGCCGGTGAATTTGATAAAAATTGAAGAATTTATCACATTTACCAAGTTTATTAACTACAATTTCTGTTAAAATTACGTTTATTTTAACGTTTCGATTTTCACTTTGGAAATCGTTTTTAAAATACTTCTTATAAATACTCAACAAGTATTTTAAGAAAAATTTCCCAAGTGGAAACCTAAACTTCAAAATAAACGTATTTTCAACTGAAATCGTAGATAATTCCAATTAAATATAATCTCTCATTGAATGCTCTAATTATTTTTTCAAAGAATGAATGATAATAATGAAACTGTCGGTTGAAGTTTGCGACTAAATGATCAGCAAGTCTGTATCAAATCTTATAGAATGCTTATAGTAAAAGTGTATTACCCTGACGAAACCTAGTACGTTGTGTTACAAACTGTTTCAGATTAATTTCAAAAACAAATTATAAAACTAAATACTGTTATTATTACCAAGAATTGGAGTTAAACTGTCAATTTAAATTAATTTATTTTTAATTCACAAAAAATTTAAAATGCAAAACAGGATAATGTGATTCTATCGTTATATAAACAGCCTGGTTTTGGATTTTGTTTTTTAGTATATCGATATGAGCATATGTTATATAAATGTACAAAACATGTACAAGCCGTATTACGAAATCAGTGATTTTCCCCTTTTTTGTAAAATCGCTATTATGGGGCGTTAACCGATATGATGAATCGTCTCGATAGTATACAACTGACCCCATTTAATTGAAAAAATGTTAGATTATGTACATATCTTACCCACGTTTTTATAAAAGAACATGTTATTTAACTGTATTAATAAACTACGCCTTTTCAAACATTTTTAGGGTTGCGGTACAATAGGTTTTCTAAAAAATGTCTATTCAATGTCGTTAAATATAAACTAGAATTGATGAATAAAAAAAATGAAAATATATTGAAACGGAGAAAATTATGAGAAAAATCAGAAATTTTACATACTATTTAGCTGTGATTTTCAGTTACTACGGCATTTTTTATTCATTTATTTCCGTAGTATAATGCTCATGACTTCTAAGACATCTTTCTAGTACACATTGTTCAATCATGCATTCGAATTAATCAATAAAATATTGAATATAATGTATAAGAAACGTATAAAAACCCCACTCAACTATAGAAACAAATTTTGGAGTAAATTGTCAATATAAACAAAGCAATAAAGTTGTAAAATCATTAAAAACTAGGGGCCTAAGATTTCATGAAAACAACAGTATCATGAGACACAGATGTCATTAAAAGGTAAACTATTGTAGGAAATAAAGAGTGACACCAAACCCACACAAAACGCAATTTATACTCTTTAGACACTCAACAAAGAAGTGACTTCAGGATTCAGGTTATGAACAACCGACTTCACTTCAGCAATCAGATCACGTACTGCAGTGTAGTATTCAACAGAACACTCTAGTGAAGGCCGGATCTAAAAACAACTCTAGAAAGATTGAGAAAGAAAGTCATCCTCCTCAACGTTCTATGGGCAAAATTTGGACGGAAAGAAGCTAAAATAGTGGTATACACATACAGAACATACATACGTCCTCAGCCATAACCTCGTACATAGGCTGCTATATTTGGAAATGACTATTCTGCATACAGCAAATTACAAATAAAGAAACTTACACTTCACCCAAATACATCAACTACTAATGTGTTCGTTCGACTCCTGTTTCCGTTTTGTCACCCATTTATTTATGTCTTCTATATTGCATGCTCTTCTTATGTTTTCGCTTCTCTCCTTATTCAACAGACTTTTCCCTGATATTCGATCTCCGTTACCACTAATATTTATTTTCAGATATCTAAACCTTGCTTCCTGCTTTATTATTTTCCCATCAGTTTCGATTTTACATCGTAGTGGGTATGAAGATGTTGTCATACATTTGGAGCTTGTCTTCTGTCTCGACGATTAATGCGGCGTCGTCTGCATAACATAATATTTGGATTTCTTGGTTCCCCATTCTGTAACCATGATCTTTACGTACTACTTGTATTATTTCGTCCATTATTCATCCCATTAAGAGAAGTGGGCTTATCGAGTCACCCTGTCTGACTCCACTTTGTACTGGTATACACTGTGTTAGTTTTTCATTTATCTTTGCCTGTATTCGATTATGGAAGTAGATGTTTTCGATGGTTTGTATAATATTGATTGGTATGTTTCTTTTATACAGTAGGTGTAAGGCGTCTTCGACTTGGATGCGATCGAAAGCCTTTGTCAGGTCTATAAAATATATGCTGGTTTATTGTACTCGATGGCCTTTTCTGTGATTTGTCTTAGTAGAAGTACGGCGTCTACGCAGGATCTTCTGGATTTGTATCCTTGTTATTCATCTTATAAAGTTGTTAGTTTATTGATTTTGTTGGTTAGGACTTTTGTGGTAAGCTTAAGTGCGGTGTTCAGTAGATTTATACCTCTATAATTGTTGGGGTTTTCTTGATCTCCTTTCTTGAACATTGGTATAATCGTGCTGTTTCTCCATGCGTCTGGTATCATGCAGTGCAATATTAGTTTTTGTATAAGTTTTGTTATCTCTAGGGTTATACTTTCTCCTCCATGTTTTAGAGGCTAGTTGGTTATTCCGTCTGGTCCTGGTGACTTTCTCTTTTTGAATCAATTTATGATTATCTCTTTTTCCTGAAAACTAATTTCTATTTCGTGTCTTAATTCAGGTATGTTATTGTGTTGATTATTATTTTCCTTTCCTTTAAACAGTTTTGTCAAGTACCTTTCCCATTTGTTTGCTGGTATGTTATTGTATTCCTTCAATTCTGCCATTTCTATTTCATTCTATTTCATTTCATTATACATACATTTATTATGAATACATTTCAGACGTAGAAATGAGAACTGTTCGGAATAAAGGATAAAGCTTTTAGAGATTAAAGGAATGAGAGGTAGAGGAAAACCAAGGAGAAGATGGAAAGACTGTGCGGTATAGGACTTGAGACGGAAAGGTTTAAATGAAGAAAACACGATGGACAGAAATATGTGGCAAGGAAGAGTAAAGAACAGCGACCCCTGAAAAGGAAAAATTTAAGGAAAAAGACGAAGAAGATGAAAAATATGTTATCGTAGATTTTTAAAATCAACTACTTTTTGGAAGTTTAATTATAAATTATTTTTAGTTTTACTCTTATTTTTTGCGAAGAGAGGATCCTCTGTGCCGCCTTGTGATTTGTGATAATTTACATGTATACTGGAGTCTACTGGATAGTTAACAATAAAATCGTCCATTATTATTGTGATGTCGTCAGTTTTGGTAAACGTTAATAACGTTTCGACTTGTTTATATAATTATTTTACTTCTTGTTTTTTTTATCCAATATTAGCAATTAGTTAGTAATTAGTTATAACATCCCCAACTGCAGTCAAAAATGTATACAGAAACTTTATATTATCCTAAAAATATACTTCAAAATAGTTTAAATACATTGAAATAAGACTTCCTGAATATTTTAATGCAATCAGTAAATAATCTAGCCATTGTTGATGCTGTGGTGTGGTGTATCATACACTTATTATAAAAGCATTTCTCTCATAATTTTTAACAAGAAACTATTATAAGTGGTTGTGATAAATAAATAATCAATTCTTTAGTCAATTATTGTCTTTAATGTTTTTCGATACAATGATACTTCTACTTTTATTGTCACTACATTAAAGAACAGAGACTTTACTTTTAGAACAGCTTTATTTTTTATTGTGTACAGATTAACAATATTTTCATGATCCATATCCATAATATTGATTGCCCATAAAACTGTTATAACAATCTAAAACAAAAAATAAGTCAATAAGTGAATTAAAAAACTAAAACGGCAATTTTTAGAATATTCTCAAGTTCAATTGACAGCTTCGATCTTTCTTGTCTGTTGTATCTAGGTATTGTATACTATATTATCTATGTTTTTGGTTTGGGGAGTATATAATTTATTATTAGTATACGATATAGTTTTAATTAATTTATAGTCTTGGTTCCCTATAACTTGGTAATATATAATTCATTTTTTAGCACAAGAGAGCGACCTGTGCCGGATCCAGAAATTTTTGTCAGGGGGGGTCATGGGTCTTGAGGGTGATTTTGATACAGGATTTAGATTTTTGCACCTTTCAGTGGCTGATCCCCAGAAATTTTTTGTGTCGGGGGGGGGGGTCGTCATGGGGTCAGGGGTCTTAAACTTAAACCAGAAAAAAAAATTATACCCACATACTCTGTGACAGTAAAATCAAGTGTACAAAACTATTAAACCAAAGGAAAGTTATTAAAATATAAATACTGAAAAATCAAGGACTGTCAATTTAAACTAGATATTTTAAAGACAATCCTATCGCTACAAAATCAAGAACAAACCAAGGATAAATAAGTATAAACCAATGTTAAATAATTTAAATGTAATACCTCAATGTAAGTGTAAACATTAATGATTGTATTAAACATTCCTAATAAACTCTATCTTATCGTTGGATATCGATATCAATTTGTAAAAACATTCATTTATTTCTTATTGCTACACGGATTGGAAGTATGGACTCTCGGAATTACAAGTATGAGGCGTATAGAAATGTGTGCCTTTGAAATGTGTGTTTTTCGAAGGATGCTGAAGATTTCTTGGACAGACCACGTGGCCAACAACGAGGTGCTGAGAATAATGAAGACTCAGAGAACTCCTAAATATTGTAAACAACAGAAAAATGAGTGGTCTAGGACATATTTACAGTGGAGAAAAATATAACTTTCTACGACTCATAATGGAAGAAAAAGTAGAAGAAAAAAGAAGTCCAGGAAGAAGAAAATACTCCTGGCTGAAGAATGTAAGAGACTGGACAGGCAAGGATACACATTCAATACTAAGAACAGCTCAAGATAGCAATTTGCTGTAGTTATAGCCACCCTTCCGTAATGAAGAAGGAACCTTAAGAAGAAGTGTAAACAGCATTTTATTTAAATTAATTTATGCAACAAAAAACATAATATAATTTACGAATAGTTATATAATTATGATGATTAAAAATTCATAACTTTCGGTGAAAGTCATTCTTCTAAATCAATTAAGATATTGTCTAAAAGGGGTAAATAAATAAATCTTCGGAAATTATCTTCGCAAAAGTTAGCAGATTGGTGTTGATGACAGGTTTGACGAGAAACTATACGAGGCATCTTCAATTCAATGTCTAGTTGTTCAGCTATTTTGTTTACTTCATAGTAAAGTTTGCTAAAAATAGATTTAGCATTTGATCTTTTATTTTGAAGAACGCATTTAGTGTCCTCTATGGCCTCAGTAGCCTACTTTAAATCTAATTTTGGTGACTGAATAAGACGACTAAGTGATACAGTTGTACCTAAAACATCACTAAGACAAACTACTGAAATAAGAAATTTTGGTCTCCTAATAGTGTCCATTAATGAAAATGCATCAGCTGACATTTTACTGTCCTTCCACGTAGAAATTGTTTCAAGAGCGTTGTATATTTTGACTCGCCCTGGAAATAAAGATGACCTTTATGCCTTTCAACCCAACGAGTTTCACAAATACCTTGGACAGCAGCCCCCAGTTTCTTTATTTGTATTCACTAACGTATCAGACAGAGCTTATAATATTCACTTTGATATTTTTTATAGATAAATTATAAAATGTAGCACAGTCTCAACAATTATAATACATATTCAAATTACAAACAACCAATTCGTAGACAAAACTGAAGATAAGAAATACCTAATACAAAATAAAAATGTGGTGATTTCGTGCAAAAAGTCATGTCATGTACATTGAATGAGCAATAATGTGTGGGCGGTAATTCTATCTCATCGATAATCGAACGATTCTCTGGCACTCAAATGAAGAATTGACAAAATTTGAAAATCGCGTAACTCTGAATTCGTGGACGTCTTAGTCGAGGTATTACTGTATTTAGAATTGTTGATTTTTTTAAAGAGCAATTTAAAAAGACTTCCGTATAATTCTACACTTAACCCTAGAATAAATGAGTTTGAATCATTTCAACTTTTGACTTCCTGCTTATAAGGTTGATGGGTTTTAAAATATTTTTTAGGATAATTTGATTGATATTTAATTTTGTTTTGGGGGTGGTCATGACCCCCGTGACCCCCCCCTCGGATCCGCCACTGAGGGCGACATCTAAAACTTATCAAAACAGCTAAAAAAATTTACTATCAAAATCTGGGAAGCTCTAAAAATGATGCAAGGGAAGCTTGATCCATAATAAACGATCTTCGAAATAAAACTAACACAGCTCAAACATTTTCTCTTTCAAACCCTAAAAATCTAAATAAATACTTCGTTAATGTGAGTAAAAATATAACGTCAGCTATTTTGCCACAACAAGATCCTATTTTCTATCTCCCTAATTCAAGAAAGGTCTTCTTTTGTTACTGGATGGGCATACATCGCACTCCAAGAAACTTGAAGCAATTTTACGTGTTAGAGAGCACGGTGTAATAATGCTACAATTGCCTGGGCATACGACCCATCGCATGCATACTACACTCAATTAGTTGAAAAGTGATTTCGTTCTAACCCCAGATTACAACTTCACGTAGCTGGCTTGATTTTTTAAGCTTATGGGAGAGCAGCAAGCATTATAATTACAGTCAATGGTTTCCGAACTAGTGGAGTATCGCCTGTAGATCGCAAGGTCTTCAAATATCATGAGTTTTGTGCGGCTGATAAGTGGTTTTGAAACCACTTAGGTCTACAACAGGAGCTATTGTAGAGTACGAAATAATCTAGCCTGAACTACCAAGTCCTAAAGAGAGTTTAGCTATGACTACTACACTCACTAGGTCTACTAAAAAATTCGTGAAGCAAGTTAAAAACTTAACATTTCAATTGATTAAATTTGTGTTCCATGTAAGTGCTCCACAAATAAAACTAAAAGGTAAAACTAGTCTTAAAGGGAACAAAAAAGCTGTCAACAAAAAAGAATTGAAGACATGATTCAATGCACCAAATGCCGTTCATGGAGCCACGAACTTTGTGCAGGAATCCAACCTGGAACCCAAACTTTTTCTTGCTTTGAATGTAAAGATATTATGTACGTTCAAACTGAATAATTTCTGATAGTGGAAAATAAATTGTATTAAACAAAACATATTCACACTAAAATTTATTTTACTGTATATTATTCAAATTAAAATTCGGTATATGTTAAAGTTCGTCAAAAAACACAAGAAGGAAGATAAGAAGAGAGAAAAAAAAAGAAATCCAAGGATTTATTGTGTAAGAAGCACATCTTAAGGATATGCTTCTTTCTAAGGGCGGAGGAGGTACGACCCTGGACTATCAAATATGCTTACGAAGTATATAAAAGACCATATAAATATACCAGGTTTTTATTGCATTAAGAGCTTTTTAGCTTGTAGTAGTTACTTTATGTGAAATTGTACGTTCCGAACAAATAAATTTTATAACAATATTCATTTTTTAAAAGCCAGTTTTCGGCTCTTGATATTGTAATTTACTTGGCTGTTTCTACAACCATTGGCTAATTTGGCAATAAAATATACTATCAAAATTGTAATTTAACGCCAATATTCTCTGCAAATATTCTAGACCTTTTTTTTTTGAATACTTACTTTTACAATATATTTCGCCTTTATGTTCGTAGACATGCCTAACATCCAACAACTTATTGCAACAATAACAGGAAAAACAACTGGTATGAAACGGTCCACTAGATATATAGATTTTTTCTGCAGCGTAAACCTGAAAGAAGATATAGGAATACAATTTACATTCTAGACAATTATTCAAGTATTATTAGTTATTTTGATTCTGGTTTTTTTTGCTATGTATAGTCTAGATACTGCGCAATTTATCATAATATATGTATGTTTTATTTATTTCCTATGAGGTGACGACGTCAAGAATGCTGAAATATGTTATTTATGCTATTACCTTTCTTTTGCATCGTACGCAATTTGATCTACACTCATCTCTAACTTGACTGATTTTACAACAACAAGGCATCACATTACCACAAAAACAAAACTTGCTATCTTGATCTATTTTTTCGAAATTATTGTGAGGTTTTCGATTGTGTATAGGACAACACAAACATTGTATACCATTTGGATATTCTTTGTCATTCTTTTCTTCTGTATGGTCTGAAAAATCCGTAAAAACAGGGCATTCTTCTTCACGGTTTTCTTCTGTATAATCCGAATGTTTTATAAAAACAGGACAGTCGTTACTTTTATGATGATATTCTCGGCATTTTGGGCATTTGTGGTAATTGCAACATATCTTGCAACCTGGACACAGTTTGCAATTATCGTGGCTAGCATCATCTGTATTGCTATAACGGTCTTGCTCAGGAAGACTTTTTCGACATATGTGGCGATGATATTGAGGTTCTAGATGGCAACTGCATGGTGGACGACGCTTTGAAGGAGAATGGTTTCTAAAACAGTAAAATACGAAGCGGTTTTCACATGTCTGTATTGTACATATATAAATATCGTTAACAATTGTTTTATAAAATCACAAAATAAAGCATCTTAGCGTAACTTGGAATTGTAGAATTAGGATGTTAAAAAAACCTTAGCTAGTAACAACATAGTGGTTTTTTGTTACTATGTCTAAAAAGTTTTCGTTGGAAATATATGGTAGCTATGACCTTGAAACGTAAAGGTGTACCCAAGGCTGACCGAAAAAACTAAGGCAACTACATTTAAAAGAAAATAATTAATTTTATATATAGAATATTTATTAGAATAATTTATTTAGAATATTTATATATAGAAAAGAATATATATATATATATATATATATATATATATATATATATATATATATATATATATATATATATATAGAAAAGAAATTTAATCTTTGCAGATTAGTTAAATAGTAAACTCTTAAATATTGGGGAAATCTGCAAGAAATACTCTGATGAAGAAATACTCTAATGTTGATGATATCATTTTGGCTATACCCAATGACAAGGTAGATGAACTATTAGATACTTTTAATGGTTATGGCCCCTACATCCAGTTCACTATAGAGAGGGAAGATGGTAATTGGTCCGTCCCCTTTCTCGACATAAGGATGATCAGGGAAACCAACAACATCAAAATAGATTGGTATCAAAAACCGACCCATTCTGGTAGATACCTTAACTACAACTCATACCATAATAATTCTACCAAAGTCAACTTAATCAAACAGATGAAAAATAGAGTAACAAAACTATCAGATCCTTCATTTCATACAAAAAACCTACAAATCCTACAGAAACTTTTTATTTCAAACGCTTATCCAACACCATTAGTTAATAAGATTTTGTTTAATACTATCCATGACGAAGATATTTCACCTTCCTTCGCGACTAACAATGCTGATCCTGATGTCTTAAGTGGGAACAAGGATTCTGAAAAGTGTTGAAAATAGCTTTGGCAATAATAATAACAACATTAAACTTAATGTAGCTTGTAGATCAGCCCTAACAATTAATAATCTTTATTCTAAGATAAAAGATAAGACTCCCATAGATAGGCTTAGTAATATTGTCTACAACATTCCATGTCTCTCTTGCAACAATTCCTACATCGGTCAAACATCTCAATTATTGAAATCACGTATTACACTACACAAAAGTGATTCTCGACTTCACCCTGACCGTTGTGCATTAGCCAAACATGTCCATTCCACTGGTCATCTCATGGACTATACTAACACCACAATTCTCCACCGTGAGAACAATAAATCTAAAAGAGAGTTCATTGAAATGTCTTATATTTTCCTTAACGATTTCTCCATTAATGTTAAGAGTGACATCAAGAATCTAAGCGATATATACCACCTGTTACTTAAATCAGATACCAAGAACAATACTATATCACAGATTACTAAGTTGACTGATATATCCATTAACAACTAACATACCTTTATAATTAATTTTCAGTAACAAAAAATATATAACATTCCCTTGCTTTTCTTAGATACGTCTCAATAAGATTCAATAATACATGAACAATATAATATAATTAAATAAAAAAAATCAAAATAATATTTCCCTTTACTGGGATTTAAATTCATTCGTTTTTTACCAATGAACCTTAACGACATAAAGATTCATACCAACTAATAATGAAGTTGTCAGCGCTTGCGTTCTGGCTGAAACAGAACCTCACTTTTAACTATCTAAAAATCAAAAATTTAGTTATTGCCGACATTTCAAAGAATTACCTCCTTTTAAATGTAGTTGCATTGGGTTTTTCGATTAACCTTGGGTAAGCCTTTACGTGTCAAGTTCGAAGCTACCATACATTTCAATCCTTATAAAAAACTTTTTTTTGCACATAGTAACAAAAAAACACCACTATGTTACTAGCAAAGTTTTTTAATATTCTAACTCTACAATTCTAAGTTACGGTAAGATCAATAATGTTTTAATAGATAATATATGGTAGCTAATTATAATTTATTCCCTTTCAGCCCTGAAGAAGCCAAATTAATTCTCTTTGGCGAAAACGTTCGGCGAAACAATTGATACACATTAGAGTATTTTTTGCAGATTTCCCCAATATTTAAGAGTTTACTATATATATATCTGAGAAGGGGGATCCTGAGAAGAATATTTGGTGGCATCTGTGAAAATGGTGTTTGGAGAAGGAGGTACAACTACGAGATATATCACAGATATAAATATATATTTGGTGGTAAAGACGTAGTATCCTTTATAAAAATAGGAAGACTAAGATGGGCAGGACATCTGGCAAGATCACAGCAGAACAACCCTCCTAGAAGAATCCTTATGTCACAACCTGTGGGAAGTAAAAGTAGGGGTAGACCAAAACTCAGATGGAGGGATGGTGTAGATGAGGATGGTAGACAAATAGGCGCAGCAAACTGGCAACAGTTGGCAATGGATAGAACTGACCATATATATATATATATTATATATATATATATATATATATATATATATATATATATATATGTATATAAATATATATATATATATATTTCTTATATTTCTTTAGTATTATACTATGTAGTTCAATTTTCATTCAGAGTGTTATAGATGTCAATCATTACCTATTTTGTATATTTAAAAGTGTTTGGCCATGTTTATATTATGTATTTTTAATAAATAAAAGACAAAACTATTCCATATAGCATTTATTATTGTAAAATCTAATTAATCTAAATAAATCTTAAACAGATGAGTCATTTTTCCAATGTCGGTACCAAAAAAGATAATGATGGTTTTTGCTTACAATTAAACTATCCACACCTGCAAAAAATAGTTGCAATTTAGTTTCGATAATATTCAGAAAAAGCTGCCAACAAAATTATTTCGGGTAGGTAGAATCAATGGGAAAAAAATTAAAATGTTGACGTTTCATACATATTCAATTTATTTGTAATTCGCCATAGGCTAATTTTATAGTTTGTAATATACATCTGAACATTGATATAAGAACACGAGTCTTGAGATGCTATGTATTTTCTACCCTTTTATATGGAGTAGAAGCCTGAACCTTGCCGGAGGCAACGTCCAAACGATTATTTCCTATATCCATCATGCTACAAACAATACCATGATCCAACGTATGAATAAAGATATGGAAATTATGCGTATCGTGAAAATCGGAAAGATGACATACTTAATGTGATGCGCAATGAGAAGAATCAACTAATTCAACTAATTTTACTTGTTGTTTATGACATTCTCAATAGACTGTTGGATGGGCCAAATTTGACGACATGCCCCTGAAGATGCTCTAGGAGCGAAACTACTTGGGCAAGATTTAATAAATAACCTGTGCTCGATATCTGAATTTCATTTGATTAAAGGTGATTTATATTTGAACCGAAATAAGTTATGTAGTTATCCACCGATGTTCTGCTATCATATAATTAGTTGTTAAAGTATTAAGCCGTATTATTCGGATTCTTCAGTAACTCTGTCAATTAAGAACTGTAGTTCTTTCGCAATCAACACAGTATTATCCGCATATTCCAGATCATTGATCTTAATTTCTTTGACCGTGATACCAACATTAATCCTGGCAAGTGCCTCTTTGAGAATATTCTTGGAGTATAGATTAAAAAGCAGTGGTGACAAGATGCACCCCGGTCTAACTCCATGGAGAATTTCAATTGATTCAGAAGTATCTAGGACAATTCTGACATTTGCTTGCTGGTGATAGTAACGAAACAGAAAAGTCAGCCACGATCTCACCTCATAGTCAATAACATCATCCTCAACAATCCACAAGAAAAGGCCGAAGCCTTCAAAGACACATTACAGGCCACCCTCATTTCCCCTAATAACCCCAACTTCAGTGAAAGATCCAAAAGAGACGCCGAACGGAGAGTGAAAGATATATTCTACTACCCTCAGGCACAGGATGGATCGCATCCTCACCCGATGATGGCTCTGTGACTGAGGACACCGTCAGGCAGATGTGTTACATTGGTAAAAACACATCTCCTGGCCCTGATGGCATCCACAGAAGATACCTCAAAAATTTTTCACAGAATATTATCCCGTTGTTCACCAATATTATCAATGCATCTCTAACGCTGAGCTACTTTCCTACTCCATGGAAGGTAGCCAGCACAGGTAGGTAAACCACAGTAGGTAAAGTCTACGAGAGAATTCTTAAGAAAAGACTCGTAGAATTCCTAGACGCTCACCTCACAATTGCAGATTACCAATTCAGATTCAGGGCTGGACAATCCACTTAAAAACGCATTGGTAGAAGCAACAACCTTCATCTCACAATCACTTAACGAAAGAAAACACGTAATAGGCATATTTCTAGACGTCAGAAGGCATTCGACCAGGTCTGGCATACAGGCCTGATCGAAAAGCTCCACCTTGCTGGACTGCTCACACCTTTCGTTAAACTAATCAATTCCTATCTCTCTCACCGGACGATCAGGATAAAAATAGCTGACCATTTATCCACCCCCTTTACTCCACAAGCTGGAGTACCCCAGGCCGCAATACTTGCTCCAGTATTATACACAGTCTACAACAGTGACATCCCCGCCCACAGCAAGGATCGGAGTCCCTCCTTCTTTTCGCTGATGATATGGCCCTCCTCACATCAGGGTCTCACAGAGAGCGTGAACAACAACGGTCTGTATTCGAACGATCACAAAACTACCTTGACAGAGTTATCAGGTGATGCAATAAATGGAGAGTGACTATAAATCCCTCCAAAACACAAACCATTCTTTTCAAAACTGCAAATTGTCGCGATGCCTAGGGCCGGATAACACTTTTGGGAGAAGACCTTATTTTCAGAAACTCGGTTTCCTACTTCGAAGTTCGCTTTACAAGGACTCTCAACTGGAAAACCGACGTTCAAGAAACCTTAGAGGAGATGAGAAAGAGGTTTAACCTCCTGAAAGTGCTGATTGGTAAAATGGGTGGAACATCTTCTAAAACTTTTTTGCACACCTACAAAACATTTGTTAGACCGATCGTCGAATACAAGGCATGCGTCTATGTCTCTCTGAAGCCCCGTTCACTTAATGCCATGATGGCAACTGAACGTAGAATCCTCAGATACTACATGCGGAAGGACTGGTCGTATCCATCAACTCACATATACATATTGGCCAACATCACACCAATCAAGGACAGAATCCTATCCCTCAGTAGGAAGTATGTCCTAAGAACCATAGCTGGCTCGAACAACAGAGACAAACAAATACTAAAGACGCCTTGCAACCACCGAGGGCAAATACTCTTCCCATAAGAAAAGTTCCGTTTCCTCCAGCAAAACTTCTCCACAACACTGGACATGCACTTCCTGGTGAGTATTTTGATATCTTAGAATCATTTCCCATTAAATATGGCACTTAAAAAAAACTGCGCGCCAAAAACGCTGATAAAGAGCCGTTTCTACTGTATGGCTGGTAACCACTGAAGTACCTGAACTGGCATGCTAGGCAAAACTCCCCACTTCCTCATGTGCGCTCCTCTGTCGTCCACACATATACGCCACTTTCTACTTCCCCCTGCTCCTTAGTAGTCCACTACTTCTCCAATACTCAGAAATTTCAGTAAATGACGTTTATCACACCCCCACTGCTCCGACAAAAAAAAAGGAGTAGCCCTTCCTTTGAAAAGGCTCAGGCCTAAACAAGGTTAAAACTCAAGCGCCGCCGGTGATAGTATAGATTTTGTATAATTCTTAAGACTTTGTCCTTTATTCCTACTCATTCAAGAATTTCCATTCATTTTCCTTGTCTAGCCTTGTCGAATACTTTTCAAAATCTATAAGGCACACGTACACAGAATAATTGACATCTCTTAACCTCTGAGCCACTGAACTATCCGAAAGAAAGAGTAAAGATTTTTAAAACGTGATTCATAAGACTGATTGTCCTTAGAATTTCCTTTTTTTTAAGCATCACAAATGAAGAGTTAAGATAGTCTGTTAACATTACTGTTAAACTTTTGTCGATATTTTTCTGAGATTTGTTTCAAACTTGTGTCATTTATTTAATGCATTTCCATATAAGCGGAAATAGTTGTTTGGGAAAGTTTTTACTATTTATTTACATAATTTGATTTTACTACTTTTATTACTCTATTAGAATATTACCTTATGTAGTTATGTATCGTTAATTACATCACTATATATCTAAATTAACTTCTTTTACATTTCCCACATTCAAACTGGCGATCAAATATTAATGTACGTCATTCTGAGAGGACACTTGTCAACTTTTCACATGTGTTCGGGACTTTAAACAGGGATTTTAAACAGGAACACTTGAAATAAAACATTTTCAGAAGACCAACTTTTAAGGGGGTAATCTAAATAATTGCATTTCTTGAAATTGGATTGCATTTCGTAAATATGTAAAAAATCTGGGGATGACAGCAGTACTGCTGGTGTACGTGACACTACTTTAAAACTGTTGAGACCGCCAGCAGGGTGGCCCTCTCATGGGTACCTACGGGAGTTTTTGTCGTTATACCCAAAGAATGAAGCAGTAGCTAACGAGACTTTGATCAGCGCGCAAACAAGGGTTAGCGCCGAAAATGTCATTTCTCTCCGTTGACGCTTCTTCAAGCATCCAACATCACCTAGCGTCGAAACGCTTAATTTCTACCCTCCCAATTGACACACTCCAGCAAAAAGGTAAGTGAGCTTTCCCGAATTTAATGAGTAACGCCAGGCAGTTGTCTTATTTTCAATCCATGGCGAATTTTATCCATAATCATATATTACATTTTCTTGTTATTATTTTAATTATTAAACCAGCAATTTCAATAGGTTTTACAAAAACAGTTATGCTCTATAGTCTATAAAAACTTTTTTTACTTTTGTTTGAACTAATTTCCAGATAAATTTAGTACTAAAACAATGTAATTATGGCAGGTAATGACATATCAATCAAATGTGACCAATTTTTATTTCATTGACAATAATTTGGGCAGTTTATTTTTGCGAATATTCTATGAATGTATATTACAATATTACTAGACTTACCAACTGGAGACAACTGACTTTCCGTCGGTGGATTATTCATATCAGGTGCATAAGTTAGATTGTAAATAAACCAATATATATTTTGTTTTACATTTTCATGAACTCCAGCTATTTCAGTAATGTAATGCCCATAAGTAGTATTTGTTGCACTGAACTCAAAAATCTTATTTTCTTTGGCTGCTATCGTCATAACTTGGTAAAACGTTGATTTTGGTTTTGCACACACTTCTATTGTTTCTCCATATTTACTTCCTATACCTACCCAGACTGTGTACGGTATCTTTATGGTGCCATGTTTGCAGTTTACTTTAAAAATAATATAAATAGATAAATAAAAACGATAAATCTAGAGGACAAAAAAACCAGACATAGAGTACAAATCGTTCGGTGAGAACATTGTTTCCTGAAATAGTCGTAGCACTACATACGTAGATTTGATAAATTTAAGATGGTAAAAACATTGCTACGCTACGATCACTATCATTGTTTGGGAAAGTATTTAGTATAGTCGGTTCGCTATATTTACGCGGGTTTCGGATTAAAAATTTTATTGTAAGTACCCAGTTTTAATTACCTGCTCTTTGGGGAAATATCAACCGGTCAAATGAAATGAAAAATAATTCATAACTTTTTTTAATTAAATAATAATGGAAAATCTTTTATATAATTGACAGTATATATATATGTGGCTAAACACCCCTTTAGGGGTTACGCCGCTTACGCTCTCTAGATCTATGTTTTGAGGTAGATCAGTCCTCATGTTCCTTATTTAATTTTCTCAGTTATTTTTCTCCATTGTGTCCTATCTCTGGTTTTTCCTTTCCACTGTCGTATGCCCGCCTTGTTGAGATCATTTACAACTTCTTGTAACCATGTAGATCTTGGTCTTCCACGTCTTCTTTTGCTAGCTGGTGTCCATTCCAATATTGAGAATATCGTCGTAGTTGATCCTGATCTCCATACGTGTCCTAGCCATTTTGCTCTTTGTTGTTTTATTTTACACACTATATCTTCCTTAATTTCTTCCAGTAGCTCAAGGTTCGTTCTTTGTCTAAATTCATTTTCATTTATTTTTATTGGTCCCAGTATTGCTCTTAGTATTTTTCTTTCTTGTATTCTAAGGTTTTCCTCTTGTTTTTTTGTCATGCTGAGGGTTTCGGCTGCATACATCATCGTCGGTCGAATTATTGTTTTGTATACCTTCATTTTCGATTTCTTACTCAATAGTTTATTTTTTAGTAATTTCTTATTTGCATGGAAGGTCTTATTTGCTGTAATAATCCTTTCTTTGATTTCTGTTTCTCTTTCTCCATTGTTTGTTATTAATATTCCCAAGTACTTAAATTTTTCGACTTCTTCAAAAATGTATTCGCCTAGTCTAACCTTTTTGTTTTCGAAGTTTTTATCAAATCTCATTATTTTTGTTTTTTCTTGGTTTATTTTTAATCCCATTACTTTTCCTTCTGTTACCATTTCATTTAACATTTTTTCCATTGTTTTTCTATTTTTTGTTATTAGCACAATATCGTCAGCGTATGCTATTATTTGTCCTTCTCTAGTTCTAAGGGTACCTTTGTTTATTTTCCTGACGATGTATTCCAGGGCAAGATTAAACAGGGTTGCTGATAACGAATCTCCTTGTCTAACCCCTTTATTTATGACAAATTCTTCTGTGTCTCCTACTTGAGTTTTTATACTCACTACAGTTCTACTCATTGTCATTTTTATTAATCGTCTTAATTTGTTTTGTATTCCCATTTCTTTCAGAGCTACCATTAATTTTGATCTTTTTATTGTATCAAATGCTTGCTGAAAATCTATAAAAAGCAGTTCAATTTCTATTTTATATCCATGAGCTTTTTCCATAATTTGTTTAACTGTATGTATGGCATCTGTTGTAGACTTTCCCTTAATAAATCCGCATTGATAGTGTCCTATGATATTCGTCATAGCGTTGGTCAGTCTTCGATGTATTAAGGTCGACATAATTTTATATGCTGTGTTTAATAGCGTCAGTCCTCTGTAGTTATTACACATTTGTTGGTCTCCTTTTTTATGAATCGTGATAATTTGTCCTTTGTTCCATTCTTCCGGCATTTTTTCTTCGTCCCATATGTCTTTTATTAAATTGTACAGTTTTTCTTTTAATTCTTCACCACCATATTTTATAAGTTCCATATTGATCCCGTCTGATCCTGAAGATTTACCATTACGGCTGCTATTTATAATTTCCTCAACTTCCTCTTTTGTTGGTCTTTCTAGCTGGTTTCCTAACATCATTGTCTCTTCTTCTACGTTTTCATTTAGGTCTTGATCTTCTTGCTCTGTTAATAATTCTTTAAAATAGTGAGTCCAAATTTCTTTATACTCTTCATCATTTTCTGATACTTTTCCATTTTTATCTTTTATGCCTTTTATCTTTCCTTTAAAAGTTTTGTTTTGCTCGCTAATTTTCTTATAAAATGCTTTTGTGTTTCTGTTCTTACTTTCTTTTTCTATTTCTTTTATCTTATCATCTAACCAGGCACGTTTAATTTTCCTTATTTTTTTCTTACATTCATTCCTTATTCTATTGTATTCTTCCCTATAATCCTGTCTATTTGTTCTTATCCACATTTGTCTAATTTCTATCTTCTTTTTTAGCATGTTATGGCATTCTTCATTATACCATTCTTGTTTTTTTTTGTTTCTTTTTATTCCTATGTGTACATCCGCTGTTTCATTTATACATTTTTTTAAATTTCTCCATTCTGTTTCTATATCCTTTGTATATTTACACTGTTCCTTTAGTTTTTTGTTCATGTCATCAGCATACTTAATCCTTATGTCTGGAGCATTCAGTTTTTCTACGTACCATTTGTCTTTCATTGTCGTGTTTTTTAGAGTTCTTTTGACTTTTTGTTTTACCTTTGCAGTCACCATAAAATGATCTGTGTCTGCATGCGCACCTCTGTAAGTTCTCACGTCCGTAACCGATGTTTGTTTCCTTCTTGTAATCAGAATATGGTCTATTTGGGACCATGTTTTTTGGTCTGGGGAAATCCATGTTACTTTATGGTATTTAGGATGTTCGAAATTTGTACTAATGATAATCATATTGGTACTAGCTGCTAGGTTACATAATCTTTGACCATTGTCATTTGTTTTTTCGTGTAATGTGTGTTTACCTGCTACTTGGTTAATGTAGTCTTCCTTACCTACTTGGGCGTTAAAATCTCCCATTACCAGTATTGTGTCTTCTCTAGGTAAATTCTCCATTTCTCGTTCAAGTTCCTCATACATTTTGTCTTTTTCCTCCGCAGCAGCACTTTCAGTTGGAGCATATACGTTTATGATTGATATATTAAATGGTTTGGCGTTAATTCTCAGGTAAGCCATACGTTCATTTATTGGTTTAAATTGCATAATGTTATTTTTTATTTTTCCCATAATTATGAAAGCAACTCCATATTGACCTTGTTTTCCATGTCCCGAATACTGTAGTGTGTAGTTTTTTTTATTTATTTCTCCTTGACCTGCCCATCTAATTTCTTGAATCACTGCAATATCAATTTGGTATCTTTCTAGTTCTGAGACAATCTCCTGCATTTTTCCTGGTTCAAGCATTGTTCTGATGTTCCACGTACTTATTTTTAGTTCATCGCGTTTTTTCATTTTTCTATTATATTTTTTCCTGCTCGTCTGTTTTATCTTATCTAATCTATTCATGTCCTTTTCCTTTGTCATTTTCGTTTCCGTTTTTTGTTGTGTGTACGATATTTGTTGTTTTATCGGTTTTTTGGCGTGTCTTGGTTTGCCTTTTCCAGTTCATTCTTCTCTTTGTTCCATTTCCATATAGCCCCGTCAATATTTAATTTTTGATAACCTACTCTGGTGTTCATACCTTTTTCTTGTTGAAATTTTGCAATTTTCCGTATTTCTTGTTGGATCTTCATCTCTTCTTGCGTTAGATCGTTATTGATGTATATTTCTGGCTTTGATGCCCTTAGTTTGTTTTTGTTCTTCATGATTTTAATTTTTTCATTTCTGTTTTTTAGTTTTACAAGACATGTTTTGTCGCCTATTTTATAAGCATCTTCTATTTCTACTTTAATGCCTAATTCTTTTTCCACGAAATTTGCCATAATCTCGTTGACTACATTTGGGTTATTTGTATCCATCGGTAGACCCTGGACAATAACATTGTTAGCCTTTCTCTCTTTCTCGAGCTGTTCTACCTTCATTTTCACTATCTTTAGTTCCTGCTTCATTTCATCATTTTCCTTTTTTAGTTGTTGGTTACTTTGTTTGAATTCATTTATTTCTTTTTTTAATTCTCTGAGGTCATTTCTATATTCTCGTTGTTCTTCTTTTATTCCTTTTACCTCCGTTGTTAGATGTTTTGTTTGATCTGTTAAATTTTGCATCATTTTTAAAAGCTGATCTATTTTGTTTTCATCTTTCTGTTGTTTGGTTGGTGTTCTGGTAAGTTTCTTGCTCTTGTTGAAAATATCTTCATCATCTTCCTTTCGACTTCTTTTTTTATTGTCTTCTGAGGTGTAGTCATCATCGCTATCCATTTTTATTTCTTTTTTATGTATTTTTTACTCTATATTATAGCAAGCGGTAAGTTCTAGTTCTCCGGTCAACCCGTCAGAAGCTCTAGAACTTCTCAAGCAATAATTGAGTATGAAATTTAAATTTATTAAATATTTTATTTCTTCTAAATTTTGTTTATTTAGTTAATATTATTAATTAGCGGATTTCCTTTCTTGGATTTTTGAAACTTTTTGGATAACCGGCAACGTCGCATTCAATTTGATCAAGACTTGTCTTCTTATCTGTTATTAAAAGAACTGGAATTTCTAAATGTCGTTTTGTTTTGAATACAATAAAATGTTTTAAAACTTACTTACAGGTCACTTTTTGCCAATTTTCTTTGCACTGCAGAGAGTTTATGTCCTCATACAATTTTTCACGTATAGTTTGGATTTTATTTCTCACTATTACCTCAAAAATCGGAATAAACACTGGTAAAAATGTTTAACACTTTTATTTCGCACAACGCGCTGTTGCCTCATTTTCAACAATGAATTGACAGTATAATAAGGAGAATTACTTCATTAATGGAGTCTAATGTGGCTAATATAAACCTAATAATAATTTTATATTACACTTCACACAGAAAATATGGTCTATGTATATTTGTTCCATGGAGAGAATTTCTAATAAAAAATAAAAAAATTTAACTTGCCAACAAAAATGAAAATCAGTCATTATCATCAAAAATATCATAATCGTCATTATCATCACCGTCATCACCATTAATTGTTATTATGATTGGACTTATTTCGTTTATTTTATTTTCAATCTTCTATTAGTTTATCGCACTTGAATATACAGTTGCACCACACTTCTGGAGTTACAATTGAAAGTGCCTTTCGCCAAGTTTCCCGAACTGCGTCGTCGCTATAACCGTTAGGCCCAATATGGTTGTCATAATATTGTTTTGCTATTCCCCATATATATTCGATGGGATTAAACTGGCAATGATACGGTGGCAGACGTAAAAATTGACGACCGTAACTTTCAATAATCTGATCCACAACAAAGGTTTTTGGTTTTGCGTGGATATTTGCCAAGCGTAATAATTCTAATTTTAAAATATGTTGTGTAAATGGTATATGTTCCTTTGTCAACCATTCTTTAATTTTATTAACAGTCCAAGAATTAGTTGGACTTTTGTTTAATACTTCAGAATGGTAAGGTGCATTGTCTAAAATAATTACGCTGGGCTCACTTAAACCTGGGAGAAGTTTTTCATGTAACCATTTTACAAACATTTCTGTGTTCATATTATCGTGATAGTCACTTGATTTTGATTTAGATGAAAATATTCAATCAGCACCTTCTATAAAACCCGATTTCCCTCCTGCATGTAAAATTATGTGTCGCTTCCATTCTCCATCAGTATGTTTGATAGACTTTACGTTATCATCTTGCCATATTCTCTTGGTTGCACCCCTAAAAAATATCCATGTTTCGTCTAAATATATAAAATTTGCCCTTTCTTCTTTTAATTTAGAATATTTTCTTAGAAAGTTAATTCTTTTATGCACAACAGAACTTCTTTCACAAAGGGCTTTTCTGTTATCCTCCTTTTGAAATTTGAAACCCAAATTATGTATCACTTGCCATAGACTTGTTCTGCCAATTTCGTCAAATTTTCTATCTTTTAATTCCGAGAGAATTGTAGTTAAGGTCACATGTTCCTTGTTGGCTCGCATTCGATAAATGGTATCACGAATTTCAAATTTTTTTCCATCTGGAATATCTTTTGTTTTCAATGATAGGCGAGTTTTTCGGTGATCTTCTTTCAGCCGTTCATTATTGCGATTTTGTAATACTCCTCTTAGTTTGGTTTCACTAATTCCTAGAGCATCACATACGCGTTGTTGAACAGACATTACCGATTTTAAAGGACCGCCATTTTCTTTTTCATCCGTAAAGTACTTATGTACACTACAAATTAGACTATCTACATCTAACACACGTCTAGGCATTTTTAAATATTTCCACCAAACATACAATGTCAACACTGGCAAAGAATCAATTCAACTGCAATATTGTAACAAATTTATACCTACCCTAATGTTATTTTAATGTTTATTAAAGTATGACCATTAATGCAGTTTTTACCTAATTTTCTGGGAAGTATTTTACTGCAACTGGTTATCAATGAGTCATTAGCATAATTTTGTTAATCCGAAACCCGCGTAAATATAGCGAACCGACTTTATTTACTTAAATATTATATTTTTAATATTCTTTATCTTATTTAATATTTTATATTTATTATTCATTTTTAACATAATCTGATCGGCTTTAATGATATATTTTAACTATGTTAAATCTACCTTCAATAATTTTAAATCTCTTCTTCCCTAAATTCTATAATTGCCTTTTTGAGGCACAAAGCTCTTAAAATATCAAATTTCTTGAACTATTTATCTAAATTATTGCCTTTTAAAAGAACAATACATAGCTATAATTTTATAATGGCTAGCACATTTCTTCGAAACACGCTCGAAAGATATTCCTTCGAAACCACCCTGGAACAAGAATCTTAAAGTACGGGGTTTTACCCCTTTAGCCTATACATACAGAATAGCGAATAGCCAGTAGATGAACAGAAGTCGAAATAGTAACATCTATGCGTCCACAATGACTGCTGATCGCAATGGTACCATTCGCGCCCTTTCCGTTCCGCCGTTAGCATCACGACGTTAGCCACCGAGTTGAGATGCTGCCCTAGCTACAATTAATTCACCTTTCGACGAATGGTAAGTGCCTTTCTTTGTATAAGATAACATTTATAATATACGCCGTGTTTTCTTATTTTGAATTACATAATATATAGTCTTTTCAAGTATTTATTATTGTTAAGTATTAAACCAGCGAATTTCAATAGGTTTTACACAAACAATCATGAAAATCTTGAAATAAGTAGCAGAACGGTCGCCATATTTGTTTTTGATACATTATTGTATTGCATACCTAGTCCTCTTTACATCGAGCTATCGTACTTCTTCCTGTGATACACCATTTAGGTGTTGCTGTGTAAAAGAAGAAGAAAAACAGCCTCCATCTTAAATTTTTATAAATAGTTGCACTGTATTCGTTAAACCCTATCATGTGACATGCCGTACAACTCTACGCTAAGGCTTTTAGCAATTACGTCATCACGGCCTCTTTGGCATGCTGCAATACACACACCGTACTTAAATTCAACCATAATATTTACCTCTTTTCTAACGAGGTCTCATATGTCACCCTATGAACTGGCGTTGGGCACTTATCGCGTGAAAGAAGAAGACTTGACAGACGGAAACGAAAAAATTACATATAACTTGAAAGATGAAAAAGAAAAAACTTGACAGACCGAAAAGAAGAATTGATAAATAACTTGAAAGAAGAAGATTTGACCTTGGCAGATGACAGATGAAAAACAGAATTGACGTTGACAGATGAAAAAGAAGAATTTAGCCACACGTCATATTGCACCATTCTGTAGGTCTCCCATTGATTTCCCTATGGTAGTCATACTCACATTACACATCTAACGTTACTTTTACCACTTACAGATGTTATTTTTCACAAAGTTATAGCAATTGCAAAAAGAAACTCACATGCATGATAAAAATGACCATAATTAACATACTATCCGCAACAAAAATTCAGAATATACGTCAAGACCATTGAAAGTAAACAGAAGGCTAAGACAAAGCGAACAGTAAAATATTGTCTTTTGTGGAAGCTGAAAAGAGATGGATTTCGTGCTCTGGGCTATGCTGATGTGTCATATCTTAGGGGTAACTTGACGGTAAAATCGTCTCCCACACCGTATGCTCTGCTCTGCCCTTCAGGTCGGGATGCTGAACTGGAACGATATCTTCTGAATTCTGTTTACAATACCAGAAGATATTTGGATTCTTACAAGCACTTGTATCGAAGAATGGTGAAATCAAACGCCAATTGTAGAATACAAAAACAAAGACACAGAGTCTAAAGCAGGTAGGTGACGCAGAGCCCCGCTGATCGGCTCCCTAGTCTTTAGGGATCTACGAGAGACCGAGGAAGACTGTCTTTGGCTTGGAAATCAACTAATATTTATACATAATATTTTACAAGATTCCAAGCCAAAAGACCAATGACAAAATTGGAAAAGAAGGGAAGGCGGGGCGATGCGCGCCAAGAGTGCTTATTGGTCACTCTGACCGAGCACTTGACGATAGATGATCTATAACCTGGCAAATATTAAATTAAATTAATAATCTGAAATCACGCGCCATATGTGGTAAAATGTAGCCAAAATCACGTGCCAATCATGAATTTTAGGAAACTTTAAATTTGATCATCGACAGCGCGTAATAAAATATATTTCCTTGGTGGTCACTTTACATTGTATGTAACAATAGAATATTATATTTCTGCGTAAAATAATAAAAATAATACATTAGATCTTGTTTATAAAATGAGTTTTCATTCACATGAAGAATGTGTCGACTGAGCGGATAAACGTAAGTCGACTATATACCTACAGATGTAAAACACTTAAATTAGTATATTCTTTTTATTTCAGAAGAATATTCATTTATTGAGTCTGTCAATAGAAAAAGTGCTAGCAATCGCAGATGCTTGTTTGGTCTGTATGTATATAACATTTTCTAAATACTTGCTAAATTGTGTATTGACTAAAGATCTTTCTTCGTTCTACCCATCCAAACATTTATTTTCCGTTTACCGGCACCAACATCGAGGACCAAAGTCTGTTTGTTTTACTTAAGGGGATTCGTCTTTTTATTTAACGTATTATACAAAGTAAATGTTGTTTTTTATTAATATTGTTTGTATTTTTATTACAAAATTGATTTGTTAATAATTTGAATATATTTTTATTTGAATTAAACTTGCGTTTTACCGAATCGGGTGTCAAATAGAGCTATCCGTCAGTAAATTATAGGAAAGTGTTCGAAAATAAGTGTTGAAGTATATACTAAATCTTTCAATGTCTCTATTACAAATATAAAAATCTAGTTTTTTTGTCCAACTTTGTATTGTTTTAGAATATTATATATTGGGCATACTGCAAAAACTGACCAAGTCAAATATGATGCTTTCGAGATAATTGATGTTGAATATTTTGTAATTTTATTTGAGTTTATTTCTAAATCAATTTAAAAGAATATGTATTTTTTCTTTCCAGGTATTAAATGGTTGAAGTTAGTGATTCTAAGTATCTCTAAAGATTGTATTAATCTTTTTGTTTTTCGCAAAAAAAATTGACTTGGTCACTTTTTGATGTAGAAATTTTCTCATATTGACATCATGGCCACAAAATGATAATTATTGATCAATAATAAAACACAAAGAAAATACCTATGTCTAATTTTATTTATTTACAGTGTAAGGCTGAAGTTTCAAATAAAAACATTTACTTTATTTTTTAAATTGGAAAATGATAACAAAAATGTAAAAGTTTCTATACTAGAATTAATCTGACTCCGAATCGGACAAGTAGAACTAATCCAAATCCGAATCGGACAATACTGATGGCTCTGGAGCAACATCTTTTTTTCCACTCTCTGATGGTATTGACTGATACCAAGCATGGAATTCAGAGGGAATTGTTCCTGTCTTACATCATTTTAGAAGATCCTGCTTTTTAAGTTTAGAAATAGGAATTTCTTTAGAGTATAATAGTTGAATTTCTTTTATAGGATTTATAACTCGTTTAGTACGTCCAACTACATTGAACATAAGAAATTCTGGATCACTATAGTTGTACTTAAATAGTATATATTGCGGTTTATCTGCTTCATATCGCATACATTTAATTTTTAGCCAATTAACACGATTTCCGTTTTCATCAATGGTTCTATTTTTAAGAGTATTAGCAGCTAGGGTCTTTATGTCAAGAAAATCATTATACCTTAATTCCTGTACGTTATATGGATCACTTCTTTTGTTTCGGCTTCTTTTGGAGCGTGCCAGTCTAAAAATGTTAGTGTATACTGGAACATTCTTTTTAGCATTTTCTATGGCACTGTGCATGGAATCTACTTCCATATAAGAATGCCCAGATTCCAAAAAATTATGCTGTACAATATTTAAATTGCTGTTTTTTACGATAAATAGAAATAATGCTGCAATAAACTGATTTCTGTTTTGACCGCTACAGGTATCAGAGAACAAACTTATTTCGATAATATTTTGTGGCAAAGATTTTATAAACTTAAGCAGGCATGTACCTATTTCTGAACTGCCCCTTTGACCATTAATTTCAGTCCATGCGTAGCAGTGGGCTTTTTGACTAGCTGCTTCGTAAATTGTGAGATTGTACGCGCACAGCTTTCTACTGTAATACATTGGTGAGACATCTGAAGAAGGTATTTGCAGAACGCTTTGTAAATCAAACGTGACACTTAAAAAACTATTATCAGTCATTGCGCGCTCTTTGTCTGATTTTTTTGCTAAATTTGCTTCGTCTCGTCTTTTAATGTGATTCTGATATTTTTCTTCTAAATCTGCAGCTTTTGTCTTCAAGTAGTTCGTGCATGTTAGGCACTGATCCTTTTTAGGCTTAAAAAAGGACAAATTAAAGTTGGTACCAAAAATGCGACGGTAAGTTATTTGAGATGCGTATTCCTTTCCCGTTTTCTTGCAATCTTCCACATATAGTTCGTACATTTTTGCGATAGATAAATTAGAATCTAAATATTCTCGTTTAGTTGATGATCTACAGTAGTGAGATGCCATGGTTGGAAAACTTTGTACATGCGCTTTGATTGACACTATAATATCAGGTTTGGTTTTATTAGCCGGTTCCTTTTTGCCACGTTTGTCGTTAGCTGCAAATATTCCTATATCATTTGCTCCAGAAAATGCCTTATCCACTGGCCCGTGGCTTATACACAAAGTGCGTAGAAAGAAATTCTTGCAAACTCGAATTTTTTTACCCTGGTTTAGGAAATGATAGTACCTACTTGCAGTTTTGAGAGCACCTGTTCCAGAACGAACTCTTCTACAAGTAGGTTCTTTGCTCGCAACACAACAGAGAATATAATCTTTTTGACGATTATAGTCTAATCTCCAAAATTCCGAGCATAACTGGTTTCTGAAATCATCATTAAAACTAAGAGAGCATTTGAATTTACAAGAGTTGCAATTAATCAATTTTGGTTTTTTTGCTGCAATGACTGTTCCTTTTGATTTGTAAGGCAAACTTGACAATATTTCTTTTCCATCGGGAAGGGTTAGCTCTTCTCCAACGACATTCTTGTTTTGATAAGGGTACATCACTATCAGTTGATTCAACATTTGATAAACCATCATCATCACTCGGAATATAGTTATCACTACTGCCAGTAGAAAAATCTGAACCACTATCAGCGACCATTTTCTCAAACGTAGGTGACACAGGTATATTACTCACCTCAATAGAGCTATTATGTTCTTCACAATGTTTGGTATTCTCTTTTTCATTATCAGACGTGGTAGTTGAACATCCTTGCATTAGAGTAGTATTGAATGAACCTAATTAAAATATTAGTTTAGGATAAAAAGATCAGTTTTAAAATGTATATTTACCTTCCGTAGTGCTGGTTCCAGCTGACAAAATAGGAATGTGTTGTGATGTTGATTTAGAAGACCATAGTTCTGAAACCGTTACTTATTATTAGTCACCCTAATTTGATCTCATTATTATGTTTTATATTTTAAAACAGCAAAATGATCAACAACAAAAATCTACATAGAATATTAACTTTGTATCAGCGGCATTTACTGTTGATGGTTAGGAAGTGGGGCGATAAATATTATTTTTTAAGGAAAACGTTTATCTGCTAAGAGCTAAGTAATAGATACTTTTATAATTTGTTGTCCTCATCATAACCTCAAAATTATTTTCAATAAATATTACGAAATTACAACACTCACCTGCGTTATTTTCATGTGAAGTACTAGCTTCGCCTTCATCTAAACACATTTGTACTAAAAACTTTCCCCTGGACGTCATAATGAAAGATAAACTTAATATTTCCTTTTCCAACACGTGATAATTCAACTGATAAACATACAACGTGTAGGTAAAACTAAAACATCAAAAAGTGACCAAGTCGTAATAGCCAATTGTCGCAGTTCAATGTTGATATGAAATGTGAATCACATTTCATGCAAAAGTGACCAAGTCAACATGATCATTTCTTCCAGTCTATTAATACGCATACCGAGACATAGACATTTGGATGTTATGTGTGTTGCGGCATCGTGCCTTTATATTTTGACTTGGGCACTTTTCCAGGTATTCGGTTACGTCTTTCGAGTGACTTGGATTGATAAACGAAAAATCGATAAAAATTGACTTGGTCAGTTTTTGCAGTATACCCACGATTATATTTATGCAGTAATAGAGTTTTGACTGCCTTAGAAAGGACTATATTGTAAATTTGACTTACCTTCATTACCAGTATTGCCGAATACTGCAATTCCTAACAGCAACAAGAAAATAGCGACTCTATACATGTCAATGTTTCATCACTAAACAACACAAAATTATATAGCGATATAATCTAGAATGGTTTAAAATTGCAAACCAAACACCAGTGTTATCATTGACTTAATACTTGAGATTATATTCTAATGATGTGACGCTTACTCACATCATCGTATTGGTTGAAAGAAGTATGTAAATATTTTTATACAAAACAATAAATTATCAATAATAATTAAGTTTTAAGCATTAAAATGTTAATTCATGAGATATAATGTTAATTTATGTCTTGCTTATCTAAATATACATTAAGTTTTATTGATGATTTTTATAGAATATTTTATTGTAAAAAGTCACTCAAAAGTTTTTTTTATAATAAAATCAAATAATATCATCATTTGTCCGTTAGCTCTCAAAAGAGTATAGTGATATCCTGTGTCGATCGCTCGGACCTTGCAGATTGCTATCCTTTTCTGTCTTGGGCTGCTAGAGAAGCTTCATGTAGACAAAGTCCAATAACTCCTCTGGTGTGATCCATCGAGCGTGTCTAAGACCTTCCTTGCAGTGGTTTGCCATTGATCTAGTGTTCTGTTCTTAATCTTATTACTATATGTCCAAAGTATCTAAGGTAGCTGATTTATTTTTTAAAATATTGGTGCGATGTTCTGCGTACGATTTTTCCTGTACAGTATAAGACGCCATTCCTTGCTCATCGTATCTAATTTGCTTATTATTTGAACCAGTTCCTTTTCTGTTCAGCCTAATATTAGGGATCGGTCGCACAAATAATATGGATAAAAAAAACGTAAAGGAAACAAAATATAAAAAGAATACAACACGAGGATCATAAGTAGACTACATGAGAAAATTTATAAATTTTTCGTATGTTACTTGGCTAATATAGTTATATCAAACATATGTTACCTTTGTGAACGGGAAAACCCAAAACTAGAAGCAACACTGGTTCATAAAATCCTGTGGCTCACTCAGGGGGTGGTTTTTGGGGGTTAAACTCGCCCCCCCCCCCCGGGCATATAAAGTAAAAAATATATAAAGAATAGTACTAAAATGTAACTTGTAACTTGTGTAACTTGTGTATAATTATTGTATAAATACACAATAATTAATACACAATAATTAATAATATTTTTCATTATATACCTAATATTAGGCTCATGATAAAAGTAGACAGAACGAGTCTGTTGCGAGTAGCATACGCCTACAGGACTGTATCTGCGGCGGCCTTGTGGACTATCACGGGTTGTGTTCCTCTGCATGTGTTAGCAGTAGAAAAGAGACATCTCTATGCGACAAGAGAGCTTTTGACAACAGCTATAAAAAAAAGAAGAAAGGGAAAGATCAATGGAAAAATGACAAGAAGAGTGGAAAAACCAGGAAAATGTTGCCCAGTGGACCAAGATGCTGATCCCGAGCCTAAGGGACTGGGTAAATTGTCTGTTTTAGGGCGTATCTTCTTAGGTTCAGAAAGACAGATACAGATAAATGCCTATACTGTTGTTACACAATGCTGGAGTGTAATAGATGTACAGTGGAGAGAAACAGAATATATAAAGTAATAGGTATGAACCCTGTGACTGTAAGAGAGATGATCATGAAGATGAGGAAAGGAGGGATGGAATAGTGTTCACAATTACATCCGAGCAGTCATTAAAAACAAAGAAGAAGAAGAGAAACACCAACCGGTCTAATGACAGAGATAAAATCTAATTTTGTATTTTAATGGGAATAAGCTGCAATTGAAGATTAAAATAAGCTTATTGACTTTTGAATCTTTTTGATCTTTGATCTTGCACTGATAACTTGTTTATACTCCAAAAATTAATAGAAAAAAGAATAGCGGTTGGTACCGAAGTACATCTAGCCTTCATCGACCTAGAAAAGGCGTATGATACAGTTGCAAGACTTAAATTGTGGCAAGCTTTACAACAACTCGACATTAGTCCATACCTTTTACGAATAATTACCGAAGTATACAGGGATAACACTACTTACCTAAATATCGAAAATAGACTATCAGAGCCAATAAAAGTAATTAAAGTACTAAAACAAGGATGCAGTATCTCACCCTTACTGTTTAATTTACATATTCAGGCAGCCCTCTACTATTCTCCCTGAACTTTGTGAATGACCAAGTCGTCCTAGCTCAAGATTATGAACTAGAATTTATGATAAAGCTTCTATACAAAGAATATGTAAAAGGGGGGTAACAAGTCAGCGTGAAGAAAACAGAATATTTAGTTATCAATTCAGATGCAAGGTTTGAAGTGTTGATAGACGAGGACCTGGGCATCAAACAAGTAAAAAAATTTAAATATTTAGGTGCACTCATTGCTAAGAACGGCTTGGGAGAATCCGAAATTAAACACCGAATTAATCTATCTCTCTCTCTCTCTCTCTCTCTCTCTCTCTCTCTCTCTCTCTCTCTCTCTCTCTCTCTCTCCAATGGCACTACAGCCCAAATCGGGCCTTGGCCTCCTCCAAACTATGCCTCCAATCTTGTCGGTCCCGCGCCGATTTTCTCCAGGTGCTGCCACTTCATCCTTCCATCTTTTCCGTGGCCTTCCTTTTGGTCTTGCGCCCTGCATTTTACTATATATGGCTCTTTTCGGCAATCTTTCTGTCTCCATTCTTACTACATGACCAGCCCACCGAAGACTCTGAAGTTTAACGAATTCTGAGATCGGTGTCTCTTTGAACAGTTGGTAGAGTTCATGGTTATACCTGGATCTCCATATTCCGTTTTCGTTAATAGGTCCAAATATCTTTTTTAGGACTTTTCTTTCGAATACTTCCATTTTTCTTTTTGTCTCTTCTGTCATGAGCCATGTCTCGCATGCAAAACATACCGAATTAATCAGGGACGTAAAATTGTAGGATGTCTGAACTCCTTATGGTGGGATCGCAACATTTCCAAAAGGAACAAAAAAAGAAACGGCAAACCATGGTTGAATCAGTTCTTTGTTATGGCTCTGAAGTATGGACAAATCATTCAGACCTGAAGAGAGAAAATTGTTGGCAGTTGAAATGGATTATTTGAGAAGTGCTAGATCATCACGGCAGGAAAGGAATACGAACGAATCTATAAGAAATAACATGAATGCTACAGAAACGGTCATTGACAGTATAGAAAGAAGAGGTTCAAAATGGTTTGGACACCTAATGAGAATGCCTGACGAACGCTGGCCCCAAAAACTTCACAAATGGAATCCCCTGGAAGAATAAAAAGAGGTAGACATGGAATGAAGAAATTAGAAGAGCGATGGTATCGAGAGGTTTGGAGTAGGAGCGTGCCTTGGACCGGGAGGATTGGCGGAGGAGAACGGAAATACGGCGATAGCCGTCTTCGAAATGTATTGTATTTACAAGTTGGATTAATGTCAAACGTCAATAAACTTTTAACCCTCAGTTGTGGCTTATTCCCAATAAAATAGTAATTACTTTAAAATTACACAAAAAATAGCTTCAGAACAATAGATAAGATCTAAATAAGAGAAGGGAGTGTTCTAAAAATGTCGTCAGCCTTACAGCGGCCACCCCACTATCGGAGTACGGTACTTGCGACAGTCAACTGCGCACAAGTAAGAGAGGCACTGCTATCTTTAGTACTCTAAACTAAACTAAAACCCAAATTTTAGGGACTCAAAATGGAGGTAGAATAAAAAAATTTCAAACCCCCCCCCCCCTCAGACAAGTTCTGGGTGCGCCGCTGATAAAATCAGAAATATCAGAATATCAGTAGAATTGAATCTGAATATATATATATATATATATATATATATATATATATATATATATATATATATATATATATATACCTATATATATATATATATATATATATATATATATATATATATATATATATATATATATACAGTGTGTTCAATTAAGTCGGCATCATATGGGAACCTTTTTTATTATTAATTTTGAGTTGTGCATGCTCTAAAACTAAGATGCAACCATCAGATATCAAATTTTATTAATATATGAGGTTCACATCATGAATTTCACTGAAGAGTAGAATTGTTTAGAATTTAAAATGTTTTAATATGCAATTCTTCTTCTTCTTCAGCCTGTATTCGTCCACTGCTGGACATAGGACTCTTCCATTTGCTTCCATGAAATGTTAAAAATGGGCAGCAACATCGTTGTAGAGGTTGTGGAAGTTTTGTTGAATAAGTGTCTAACGGAAAAAAGAATAGTGGGAATCTGTGAGAAAACGCCGAAATAATAATTTTGCACAAGAAATGAGACACTACTAATATTGAAAACTACAGACCTATAAGTTTGTTGTCACACTTGAATTATTTTGCTAACATTTTGAATATTGCTAACAAGAATAATAACCAACCTCATAACACAAAAACTTGATTTATATCAACCGGTTGATCAGGCGGAATTTAGAAAAAGGTTTGGTACTAACGATCACTTACAAACCATCAGAACACTGGTAGAAAAAAATCACAGAATATAATGTGCCCCTGCATATGGCATTTATAACTTTTTAAGTTTTCTGTATAATTTAGTTAATACCGTTAATTTTATTATTTTAATACCGTTCTGCAAATATTTTTTTAATATACGGTACCTTTTACGTGGAGAATATCTACGATTATGGCAACAACCAACTGGTCTTGTTGGGTCCGTATAACGATCACACTGAACAAACAAACGTGGAGGAGCATTCTGTCTCCTAAAACAACAACCACGTCTTGGTGGTGATAAAGTACGAACAGTGATTCTTGGACACCGTTCAGCCATCCTCGGAATTGGAAATGGTGTTTCTTCTAAATAACCTGCCTTATGATACCTGTAATAGATATAGAAACGTTGAAATTGACTTAATTAAAAAAAATAGCGTATTTACTCATGTTTGCCTTTCTTATTCATGCCGTTTCTGTTTAAATAGTTTGCTACCTCTCTTGGAAGAGGAAACTCAAAGCAATGGTTTCTATCTTTACTAATATCTGGTAGACAACTACAAGATTTTGGTTTCTCTAATACACCTTGCTAAAACAATTTGTTATCTAAAAATATAGATCAATATTTTGTTAATTTTGTTTATTTACTTTTGCCTCTGCTGAAATCTCAATATCATTAGACTTGTGGCTCTTCTCTGAAGACACTGTTTTGTTTTTCATTTGTTTCTCATCGTCTGTGCATATACAACTGGGTAAAGATACTGCTTTATGGGGTCTGCATTCGGGGTTAGATGTAAAGTTTTCTAGGTCATTCAGGACAAAGCCATGGCATCTCTCGCAAAATAGATCACCCTGAAAAAACCTCGCTGAGCTGGTACTCAAGATATTACCGCAATTACCTAGATAAGAAATATGTTACTAAAAATTTGGAGGAATTATTAAATTAATGTCATAAGTCTGTCTTTACATGAAAAATGTTTTAAATTTGTGAATGTCATCTCCGTAAAATATCGTATATAGTTTAAGGTTTATTTAAGAATACGCATTTCAATATTTTTGAAAGCAAAAAAAAATAGGAAAACGGGAAACAGTCCTTAGAATACTCAAAGTTGTTCAAATTATTCGCGATATTACCTATAGTAGCGACATCTAGAACAAAAACTAAGGATTATTTGTTGTCAAATACAGGATACTAGACATAGCAAAATTTTAAAACAAGTTAAGATTTTACATTTGGCAGCTGTTAGTCAATTTAATAACACACGAAGATAATAAGAATAAAAACATTCTACCTTTAAATAATTCAAATATTTATTGTTGACTATTTGCTGCGTCCTCTGTCTGTTAATGCCTAAACTTCAGCTGCTCACTAACGCCATATTTTATCCCGAATGAATACATATTTAGCAAAAAGTGAAAGGTTGTGAAAGTATTGATTTATTTATTATTACGTTAGTTAGTTAATTAGGCAATTAAGAAAAATACCTTTCACTGAATTGTTTAAAGTTAGGATGAGATTAAGCAACTTACAACATCGGAAACAACATTTATGCCATACTTTAGTCATTACAATTTGATCTTCTGCTTTAAGAACTCCATAGCCGCAACGAGCACAAGTCATTTCTTCGTATAAAAAACTATGTCAAGAAGTTCATCAAATGTTATTGTTTTTCTACTTCAAATTTTGATGTTAGTAACTGACATAAGTTGAAAATCCCGCCTTGAACGTCAAAGTATTCTTAAAAGCGGCATCTTCTGGTGAACTTGGTGAATACACATTGACAGTGAATTTTGTCATAACCATGAAATAATAAAACAATCTGAACTAAAAGTACTCGTTTTCCTCAAAATACTGTGATTTATTGGTGTTTTTTGTGTTTCAAGTGACCTATATAAATGTTATTTAGGTAAGTTTGATACAGAATATCACATTTTATTTTATAAAATTGTCTTGGTGTGGGTGTTGTGAATCTGTTCTCCTACAACTGCAAGACAAGACCAAGTTATTTTTAGATTGTATTTACGTTAAATAGACACAATTTATTTACTCATTGTATTTTCAATGAAAACACCGACCAGAGGAATCAGTTTTCGTCGCGGAAGTTCCGCAAAAATATAATGAAAGTGTGCCTTAAGTTTTGTTTTTCCACAAGCTGGATAAATTAAACTTTATTTACATTACTAAATTATGTGGGTATCAACTTCACTCATCACATGTTTTTAAAGTGACCAAGTGCTAGGACAATTGCCTATTTTGGAGTGAATAATTAGGTAATATTTGTTTGCCACAAATTGAGCTTTTTTCTGATATGATGACTCATATTGACCTAAAAAATACATTTTCGCATCATAGTCACTGCAGCTCGTTAAATCTGAAAATTTATTGCCACTAAATCTTCGTTTATTGGAATTTATATTAGCAGCAAACTGAATGTTACACTGTTTACCTAATATTTCAGTTTTTACAGAAATTATCACATCTACACAGTTTTATTTTGAAATTGTAACATAGAATGTTTCCAGATATCCAGATAACATGTTTAGATCTTAATTTACATAATTATCATTCAATCTTATTTTAGTTGTGTTTAGATTTATTCATATTACTTACTAAAGAAATCAGCAGTTTTCGTGATTAATATAGTTAACACACAGACAGAAACTTTCCAGATATTTGCATAAAAACAATTTTATACTGTGGGAAAATTGAATTGAAAATCTTAAACCAATTTTACTATTGTTAAAATAGTTTGATAATTATATAAATATATATAATCATAAAGAGATATGCTAATCTGATATATTTAGAGAATGTGCTTTAAATAAGAAGTCTTCTTAGCATTTTCTTCAGTTGGGTGCCTTTATTCATCTATTAAAATTCCTATAGGTGCATAAAGCATCAAGAATGTGTCTCTAACTCAGGAGATGATGACAGCTATAAGTGTTATTTGTATCAGAGTTTGAGATTATTTTGACAATGTTTTTACCATTTCTATTATCTTTTTATGTTTTCCTTATTTCTCCTTTTTCTTGTTCTTCCTTTTTTATTAAATATCTTCTATGTGCTATAGTGCCTTCTCTTTTTTATGCAGCCTAATTATATTTTTGTAAAAGTTTTTGTTTATTAGGAAATGTTTATTTGCAATTATAAATTTTGATGTACATATATAGTAATAGCCAAAAAGAAATAGAAATAAGAAAATCATTAAGGATTGAAATGATCACGAAAGAAACAACAGAGACAAAGAATAGATATAGGGAGCAAAGACAAAAAGTAAAGAGAGTGCTGAGAGAAAAGAAGAGAAAACACATAGAAAATAAGCTAAAAGAAATAGAAGAGAATTACAGAAATAAAAAAATAAAAAACCTATATCAAGGTGCTAGAAATGAAAAAAAAGGTTTCCAACAAAAACCCATATTCGTCAAAAACAAAGCAGGAAATAATATAAGCGGGGAAACAGAAATTGCCGAAAGATGGAAAGAGTATTTTGATGAATTACTAAATGGCAATAATAAGTCAAACCAAAGAGAATACGTGGAAACAGAAGCAAGAATCGAACACTTAGAAGACATAGAAGATAATTCTCCCAGCAAAGAACAAATCGAGGAAATCATAAAAAATCTGAAAAACAACAAATCCCCTGGAAGCGATAACATAACAGCAGAGATGATGAAATATGGTGGAAAACTGCTAAATAATTGGATATACAAGATCATAAAGGAGATATGGATAAAAGAACGAATACCCGAAGATTGGAAGGAAGCCATTATTTGCCCATTACACAAAAAAGGAGACAAAACAGAATGCAGTAATTACAGAGGAGTAGCGTTACTAAATACCGTATATAAAATCCTATCAAAATCCATAAAAGATAAGCTAGAAAAAGAAGTTGAAAATATAATAGGCGAATACCAATGCGGATTTAGACGAGGGAGAAGCACAACGGACCAAGTATTCATAATCAGAGAATTACAAGCAGAAAGCTATGAACACAACTTACCAACGATAGCGCTATTCATCGACTTCCAGCAAGCATATGATAGAATAAAAAGAAAGGAATTAAAAGAGACCCTTGAGGAACTGGGAGTTAGCAGAAAGTTGCGTAACATGATACATCTTACTTTAGAGAATACAGAAAACAGAGTCAAAGTAAACAATCATGTATCGGACAAATTTATAGTAAACGAAGGATTAAGGCAGGGCGATCCTTTGTCATCATTACTCTTCAATTTATGCCTAGAAAAAATAATGCGAGAAGCGAAAATCAATAGAGAAGGACTCCTATATCATAAAAGACACCAAGTTTTGGCATTTGCGGATGATATAGTGTTGCTGGCAAGAGGAAAAAAAGAGCTGCAGGAGATAGTACAGAGAATAGTAAAAGCAGCAAAGAAAATGGGACTTTACATAAATGAAACTAAAACAAAATGTATGCAGTGGACAGATGATCAGTTCAGGGATGGACAAAAGTTTAAAGTAGAAGTAGAAGAAAGATTATCATACGAATTCGAAATGGTAGAAAGATTTACATACCTAGGTACAATAATATCACGCAAACCTAACATTAAAGAAGAAATACAAGCTAGAATAATGGCAGGCAATAGAAGTGTACATGCTCTTAGTGGAATGTTGAAAAGCAAGTTTTTATCAAGAAAGGCAAAAATACAGTTATACAAAACAACTATACAACCAATAGTAACGTACTGCAGTGAGACATGGACAATGACAAAAAATGAACAAAATTTACTGGAGATATGGGAAAGGAAAATCCTGAGGAAGATATATGGAGGAATAATAAGGGACGGTTTATGGATAAGAAGATCAAATGATGAGTTAAAGAAATTATATAATCAACCTAACATAATAGGAGTCATAAAGGCACAGAGACTAAGATGGCGAGGTCACCTAGAAAGGATGCCGAACACGAGGACTTCAAAAAGGGTAATGAACTACACTATAACTTTAAAAAAGAGAAAAGGAAGGCCAAAAAATAGATGGAATCAGGAGGTAGAAAAAGATATGGAAGAAATTGGACTACAAGGCCAGAAAAGAAAAATGAATAACAAGAAGGAATGGAGAAAAATCACATATCGAGCCAGAGAAGATCTCAGTACATAAAGAAAAGCGAAAATGAAGAAAGAACAAACTTTTTAAGCCATGGGCCTCTAAGGCCTTTAGTGCTATTGTATATATATATATAGTAATTTGATCCTTATTGGTTCTGGTATTATACTGTGTTACTTCATGGGACTTAAGGTACAAGAAGGTAACAAGATAACTTCAACCACTTGATACTGTCCCTGGTTTTACTCATTATACTCATTTGGTGCCACTATACTTTGCAGTCTACCGTCGCATTTCTGCTTGTGATCTACCAAGGGATGAGGTCTACCTGTGTGGCTAAACATCATAATCTTTTTTCAGAAGGGTTTGCACACAATAATGAAAGGCAATAAACTGTTTGTGGATAAAATGTTTATTGCAGAAGGGTTTGCGCAAATAACAACCCCTCTTTTCAAATAAAATGCCCTGGAAGATTTACAAAAATTTGTTAAGACTTGACTATCAATACAGAAGCATGAATTCATCAGAGGAGTGTACTGTGGCATTTCTTTGACAACATGGATGGCTTGACGAAGCAGGTGATGCTCATCCTTCATAATAATTAGGCCATATGAGTCCCCTATCATTTTACATTTCTTTTCCTTCAAATGTTTATTATTTGTTAACAAATATTTTTTTCTACAAGAGGTTTCTTGCATTTCATTATTTTGTGCAAATCCTTCAGGAATTTACAGATGGCGATTGGTAGACTGCACTCTATAGATAGAGCTGTATGCACAGGTAAACCACATCCTCTGGGTAGACTGCATGCTATAGTGGCACCACTCATTCTATATAGACTTTTTTATAGACTAGGTCAACTTAGGGGTTTTGGATACATTTTTTTAAATACATAGCTCTTTTTACTGTATTGAGGATATATCTAGAATCTCCTATGTACCTAGGATACAATGTGCAACGCAAGTTTATTGTACAAATAATTTATAATATAATAAAGACCCATTTTCAGTAACCATAGAAACTACTTTGTAAATGTGAATTTAGTATGAAGCTTGTTTGCACTACAATAGCACACATTTTTAATATGCCTGTTTTAAAAAATATTCATTAAATACAATGTTCATTTGTGTACTGTTTCTTGTAGTAAATACTATACTAGTTAAACATTACATTGTTTCAGCTTTCTAATATTGTGCTTTTATAGTGCTTGTAATATTCTTTTATTTATATCTATGTTTATGTTTGTATTTTATACAGGAATTTCTCTGTGCTCTATCTGCTTCTTCCCCAAAATCCTCTAACACTATTTTTGTTTTTATCATCCCACTTCTAAAGGGACATATGAAAGTTTCTAAGACTAATATTGGTGACATCCCACAAGCTTATCTAATATGTTTTAAACTTATTTATTTTATTTTTTGAATATCATTAATATAAAATTTAGAGTTTTTACATTTCTTTTTTTTATTCTATCCCTTTCCAATTTATACAAGGACACTTCCCAATTTCTCGTTAATGTTGTGGTATATTTTTTATTTTACCAATTTGATCACATATATCCTGTTTGTATAACAATTTGACCATTTGTTCTAAATTTAATTTACTTATCGTATTCACCTTAAAAACAGCTACTGGCAGAATTATCACCTATTTTTCTAAATAAACAAACATTTAAGGCATATTTTAAATTTTAATTAATAGTTTTTCCTACATTACTTTGTATTGTTTACTTTTTTGCCTTATTATGATTTAATTGTTGAGATCTTGTATTTCTTGAAGAATATAATACATATATGGTTGCAAGATTAAGGAGTAATACAACCTGTTAGGTATTTTTTGCAAAATAATTGAACAAGTGATTCAGTTAAAATAATCATTAGCACACACCTCTAGTAGTCATGATACTGTAAGTAAAATAAAACATCAAATAAATTGCAGCTGTAGCAGCTGCAATTTTTAGCAAATAGCAAAAAAGACAATAATCAATTTGATTAGTGCAATGTTTTCGCCCTTGCCATGGTCTTCGATTGTACGACCCTGTTTCATTATAACGCCTCACCTTGCGAATGATGCTGGAATGATGTATTCCTAACAGACCTGCAACATATCGCATTGAATATCCTTCATCTAGGAGAGTCGATGCTCGCACTGCCTCCTCCATTGACAAATGTCTTTGGCAATTCATTTTTTTATTTGATTTTTATGCAAGTCAACTTCCAAACATGCATGTGATAAAAAATATAACAATAAAAAGCTTGTTTCTCATAAGCACTTTGCTTTAATCGGCACTTTTTATGAAAAGTTTAACTCACTTTTAATCTAAAACGAATTTTAATACAAATTTATTGTTAAAACAAGACTATTATTAGTTTACATAACAACTGTCACTGTCAAACAAGGTCCATAGGCAACTTGTCGTACAGTAAATTATCAATAAATAAAGATTATTGAGAAAAAGTTGAGTGGTGTGTTAATTTTGTCCAGGAGCTTATTTTTAACAATAATGTTACACATAAAAAATTTTGTAACTTTCTATGGGTTTGTACCTAGATATTTAGTGGCTTGACTTATGTATACCTGGTATACATACCTGGAGATGATGGGTTTTTAAGTTCCAAAACGTTGTGATGTAGCTCGAAAGTGTTTTTTCATCAGGCAGTTTAATTCTCACAGTATCACCTATTTTGGACGGGAAAGAACTTTTTTCTGTGGTTCACATTTTTGTTTCTTGAAGTAAAAAATTATCTTTTGCAGCTGCTCGCCTTGAAGAAATTTGCTCGTGCTGTTCAGTCAGTCTTGAGATGAAGACATGCTTGGCTGCGGAACGGCGATTTCTTGAGATGTAGAAGTGCTACACTGCGAATCAGTCGGTGCATGAGATATAGGCGTGTTAGTTTGTAGATCTGTTCCAACCGAATTTTCTTGAAAAGTATTTAAATAGGCCTCTTACTGTTCCTCAGTTTCAATATTTTCAATTTCTCCGTTAAAGGAGAAATGATGACGCTAGTCACCTTTCTGGTTTAACGCCAAACATGGCTTCATATGGCGTATTCCTCGTGATAAGTTTTATTTTTGGCGAATTGAATAAACGGCAAACCTTCTGACCATTTATTTAAACCATTATCTTGCATCCACGCAGTTAATAACATATTCTGTATGTCCTGATTCACTCTTTCTACCGATCCTTGGGTTTGACCGTGACGAGGATTTCAGTCTTCTATTTTAACATCTTTCCACATAGTGCATAGCTCAGATATAACTCGATTACTGAACTCTACCATTATTCGAAAGTAACATGGCGGAAGCACCAGATGTTAAAAATAATTTAAGAAGATGATAAGCTATTTCTTCCGCTCTCTTGGTTTTCAATGGTCGTAGCTGAACAATGGTCTTAGTATACCATTATAAATTTGTAACCGCCATCTCTATGTGATTGCAAGTCTATTAAGTCGACTCGACATCTAAAGTTAAATTCGGAACTTATCATTGACTTCACAACAATACCTTTTTTCGAAGCATTATGTTTCACTTGACACTGTTTACACAAATTTAAATATAACATTACAACTTCATAAGTAATCATTTTTATTTAACTTGTAATTCTTTAGGCATTTGTGTTCATCCTCCTTGGCCAGGGCTTATATGAGTTTCGAAAAGTATATCAAACAACTCTTCATTTATAACACAATATAACGACACAATTAACTTTACGTCATTCAACGTCAAATAACCTTTAAAATGTCTAAATGTTTTAAACACGTGTAGTCCACAGACGTCCTGCAATTATTTTTAGCAAAATTCACTTCCACCACTATTTAAGAGTATCTTTCTTGAGGAAAATGGAAACAATTGTCTTCTCGTTTACTTTCAATTAGGACATGTAATTTTTGAAAACAACTGATCACGATTTACTGGAAACAACAAGAAATAAAACACTCGCCGAAGCTCATTTGCGTTTGTCGTCATACACCGGTGTTACTCCGAAACTATAACAAAATTTATAAATGTTCGATTTTTCACAATGGCATTTGTTGTTCGACAGTCACCGGTAAATGTCGACACACACGAATTTCGGACTTTCACAGTAACATATTCATAATGCGGAAAAAAGTGTTTGTACTCTCCGTAAATATGTCTTAACTTATTAATTGGATGTGTTTCCGTTCTGATTGGTTTTAACATCGTCACTAAGCAACAAAAGAGCTGCAGCCTGTTCTCAGCAACCTTACAATGTCGACGCGAAAAACCAGCGTTCATAATAGCCATATCCTGCCCATCGCTCGGAGTCAGATAATCTGAATCTGACCACCAGCGTTCATCTTGGACGTACCCTAAGTTTATAATTTTTGGGTCCGTATACACATATTACTTTTTGGGTATTATAGATAAATGATACAAATTTTAATAGAGATCATTTGTGACTAGTTCAATACCAGAGCTGGTAAATTGAGTAGACTAGATGTTAACGTCTTATATATTATGTCAATCTCTAATGTAAACAATGACTTTGACTCCTACGATATTGCATATTCTATATCTTAGTATATTGAGTATAATTTTAAAACATTGACTGAACCAGCAGCGAAGAGATAGTTACTTTCAGTAGAACTCATAAAATACCATGGAAGAACAAATTAACAAAAACAGATTACTTCAAAAACTTTCTACAGAACAAGAAATAATTTACACAGTGAGAAAATAAAACTGAAATATGTAGAATATAGCATGAGAAATAAGTCATAATAAAAGTTACTGAAACGCATTCTGTATGGAGGATCCAAAAATTGAGGATCTGGAATTTTTCAACACCCACCACCGCACTCTTCAAAGCAACAACAATTGTCAGTACCAAAATGATTGCCAACATACCACTACTGCACTACCAAGTGTCATTTTAGGACACCATGATGGGTTGTCTGTTATTAAGAACTTATTTGGCACAAAGCAATTTCTTTTATTTTTACCTATCAGCATTCGTCGACGCCTAAATTTTTTTAAAACGCAAGTTTTGTAATTACCTTGTTCTTGCTGAAAAAAGTGCTTCGATTATTATTAATTAATTATTAGCACTTCGAAGTGCTAAATTATTATTAATTAATTATTATTATTTAACTCTTCATGGAAAGTATTTTGAAAAGATAAACTCCATTTTTAGTCATAAATAGTAATTTTTACTGTTTTGACTAAATCCTAAGTTAACTAACTTAAATTAAACTAAAAATTATCTTGTATATATAATAATGAACTTTAATGGGTTGTGTCTGGTATATGTGTGTAAATATAATCTTCTTGTTTCAGATCAAATTCAATATCGAACCGATCATGGCAACATTTCCAAAGAACGGAAGTCAAATTACAAAATTTAACAAAGTATGCGCTAGTAGATGAAAAGTTGATCTAAAAAAATGTAGTTTGTTAAACACCTATCTGTTATTTTCATGAAATACGTAACAGAAACGTTAAGACTGTACAAAAAAAGAAAAAGATTGAACCCAACGTCCTATTAGAGACAAATAACATTAAGTAAATATATTTTTCTGGAATACTTCTAGAAATGGCGACTCAAGAGGACAAGAAGAAATTTTATTGCAGAGAATGGGCGTTTCAAAAGTTGGCGCACTGCTTGGACCAACGACCAGTGTCTAAGACGTGTGGGGCTCTACTTCTCGGAGGCCCTGGGTGTGGGAAAACGACATTTTGTTCCGAACTTTGCTGGCCGTCTCAAGGACCGGCTAGCAGGCAACAAAGGGCCTTAAATAGACGCCTACTATGTTACCACTTCCTTCAAGGTCACAACGAGAAGAGTTTATCGTTAAGCGAATTCGTACGATCTCTAGTAACTCAAATTCTGAATCATTCCACAGAAAGCCACAGGGAGCGCAGCATAAGACGTAGAATAGCCCAGGAAGCACAGAAAACTGACGAAGCTGGCAAGTCTCTGAGTCCCAAACTTGTTAAGAATATATCCTATGAGCAGAACCTATCGGATAATTGTAGTTTACCTCCTGAAAATCTATATAGTAATGTTTATTCGGAAAATCTGCTCTCGCCTTCGTTAGAATCTAAAAAATCTCATGAAACTCCACCTATACCGAGTCTACCTATAAATCCACGAACTGTCATCGCCGACGCGTATTTAGAGAAGCTAAAATCGGATCCTGAAATCCAGATAGCTCTTAGAGCCAAAAATATTGAGCTCAACCCAGACGACTGCCTTAAAAGAGCACTATTATTTCCCCTGCTCGAAATAGACCCTCCTAAAACGTCCCTATTTATTCTTATAGACTCTATAGACGAACATTCCTTTGTGTACTCAAATTCAACTCTTACGAGGTGTAAACCACGCGAAAGGTCGTCTCAGAGCAAGACGATCGCTGAATTGTTGGCCAACCATCACCATCTATTTCCTCAGTGGTTGTTGTTAGTGTGTACGGCTAGGAAACAATCTAAAAGTATCGCGAAAATGTTCACGGGTTTCAGGAAACTTAGTCTCGATGATTTACGAAAATCTCAGGTTGTTCGTGATGTTCAACAGTATATTTTAGCTCGACTAGACCAGGAGAATAGCCTTAGACAACACATTAGTCGAGACACTGCAGAAATGCTCAATCAACTACACATTAAAAGCAACGGTTGCTTTCTTTATCTAGAAAAAGTACTTGATGGCGTCTCCGATAGTTTTATTGTTCTAAGGGAAGTGAGGGAAATACCCGGTACGTTAAATGGACTTTATCTATGGCTGTGTCAGAGGCTATTTAACAGACGACAATTTGCAAAAGTTCAACCACTATTGAACGTCATTTTAGCGGCTAAGTGTGCATTGAACGACGCGCTTCTCTATGACATTATAAAAGTCTACAACCCTAAAGTAACTTCGGAAGATTTCAAAAAGAGGTATCATTTGTTGAGAAGAGTTGTTGTAGTATCAAAAGGAGGTACAATAAGATTATTCCACCATTCATTCGCCGAATGGCTATTAGATATCAAACATTGTACTCAAAAGTATTTATGTAACATTTTTCACGGGCATTGTATACTAGCGATGTACTACACCTTGCACGCTAAAGTCTTGAACAATCAAGAAATTTACGACTATGCCTTTCATTTGACGAGGATGGAGCAGTATTTATCGGAAAAACCTAATCAAAAGTGCCCCACTCTCATGTGTAAATTGACACAAGAAAAAAACAATGCAATCTCTCAGGGCGATAATAGTTTAGAAAAAACTTCTACTGAAATTTATTCAGACTTGAAAGCTTTACAAGAATTAACGAAAAATTACGAACGAGAGTTGAATCTTGATACCGATAATTTAGAAACGAGCTTCGTAGAAACTGAAGCGAGCCAAAATAACTTAGATGATTGTCAATTTAATTTAGACTTAAGTTTAAATAAACTAGAACAGAAATACGAAAATATAAACATTAAAAGCCCCGTTTCCGACAAAAATCCTATCTACGCCGAGATCAACAAGAGTAAAAAGGGCAAACACCATCCCAAAGGCAAAGATATGGCTCAAAGCATCGAGAATAACGCTCTTCAAAACGACTTGAGCTTGAGCACGTCTCAAGACGCGACTAAAAGTGCGTTAGATAATCACACATTGACGGTACTTTGGCTTATAAACAGCGGGTGCAACGTGGAAGAGTGTCTTTTAGAAGGTAACGAAATGGCAGGAGTAAATTTCGGAGCTTTTCTGCCCACCGATCAAAAAGTGTTAAAGCTACTACTGGAGGCCGGAGCTGTGGAACAGTCTGATGCAGATGGGTGTGACTATGAGAGCCAGGTGAGTAATAACTTTTCCATTTAAAAATTATGTTTTAATCTTGTAAGATTAGGTTTGAGTTTTATCAAAATTACTTATTTTATCCCTATACTCTTGTTTCCAAGATACTGGAGTCACTTCATGATGTACCTTGTATCAATAATCAGGATATGCGCCAGTCGCAAACTTTGTGCTCAATTTTTTATTTAACAAAATCTGAAAAAATGGAAAATTTTTGCTTTTTGCGACCATATTTTCGCCTATAATTCGAAAGGTATTTCTCGTATAAAAAAACTTAAGGTAACAGACTCGTTTTTCAATTTCACATATTTGACTAGCTGGAAATTAAAAATGTAATGTTTACTGTTTAAAAAATAGTAATAATTGTAGTAAAAATGGTAATAATTGTAGTAAAAATAGTAATAATATAAAGAAAGGCTCAAGTTTTAAAACGCACTTTGAAAAATTAAAATCGGTCAACTAACGGCGAACCTAACTTTTAAAGTTATAAACAATTTTTTCAAATTATAAACAAATTTAAAATAAAAATACATTATCCATACAAATGTAAGGAATTAATATATATATATATATATATATATATATATATATATATATATATATATATATATATATATATATATATATATATATATATATATATATATATATATATATATATATACTAAGGTACACTCGAAGAGTGGTGGGTTTTTCGGTCAAAGTGGAGAAATAAAAGACAAAGAAGGTGGCTACTTCATCTATTTATTGAAGAATCCATACATCCATAGAGAAGTTACAATAAAAGTGTGTTACCTTACAAAGACATGTAGCAGTCAATGATGTTAAAAATATGAAAAAGCTTACGAAACTGGACATTTAGAGTAAAGTTGTATAAATCAATTAATTGAAACTTGGTATAGTTTGCAATTTAACAAAATTAGCACAGCAAAAGAACATATGATAAACATACATGTATATAAAAAAGTTATTATAAAAACTTAAGTAAAAAACATTAAGGTTTATTTTAAAGTGTAAAGAACTAGAAAGATCATGAGAATGCACTTCCAACAATTTATTTAGACATGCGTGTCATTAGAATGGGAGATAACACCCTAACTACAAGTTGGTACAGGAAACCAATGGCCTCTAATAGGTTTCTCAACTACCACTCTTGTCATCCCTTTAAATGTAAATTAAACCTTATTAAAGCTTTAAGCTGCAGGCTAAATAGACTGACACATCCGATTAATCGAAGGGAATCCCTTCAATTACTTAATAATATTCTGATTGAGAATTCCTATCCATCCTCCCTTATTAATAAATACCTTTTCGTTCAAAGCTATGGTTCTTCTTTAAATGACATACCAAATGGTGACCAACTTAGAATAATATCAAATAATTCAATTAACAACACTGTTCTGCCTAATACTGTACTTGGGAATCCAACTACCCATTACTCATCGTTACCTTATTTTCCTCAAGTTACTGAGAAACTCGTTAAACTGTATAAACATAACAACGTACCGGTTAAAATTGCAATTAAGAATGCTAAGACTGTCAGGAATTTGTTTTCTAAAACTAAAACACCTCTGTCCCTTCTGGAACAAGTTAATGTAATATATCATATACCTTGTGCTGAGTGTGACTCATGTTACATCGGTCAGACAGGGAGATCACTGAGAGGGCGTCTTACGACACACCGCAGTGATATTAATTTATCTAAGCATATTTGTGCTCTTGCCCAACATGGTATTAACACTAAGCACGAAGTAAACTTTAATGAAGTTAAAATTCTTGGTACTGAACGCAATCTTGTTAAAAGACAGTTTTTAGAAATGTGTTCAATATTAAAACATCCAAATACCCTTAATAAGAGAACCGACATTAGTAATTTGAGCCAAATTTATCATGCATTAATTTCGCAGAATTAGGCCTGATATGTTGTTTACTTAAATTTTGTCCCACAATGGGTTTTTTCTTATCACATTTTCATATAATAAATTTAAATAAAAATAAAATAAAATAAATTATTCTTTCCTAAACTTAGATTTATCAACCTACATTTTATTAACTATTTGTCAATATCACTTTTACATAATTAAGTAATTGTTCCTTTTGATGAACTTGTTTGATAAAATTTTAAACTGAAATTGATTCATAGAATCTTTTTCATTACGGTCCCAAATGTTTTGAACCTTTGGACTGTGGAAGTTGTATTAATCTTCACCTGTTGGCTGGCTAACCAGTGACGTCATAATATTATAATATATGATATTTTGGATTTACTTCGCATGCTTTGTTCTTTGTTGACAAATCAATCACTGTAGGATAAATGGTGATCTTAACCACCTTTTCCTTTCATTGTTTGGTTTTTTAACGACAAGTTGTCAACCAAATTTATCACATTCTTTGAATATACCGCCCTATTATATAGAGGTTGGTAGTTTGCCTTGCTGTTTTTGTCATTTTGACCTCAAGGCCATTTCTATTCACGTTGTGTGCGTGGGTGTTAAACCTGTAAATTCATTTACCGGCGAGATTCAGTAAGCTTAAGACTGGTAACTTCATTTTATCTTTATTACTATATTAATCTTAAATAACTTATAATGTTACCTAAAGTTAAAATTAAAATCTAATTGATTAAATAAATTGTTGGAAGTGCATTCTCATGATCTTTCTAGTTCTTTACACTTTAAAATAAACCTTAATGTTTTTTACTTAATTCATATACATGTATGTTTATCACATGTTCTTTTGCTGTGCTAATTTTGTTAAATTGCAAACTATACCAAGTTTCAATTAATTGATTTATACAACTTTACTCTAAATATCCAGTTTCGTAAGCTTTTTCATATTTTTAACATCATTGACTGCTACATGTCTTTGTAAGGTAACACACTTTTATTGTAACTTCTCTATGGATGTTTGGTTTCATATTGTTCTTTTTAGATGAACTGATGATGCTTTCTGAGCAGAAAGCGAAACGTCTTCAATAAATAGATGAAGTAGCCACCTTCTTTGTCTTTTATTTCTCCATTTTGACCGAAAAACCCACCACTCTCCGAGTGTACCTTAGTTTATTTTGGATTGACGGTCGTACTCCTTTTCTCGATATATATATATATATATATATATATATATATATATATATATATATATATATATATGTATATGTATATGTTTGCGAAAGATTTCCGCGGTTAGTGCAATTAAACCTAGAGCTAAGATTAATACTAGAATTAATATTAAACTCAACAGTCTCCCGAGTTGAACCGCGTCGATTATCATTGCGCCGAGCTTTCGACATCCTCTTTGATGTCTTCTTCAGAGCTACCGAGGTCTCAGTCTTCCGAGCCCTCAGACACTACTACACTGATCACAAACCAATCCATTACCAATAAACCAATGCTAATTCGGCGGAAGTAGAGAAGCATGGCGGGAAAGTCCTCAACCTCGACACAGGGAGTCCCAATGGCTAATAGGGAATGTTCCTGCAGATATACTGAATAGGTGCGAACAACGCCTAGCCAAATAAGTATCCGCGAATCAACTGAGAACATCCATTAGGCAGCAGTAATGTCATTACTGAATTAAGGCTGTTAGAACGATCCCTAACAAGTTTGACATCAGACTTCCACAGGCAGCAGTCACATAAAGATTAAACCGGCTGTAATACTGCCGTGCAGAAAGCAATGAGAAAATACTGAATTTTTTACATTAAAACTGATTTTTTTACTTTTCGGGATGAGAATATTTCACTGTCCCTCATAAATATCGACAATGGTAACTATTTGTGTATTTTTATCAACCTGGTGCAAAAAATAACCCATCGTACAAAAAAAAAAGATGAGAATTTATGGCATGTACTTCATACATTAACAATACTTGACACTTATAGATTGTCCATGACATTTACTTCATTTTGCTGGTATACAAACTTCGCTACAAACTGAACTGACGAAATAATGAATATTCATCGGAATATGCATACTATATCCATGCACTTGATATTCATCCTGCCATAAAAGCACTTGCAGTAAGTACGCGCAATACACAAAGTCGAATATTGCTATCCATTCTGCCATTCTCGTCGATATTGTAATTATCTGCGATCGTCGAATCGAGTTGCTTTTATTAAAGTGCCGATATTCAAGAGAAGGAAAAAAATCGTCCTGTTCTCGTGTCTATGTCGAATTTATTTTCTAAATGTGAACTATACTTCCATACCGAAATATCGATACTTCTGTTACGTTCTTTATAAATATTAGACGAAAACTAACATACTATAATAATACTGGTATTATTCAGTTGTAAATTTTATTTTCATATTATGTTAATTTTAATTTGATAACCTGTACTTAATGAATTTCATTATTATTCAAATATTATTTCTGTTTAGTCCATCCGTCAAAGATTTGATCTCTAAAAACGAAACGAATAAGCTGAATTTTGCTGAGAATTTTGAATAAAAATGTTTATTAACAGTAAGTACTGATATATGAGTAATGGAACACAATTACTGACATGCCGTCTGTGAGACTACCCTAAATAAAAACATTTTTTTTGCATGTTTTTTGTGAAATTTTGTTAAATATATTTTAAACGTCTTAATTACATTCATTTGCAATAACATATTTTCAATAAATATCAAAAACCAACACAAAGTTATTGAAAAAAGATGTATTACTTTGGAAACCGAAAAATATAAACTAAGTGTAACACTTAAAAAGTTTACAGTAAAAAAAATTATTGTAAATTATTATTAACTAATGCAGATCTAGTGTTTCTTAGTGGATATAATAAAATGTATATAAAGTAAACGTATAGTATAAACGTAATAAACGAAGAATGAACGAAGAGCGAAAATGCATTAGATATAGAGGTGACAAACATGCGAATAAATAGTGCGATTCGAAACGCTCATAGAAAATATAAGGAAAAAGGAAAAAACAAGATGGATAAACTCACTCAAGCTACTAAAGATCTTATAAACAAAAGAAGAGAATTGAAAGACAAATACACAGATAATTTTATAACACTTAGACAGTTAAACAAAGATATCACAAAATCCATTCGAAAAGATGTCAGAAATTACAACACTGAATACATTACTCAAGTTATTGATAAAAATAAAAGTTTTAAAGTTCTTCGCCGACAAATAATCGAAGGATAGAAAAATATTTGTAAACTTATAAATAAAAAAGGAGAAACTACAACAAATAAGGAATATATTTTAAAAATTGCTCAAGATTTTTACTCAGAATTGTATAAGCGAGAAGAACTTCCAGATCCTGATCAAAATCAAATACCAAAAGTTCAAAATAGATCATCATAAAATGCTTCGAGCATTGGCTGACTGCCGCATTGACTACCGATATATCGCCTTGATTAAAAGTATTTAAGAAACTGGTACAGCCTGTGTCCGCCTTCATGAAGATACCAAGAAATTTAGAATAGAACGTGGAATTAGACAGGGTGAAACTATCTCCCCTAAATTGTTTACAGCTGTTCTTGAATATATGTCCAAGCAAATGGAACGAGAGGATAACATGGGAATTCATATAAATGGGGAAGATCTGAACCACCTAAGATTTGCCGCTGACATCGTTTTAATATCTGATAGAGTTGATAAAGCTACAAAAATGCTTCACACGCTCTATAAAGTTTCAAAAACAATTGGTCTTAAAATTAACACCTCAAAGACAAAATTTATGACCAACCTTGTAGTCAGCGGAAAAATTCTGATTGAGAGCCATAGCAGCGACCAAGTATGTAATAGCTTACAAATATCTAGGGCATGAGGTTCGCTTAGGCCGAGATAATCAGACAACTGAAATACAAAGAAGGATAGGTCTCACATGGGCTGCCTTTGGTAGATTGAATAACATTTTCAAGTCTATTATCCCAGTTTGTTTTAAAAGAAAGGTTTTTAACCAGTGCGTTTTACCGGTTCTTACATATGGTGCAGAAACACTGACTCTGACAAAAAGAACAATAGATAAAATAAGAGTTACACAACGCGCTATGGAAAGATCAATATTAGGTATTGCCATCAGAGATAAAGTACCAAACCTAGAAATAAGAAGATGAACAGGAGTCACAGATGCAGTTGAAAAAATAGCCATGGCTAATTGGGCGTGGGCCGGACATGTTGCCAGATTAACGGATGATAGATGGACCAGAAAGATTCTAGAATGGCGACCAAGGCAAGAGGCATATCGAAGCAGAGGACGACCACCGACTAGATTAACGGATGATATCAAGTGCATCACCACAAACTGCATGCAAGAAGCTCAAGATAGAAATAGGTGGAAAATTTTACGGGAGGCCTACGTTCAGCCGTGGACAAATATAGGCTAATTGATGATGATGATGATATGAAGTAAACACACACATGAAAAAGTAAATTAAACATAAGATAACAAATGTCAAAGTACATCATTTTCTTTAATTTTTACTCATCTGCGCGTCGAATACACACTCCTTTTTTGCACTGGAGGCATATAGGTTTTTTGCAATTATTACAAAGGTATTTAGTCATTCCTCTTTTTACCTGGGCAAATCGAGCATATTTTTCTTTTTCTAAGATATCGCCATTTACAAGATCTGACGCAGTTGTTTCTTGAATACCTACCTAATACCCTACGTATACAAATTTTTGTTTGTCTTGGAATATGGATTCCCCGTTTCCCGTCTTCGCATAAATGTGTTTCTACTAACTGTTTTGTCAATTGTTTTAGAAAATTAGATTTTTCCGATATTCTGTAGGATTGTCTCTGTATCCTGATGAACTATGTATGCCTTGCTGTCAGTGCCGGTTTAACACATTCTGCCGCCCGGTGCTGATAAGGATGCCACGCCCAGGATCAAAAATATTTCTTAACTTTATTTCAATTCAACAAAACATATTTTGAATACAAGTTTATTAAAATAAGGAAAACAATTATAACTTTTTTTGGTGTCAAACTTTAATAACAAAATATAAGAAAAAAAATTAAGGGCGAACTTACACTTTACCTACAAAGCGTTTTCTTTTGTTTAAAATGTTTTCATCAATAGCAATGGGCAACGGAATTTGCAAGATTTTTCCTATGGAAATTCGGAGTTCTCGTGACACCCGTGTGTTCTCGATTCTTCTAAAAAGTTGAGGTTTTACGAAGGAAAATGCAAAATCTTTGATAAACTGAACTCTAGATTTGTTTTCAGTATTTCTTGTGCATGTATATAAAATATATGAATTAACCGAAGAAATGTTCAGGAGCTGCAAAAAAATCTCCATCGGCCACAGAGTTCGTCTGCTTGTCGAAAAAGTAGCACATTTTTGGTCCAGACTATCAATCCCACCTTTATTGGAGTTATAAAAGGAAATTATTTCTTCTTTTCCAGTCTCAGCATCAGTAGCCTTTTTTCTATGCATGGAAGAAATCATTATAACTGCCTTATTCTTTTTTGGAACATAAGACAAAAGTGTTTTATTAGATGTAAATCCATATAAGGATGAGTTTTCAGCTCTATTTTTTGACGGCAGGAATTCAATAGGTATCTCCCTTTTATTCTTTTTTAGCGTTGTAACGTAAGTTAACTTTTTCTCTAATAATTTATCAACAACTTGAATGGAACTGAACCAGTTATCTGTAGTTATATTTCGATTCGAACCATAGATCGGTTTACATAACTGCAAAACAGCTTGAGTTGGAAATGATAATTGCTTTTCATCTATTGTTAGTTCTTGACCATCACTACCTCTTCCCGAATAAATATACGCGTTGAATAGATATGATGTACGAGCGTCACACAAGGCCATAATTTTGATACCATATTTATTAGGCTTATTGGGCATATATACACTCAGGTGCAAAAAAATCGATCCATGGGTATTATTGTCTGAAAAAAGAAAACGTTTAAAGACATTAGTTTTAAATCAGGTATATATGTAAAAGTGTATGTTAGATTAAAATAATTTTTACAGATTATCCAAAAAAATCATTTATTAATAGAGACATAGGTACGCCAAAACTCAAAAATACAAGAATATTCAAAACTTTCTGAAATTAAGGAAAACATTGATAATAAATCAATATCTAGTGTTTCCCCCTCGGGCCCTTATAACAGCCTGTACACGTCTAGGCATTGAGGTAATTAACCTCTGGATATCAAATTGATCCAATTGGTTCCATATGTCTTGAAGAGCCGCTGTAAGTTCAGCCAAGTTGTTTGGACGGGTTACTCGTACTCGAAGACGTCTTCCCATCATATCCCATAGATGTTCTATGGGATTCAGATCGGGACTGAAAGCTCATACGGCCAGTTCATACGGACAATTCCCACCTCCTCTATATATTGGTTGACGATTCTAGCAAGGTGAGGACGCGCGTTGTCGTCCATAAAAGTAAAATTAGGTCCAATGAAAGGAGCAAAAGGTACCACATGATGATCTAAAATACTTGTTATGTATCTTGCAGCAGTCATAGAACCTCTATCTACAATAACTAAATCAGTATGGGCTTCTGAACTGATACCAGCCCAAACCATAACGGAGCCCCCTTGATAACTTATTCTTTCCGCAATATTACATTGAAAATATCGCTCTCCGTGTCTTCTTCAAACCCTTTCTCGGCCGTCTGGTGACCTTAGACAAAATCTGGACTCATCTGAGAACAATACATTGCTCCAATCTGCATCACTCCAGTTTTCATGTTCTCTTGCAAAAGCAAGGCGAGCTCTGCGATGTGCTATGGATAGTATTGGAGATAGGGCTGGCCTTCTGGATAATAAATTACCTTCTACAAGTCGTCGACGAACTGTCCATCTGCTTACATCCACATTTCTCACTTCGCTCAAACGATTTGCCAGTTCAACTGAAGTTAGATGCCGATTTCTCAAACATGATGAGACCAGAAATCGATCATCTCTTTCGGATGTTACGCTTCTACGACCTGATCCTGGTCGTCTTGTGAAGTTACCGGTGTCGCTAAAACACCGAACTGTTCTTTGAACCGAAGATCGACTAACACCCAATATTTCAGCTGCTTAATATTGGCTACGACCATCTTGAACTAAAGTCACCGCCCTTGCAGCATCTGTCGGAGTTAGAGACATTTAGAAAGGATAATTAAATAAAAATATAACACGTTTTAAAAATAAAATCACTACACTAGTATGGTTGTTGAATTAAAAACAACATTCAATAAATATCTACTGACTTCAGACTCTTTTTGACAAAAACCTGAAATACCAATTTGTTTTAAGAAATATAAAAAGCAATATTAAAAATATTATTTTATTTCTCGTATACGAGGGTACACCTAAATTTACATACGTAATTTAATGTCTCTAAAATTATACAACTTCAAATAAATAAGAAATAAGGAATGGATCGATTTTTTTGCACCTGAGTGTATATAAGAAAAAAAATTAAGGGCGAACTTACACTTTACTTACACAGCGTTTTCTTTTGTTTAAAATATTTTCATCCATAACAATGGGCAACGGAATTTGCAAGATTTTTCCTATGGAAATTCGGAGTTCTCGTGACACCCGTGTGTTCTCGATTCTTCTAAAAATTTGAGGTTTTACGAAGGAAAATGCAAGATCTTTGATAAACTGAAATCTAGATTTGTTTTCAGTATTTTTTGTGCATGTATATAAAATATATGAATTAACCGAAGAAATGTTCAGGAGCTGCAAAAAAATCGCCATCGGCCACAGAGTTCGTCTGCTTGTCGAAAAAGTAGCACATTTTTGGTCCAGACTATCAACCCCACCTTTATTGGAGTTATAAAAGGAAATTATTTCTTCTTTTCCAGTCTCAGCATCAGTAGCCTTGTTTCTATGCATGGAAGAAATCATTATAACTGCCTTATTCTTTTTTGGAACATAAGACAAAAGTGTTTTATTAGATGTAAATCCATATAAGGATGAGTTTTCAGCTCTATTTTTTGACGGCAGGAATTCAATAGGTATCTCCCTTTTATTCTTTTTTAGCGTTCCAACGTAAGTTAACTTTTCCTCTAATAATTGATCAACAACTTGAATGGAACTGAACCAGTTATCTGTAGTTATATTTCGATTCGAACCATAGATCGGTTTACATAACTGCAAAACAGCTTGAGTTGGAAATGATAATTGCTTTTCATCTATTGTTAGTTCTTGACCATCACTACCTCTTCCCGAATAAATATACGCGTTGAATAGATATGATGTACGAGCGTCACACAAGGCCATAATTTTGATACCATATTTATTAGGCTTATTGGGCATATATACTTTAAATCTACATCTGCCTCGAAAGCCAATAAGCATTTCGTCAATACAAGCCAAATCATTCAAGCAGTAGTTTTCTTTAGAGTTTTCAACAATTCTACTGAAAATCCATGATATTGCTGCTGTCTTATCTGTCTTCTCTCTTTCTCTTCGACTATCAGCACAGTCGAATCTCAAACATGCCAACAAAACTTGAACCCTTTTTTGTGCAATTGTACACCGAAGAATGTCCCTCCCAGTTCCGTCTGTGGCATAAAGACTATCAAGATCTTCGTGGTTCGATTTAAAAATAGATGAAAAAAACAAAATGCCAAAGAATGCTTTTAGTTCTACCATGTCAACATCAACTAATCCAGTTTTTGGTTGGTCCTTGTATTTTATTCTTGAAAGTGCCAGTTTTTCATTTGTCCTTCTCATTATTTCAAAGAGAACATCGTCTGTAAAGATACACTACCAAAGAGTTAGTGATGTTGGATTTTCTTAAGCCCTCGCACTACCTTTGAGACTAGCAAGTTGCCTGACTAGATTGGCAGCAGGAGTTTTTGTATGAGTTCTCTGAGCAGATTCCCTTGCCCATTTGTATCTGTTCCTCTCATAAAAGGCTCTTCTTTCATTAGTTGCTTGTTCTTCTTCACTACCCTCAGAAGAAGACTGTTCCATCACCGTTATATCCTCATCATTGATTCCTTCGCTTTGCTCTGTGTCGGAATTAGAGTCGTATAATTCTGCTACATTATTTGTTTCCTCTTCTGTATCGCTATCTAAATCGCTAAACCACTTCATAACAGTCTCCTCAAAGTTGAGATCGTTGTAGGATACTTTTTTTGATGACTCACTAGCCATTTTTCTACAAAAAAACAGTAATTACATAATTATCTACAAAATAAAAAAATTGCACTTACGGTGATGTGGTGCCTTCACGTACCCCAGCAAATATTTAACACGAAATAAAAGTAAAATAATAATTCACACGACGCTCTTCTCGCAACAGCTCTCATAAAACTGCTTGAAAGAGGCATTCCTAAACGAGTCTGGCGATAGATAACCGTAACCTTGAGATATCACCAATATTTGGTAGAGGTGGGGTCGTGTATGGCACCACCTCACCAGTTCAGGGTTAAATAAATAAACTTTGCGCGATCTTTGCCATTTTTATGATTCCCATGAGATCAATAAAATGTATCATTTTCATTGACCGGTCACTATGAAACTTCCATTGTTTGAGCCTAATATTCGAAACCTATAGCATAAAACTTCAGCTTTGGCAACAGAAGTAAGGCATTTTAACTATGCCTCAAAAACGCTGAATTACTTTCACATTACAAACGATCGAAAACGTTTAAAACTGCTTCTTTTCGATGACACAAGTACGTTTTTCGAAACTACATAACTTCAGTTACAAATTCCACCAAATACCTGCTTCCTGGAGGCATTTCCCGTGACGTGCGATCGTTTGTAATGCGAAAGTTTTAATTCGGCGATTTTTAGGCATATTTCAAATGCCTCATCATCATCATCAATTAGCCTATATTTGTCCACTGCTGAACGTAGGCCTCCCGTAAAATTTTCCACCTATTCCTATCGTGTGCTTCTTGCATCCAGTTCGTGGTGATGCGCTTGCTAACATCCGTCGATCTAGTCGCCATTCCAGAATCTTTCTGGTCCATCTATCATCCGTTAATCTGGCAACATGTCCGGCCCAAGCCCATTTAGCCGTGGCTATTTTTTTCCATGCCTGCCTTGTTTTGAAGATTAGGCTCTAACACTGAAAATTCCACTACGCGGTCAATGACATTGATAAATTTTATTCATCACTTCATTTGCGACAAGATACAAAAATTGTGTACAAAAGCTGCACTCTTCACCTTTAAAACGCATTTCGATTTTTGTCGATAGGGCACTCTGATCAAAAGATATCGGATTTTTCCGTCGAGTTGATACAAATTTTATTTAAAATTATTTCACGCGCGTAACTGAAATTCAACTTCGCCGGTTGCTTCAAGAGCAGCTCTAAATAACGATGTAGTTGATTTTCCATACCATTGCCTTAGATTTTTCAGTCATGATGTTCTTCTTCTACCAGGACCACGATTACCTTGGATCTTTCCCTGAATGATCAGATGTAAAAGATCATATTTTTCAGGGTGTCTCATAATGTGACCGAAGTATTCCAGCTTGCGTTTCTTTATTATATTGACCAGTTGTGTTGTTTGGTTCAGCCGTATAAGGACCTCCTCATTTCTAACTCTGTCGACCCAGCTTATTTTCAGTAGTCGTCTGTATACCCACATCTCAAAGGCTGTCAAGCGTTTAAGGATAGCCTCAGTTAGAGTCCACGCGTCCACTCCATACAGCAGGACAGGAAAGATGTAGCAAGATGTCATTCGAACTCTAAGGTCAATGCTAAGATCGTGACTGCAAAGTACGTGCTTATTTTTACAAAGGCAGCTCGGGCTTGTTCTATTCGGCTTTTAATTTCTGCGGTTGGATCCCAGCTCTCATTAATAATACTGCCGAGATACACGAGTTTCTCTACTCTGTCCAGTGTGGCATCTCCGACTTTTATACCGTCATCCTGTATATAATTTTGTTTGCTAACTATCATATATTTAGTTTTCTTAACTAAACTTTTTATTTTACACAAAAAGTGCTAATAAACATTTTTGTTCAAAATTATCTAAGCTGGGGGTATGGGTGGTAAGCTTTTTTGCACATTTTTTGAGGTCCCACAGTTGCCCTCAGCAAAATCCAGCTGGTTCGTATGATTTTTAGAGGGTCAAATCTCTTACGACTGGACTATTTGATAACAGACATGGATAATTTAATTTTTTACAATTTTTTTTAAATGTTGTAAAATGGGTACAAACATCAATTCAAGGCCCCAAATCCAAAATAATACATTTACCGTTACCAGAATTTTATGGTATTTGCCAAAACTGTATGAATCATTTGCAGAAAATTTTGATATGCTAAATTTTTTTATGATTTACCGAAATGCAAAATTTACTGTCAAAAATTTGTTAGTATTTAATTAGAGTAAAAAATGACGATTAACGTTTTGCATATTTCGTTTATTGCGTATTGTTATCTCCAAATTTATCAAAAGCAGTATAAATACCTGTATCAACGAGTGTCATGGGAAAATCGTTAGTTCCCTGGTCTATTTATATTCTGTCGATTTCAATATAACCATGATTCTTTAAACATTCAAATGTTTGGTTTACTAATTAGCAATATCGAAACACAATATGAATGAGTTTTTTTTGTTTGAATTTGTCATTAATTTCAGTAGTAAGGTCAAAAACCTACTCGAGCTGCTAACCTTCAAAAACTATACCTGTAGTATTTCCAATTATATTTCTAAAAATATAGTCCAGATTTTTTATGTGAATTGGTAGACGATAATAAATTAAAATATTTGACCTAGTCACATGAGACAAAAAAAACGTAAAGTCAAATACAAAGGTTGAATAATTTATGAACTGAATATACTGGATGTGCAAGAAATATATTTACAAATTTAAATAACATCGGTTTCCTTACCAATATACTTCAAATATGTGCCCCGACTACAGATAGGAAATATGACGATGAAGTCGAATAGCTCTATGACTAAATCTTAGACATCTTACAGAAGCTTAATAAATATGGAATTTTATATATTAGGTCTTTATGGTCTTAGACAAGTTAAGAATCCAGGACAGAGATTGTAAAAATTTTGTAAAGATAACGACGTGGTCATAGCAAACACTTGGTATAAACTACCCAAGCGACGATAATATAATTGAAAAGTCCCATTTGATGATGGCAGCAACCCTGGGTCTTCAAGAAATCAAATAGATTATATACAGGGTGTCTAGTAATGGATTTAAGATTTGAAATTATGTTGGCGCCGGCCCCGCACTGAGTAGGAGGGAGCTGACGGTGTAGAAAGGTTGCGCGAGCATGTGGATTTCAGTTACGATGGCACCATCGAGTTAGAATCTATGGAGAGGGTATCACGTGACTAAAAACGACCTCACTTCGGCCATATTGTTATGATCGTTTTGACAGATCGTGTATGATTGTTTACGTTTGTTGTTTTTGGATTATTTTTAGTTTTATAATACTTTTATAAAAACTATAATATTATATTGTGATAGTGCATAATAATGGTAATAATGGTTTCTTGTTCTCAAATAGTTGCAGCAATGTTAATAAAAAATCTTCAGGAATAACGTTCCACAGGTTAGTATACAAATATGTAAACAAAGTAATGGTCCGTACTTCAGGGAATAAATTAATAGTATTTATAAAAAATCTTATAAATAAGGTAGATCGTGTTACTCTTGAGAATACTCAAATATCTTCATCCTAAATATCTTAAAATTTCTTATTAACTACTGCAACATAATTATATTTATTTCGACACAGTATTTCCATTGTGATATTCGGCAGATATTCAATTTTGTTTTTTTAATAATAACTTTTCTAACTTTGTTAATTGAACTAATGTTGTAAGTGTCAGTTAATTTTTATGTAGTTATCAAATATATAAGTTGTAAAACGAACGTATTTCGTACCGTATATTCATTTTACCCTTTAAAATATTATTTATACTATTATTTCTTTCAGATATAACTTGTTATTTGACTGTATTAATTTATCTTTATGTATAATAAATGTCGTGTTTTTAGTGTTTACCGCGGGATAAATAAATCATAGTTTATTAAAAATGTATTAAACTTTTTTAGATTATGATTAAATCTTCTGAATAACTAGTCATATTGGTATAGTAGTTTTAATATTATTGACTCCGGCCCTGGTCCCACCGCCATATTGGTATGATCGTTAGCCACACCTACTGACACCGTTTTTAATACACAGGTTAATATGCTCAAAGCTCCTCCATAGATTCTAACTCGATGGATGGCACCGTGACCAGCAGGAGCAGAGCAACGGGCATTTATGTTTGAATCGTTCTTTAGGCCATTCCGAGCAGCAGCTTCTGAAATTTCTTGATACTTTGCTGCGTTAATTGTGACTTCTATCACCTCATATCTTCCTAGAACCGCTGATGACATGCAGCAACAAATCATAATTCCTTTGCGAATTCACAATTCTTTTGAGGCAATCTTTATGGAATGCTTCATTTTGACTTCTCATAACCCGTTTTCGAAAGTCTCCCACGCAAACATCAAATTTCGATTCGTCATTGAATATGACTCTGGAGCAGTCATCAACGGGTGTGAATCTGTCTCTTTAGTTTACTCCTCCTGGTTTAAAAACAAAGCATATTAAAAAAACAATTTTGAAAATAAAAAACTTTATTGCACCTTTCTAGTTGATAATAAGTTGTAACTACAGAGAATTGTAATTAAAGTCATGTTTTTCATATTCATTTTATTTGAATGTTGATGCATGGCACTGCATATCATCCACAAGTATTTCATATGATGGTACGTAATTACCGAGGGCCAAACGCAAGCATGAAGAGAGATGTTCGCCAGTTAGCCGATTACGATATTTTGATTTCACTATCTTCATTTGAGAAAATGTAGACTCACACAAGTATGTTGATCCAAACAATGCTGTGAGCTGCAGAGCTACTTGTTTCAAAGGCGGATATTTCTCAGACGATATGAGAAGCAGATATCAGACGATATGTCTGGCTTACGGCAATAAATTATATTTAATAGCCTCTTGACGAATGAGAATACGAATATCAACACGTGCGTTTGTTTACAGTTGGGAATTTGCTGAACGAACGTACCATAACTTATCTGTGAATGCTGATATGCCGAATCGCCATTATCGCAACTTTCGGGTGAAGAGATAGCATCATAATTATTTCGATCATGCACGTGTGGTGAGTCAGGACAGTCCCAGTATTTTCTCCGTGAATCGCGATCGACTTCAAAAACTTTGGCGATCGACCGGTCGATCGCGATCGACTCTTTGAGCACAGCTGCTATAAACGGTAAAAAAACGAAGTACATGCCAAAGACAAAAAGACCACAAAATAAACATCACGAAGCGTGCATTTCCATAACGTAGTAAGTGCCAAATTATAAATTTTTCAGGAGGAGTAAAAAACAGTTTTTTATCGAACATGTTTATTTCTTATAATATAACATACTGAAAAAGGATTAGTTTAAAGGTATTATATAATACAAACATACCGCAAAGGAACAATAAACAAAGCTTACTTAAAAAAAATTCAAAAATCTGTCTAAGGTCAAAACGTTGTAAGTGCCATCAGGTTTGCAAGTCAAAACGTTTTAAGGCCAGATTTTTAACCGTTGTTTCCTACAGTAGAAACGCCCTGGTTGACCTAATTTTTCTTTAAAATACTTCTTGGCATCATCGTGAAGATAAGGGAGCATTTTTTCAATATCTGTTCTTTTTTTCTCTGGGATACCAAAGTGAGTTCTAGTTTTTTGAAGGTCTATGATTTTAAAGTCTTCTAATGTAACTCCAGATTTGAGTACATTGGTCTCACTCCATCCAGCGAGCTCACTATGTCCTTTAGCCACCATCACCGTACCAAATTTCTCTCTTGTAAGACGAAGCTGCGTAGCTGTTGAAATTCCTAACTTCTTTGTGTTCAGTTTATCACAGGCAATGGTTTTGAAATCATAAAAGTCCTTAACCACCATGCACGAGAATGGATTTTTCTGGGCCGCACTAGTAATGATGTTAACAACATTCATCAATGTATAAGCCTTACACACTTTTTTACGTTTTTCTATGATTGCGAAATCTCTGTCGCAATTAAGGAAAGTGTGTCCTTTTACAGGAAATTTATGAATAATTTCCTCAAAAACGTTATTTGCTAGTATGGTCAAATACATGGCGATCATGAACTGATTTTTATTTTGACCCCCACAATTATCCGACCACAAAATAAGCTTTTTCTTTCCGTGATTGCCAATTTCCTTAGTAAGGTAAGTATATAAACAGGAGCTAATTTCCAAGGCACCCCTTCCCCCAAAGTCCTCAGTCCATAAACACATGAATCCCTTTCCTGTGATGGAATCGTGAATTCTTAAGTTACACACTGCAAGCTGTTGTGAATAGTACATTTCGGAGTGAGTTAATTATGGAATATACATTTGCTGCTGCATATAGAAGGAAAGAACATAGCAATTACTTGTACATGCATTTTTGGTCTCAGTTGACATTGCTTTTGTAGCAGCCTCTGCTTTCCGATGGTGAAGCTCCTGTTCTGTTACAGCAGCTTTATCTCCTGATTTTATTTGAACAGCCAAACTATCACATGTGGAGCATGTATCTACTTTAGGCCTTGCAAAAGATAAGTTAAATTTTGATATAAAAATTTCATTATACCATTGTCTAGTCACTGGTGGTTTGTTAGGCGGCTGATAATCCGCACAATATTTCTCTAAAAATGCACGGTACATTCTACTTACGTTTAAATCCGGTGACAAGAAGAGCTTATCCGGGGTTTTCGCCCTTGCGTAGTGGCTCTCAATTTTTGGAAAACTTTCGATATGCTCTATAATCTTGTTAGTCCAGACAGTCTTGAAAATATTTTGTCGAGCCCCTCCTCGTTTTTCTGACATATCCATTTTACCATCAAGAATTTTTTCTCCCAAAAGTTGCACTCTTCTTGGAGTTACGGCAAACGTACTACAAAATGTTTTGAGGCAAACCCTTATTTCAGATCCTCCAGGCAAAAGTAAATGGTAGGTGAAAGAGTGCTTTCTCCTACTTTCACTGGGATGTTCGTACTGACCATGACGTCACCTTTTGATTAATTGGGGATGAATAAACCTTTGTAGGTAACTTTGCTGCTTACTATAATCAGCCATTTCATAGAAATGATTGTACAACTCAACAAGGTATTCCAGTCTTATGGATCTACATGCTAGTGGACACTTGCATTTTACCTAAAACAATTTTGGATTATTTAGATAGATTTAAACAAAAAAAAATATTTATGTTTTAACGTCTATTTAGATAGGTATCTCTTTAAACCATACTTACATCAGCTGGTGGCATTTTCTTTGTAACGGTCTTTTTATTGACTAGAGAAACATATTCTTCGCCAGAGTTTCTCATTTTCTTGGTTTTATTTTTTTTTCCAACTATCAACAACTCTTCTTTTCTTTTTGGACCGTTTTTCTGTAGTTTCATCCATATTCGTTCCAAATACTTATGTTTAAACCCAACCCAACACGTCCAAACAAAAATAGTTTAGTAACTGATGCGCCACTCTACATTTAACAGAATTGCACTACGATACTTACAACGTTATGACTTGCACCGCTACTTTATCCCCACTTTTCACGCCGTCGCTAGCCATATCGACATGAAATAAATTTTAGGCGATGGAACATGGCACTTGCAACTCATTTAACTTAAAAAAACCAAATGAGGCATATTGGCACTTACAACGTTATGGAAATGCACGTTTCACCTATTGACAATCAATGGTGATAGTACAAGTAGAAAAATATCAGTACTTGGGAACTTTGATCAATGAAACCAATGATCATACTGCAGAAATAAACAGGCGAATAGAGATTACCAGATCAGCATTTATACGAATGAAGCCACTCCTAACGTGCAAAAATCTAAATTTGGAGATCAGCCTACGTACCATTCGCTGTTATATATTTTCAATATTATTATATGGAGCTGATACTTGGGCATTAAAAAAATGTAATTTAAAAAGAATCGAGGCTTTCGAACTCTGGTTATACCGCAGAGTATTAAAATATCATGAACTGATAGAATTACAAAAAAGAAGTACTGGAGAGGGTTGGTAAAGAAACAAAACTAATCACCACTATACAAACAAGAAAACTGGAATACCTAGGCCACGTGATGAGGGGACCAAAATATGAAATTTTGAGACTCATAATACAGGAAAGGATTCAAGGAAGAAGATCTGTTGGCCGAAGGCAGAACTCATGTTCTGCAAGTTCAAAAATAAAAATAGCCATTATGATTGCCAACCTCCGTAGGGAGACGGCACTCTAAGAAGAAGAATTGTCGGAACATTTAATTGTCACAATGTTATGCAACATTTTCGTATATTTTGCCGCCAACGCTGCAATTCAAAGTTAATTTCAATATTTTGTTATTAATGTGTGTGTTTAATGTATTATTGATCTCGTTCTTTGGTTCAGTAAGAAAGATGGTGAAGATGAACGTTTTCAATAAATTTTCGTTTGTCCGAACATTTGATTGTTAGGGCTCGTATAGATTGATCATAATATGAAAAGGCGTAGAAGATTAATTAGGGTAAATTCCTTTCCTAATAATGGATTTGCGTGGTTTAAGACATTTAGTTTAAGTTGTCAATTCATTGACATTCCTTGAGAAGGCATGATAACCCGATTCGAAGCATGTCTCGGAGAATTGAAGTATGTTACATAAAATTTCCCTCAAAGAGTAAGAAAATTGTTTTGAAATTTTGATCCTTTCGTGTCTATAAAGACCATTTATTTACCGAAAATACATCTTTAACAAATGCAAATAACAAAAAAAATAATTTGAAGTTTTTGCTTTTCCTTTATTAAGATATTAGACCATTGAACCGTCGTAACAATTATCGTAACTATCGAAACCAGACAAATTGATCGTTTAATACATTTACAATGAACGAATATGTATACAAAATTGAAATAATTGAGCAACTAAGCCAACCAACATGCATGGATATTATTTATTGTTTAATAACGCTTAATAATCAACCTTCGCACATTTTATTTCTGTCCAACGGCCTTCGTTCATTGTTTATAGATGTGTAAATCTTTCTTCATTCAGTGTCATCTAAATTTAATTCTAAATTAGCGTTGCCAAGTGTGCAGATCTTTCCGAAGATAACCCCTATATTATGCGAATAGCCAAGAAAAACATAATTTAGGTTAACTGACTAACAAAAGTTACTTAGAAGTTATAATAATAGTCCAATCAATGAGAGCAAAAATAGGATATGACCTCCGATTTCTATCCTAATGCATCGATTTTGATGAAATTTTGGGAATAGGCTCTACTCTAATTTTATTCAAAGACCCGTATTACCTTATGCCGTAATACGCTTATTAGTTTTTAGAGGTGAAAACTACCCCTTATTGCAAAAATTGAATAAAACTAATTGTAACATAAATCAAAGTACTTTTTAGGCTTTAATAGCGTTTGATGAAGCTTAGTTTGAAGTTTGATGGCTAAATAATTTAGCCGTTATAAATGACCTACCTTGATAATAAAATGTGTAAAAAAGTGATTTATTAATATTTTTAATCAATTTAATATCAAATTTAAATCAATTTTAAATCGGTATTTTGGATCAATGTTATTTTTGGCTTTTTCAATTTTTAACTCTGAAAAATACTCCCCATCTTTATAAAATAAAAAATACATTTAAACATATACAGGGTATCCCATAATTAATTGGACATTAGCTAATGGGTGATCTAATAAATTAGTTCAAATTGCTTAGGCAAAATGTTGCTAGTTTTCGTTCTACAGGGTGATTCATTAATATTTTTTTATATTATTTTTAGGGATATATTGAAAACTATTTAACCGATTTAAGTGAAATTTGGTATCTTGCTATTATTTAGTATGCTTAATATGAAAATGATATTAGCTTTACCATTGGCACTAGGTGGCGCTACCTACTATAACATTGGTTCATTAATGTGGCCAATAATTTTTTTGTTTGCCCTGTATAAACATTCTAGGAAAAAAACATGAATTAACATTCAATTCTACACAAAAAAAGTATTCTTGTTTCAAATAAAAAAAGTACACCGTTTTCGAAATAAACGTATTTTTTAGAGACGTGCATAAAATGAAAAAATTTTACAAAAACTTATGTAAATTTAAACATTATTCAAAAGGTCTTAAATACCAGTGAATATTAAATGTATTAGTAGTAGATAATTTTTGCAAACAAGATGCATATGATTGAAAAAATTATTTTTATTAAACCTTTTACACAATTGAAAAATTAACGAATTGAAAAAAAATTGACAAAGTGAATACTTCAAAACGAAACGAAAAAAAATTACAATAAGTGTTCAAAATGTTCACCATTAAATAAACTACATAATCTAAATCTTTTGTGTAAGTTTTGTCTTATTTTAAATAATGAGTTTCTTTGGGCCCTAATTACGTTAACTCCCTCTACAATATTTTGCCATAACTCTTAACGGTTATTTATTTTGTTTTTTTTTTAAACAAGTGACTTTAGGTAGCCCCCTAAGTGAAAGTCTAGGGGATTTAGTTTGGGACTGCGTGCTGGCCATGGGTATACACTACCTCTACTAATCCACCTTTGAGGATAAATTTCATCTAGATAATTTCTAACTTCTAGGCTATAATGTGGATGTTGGTAATTCGAATGGTCCTACAATACAATCCCCAAATAAGCCACACCAGATACTTATGGAAAACTCATGTTGAAAATGATGTTCTTGAAATGCATGAGGATTTTCTGTCGCATAGGTATGGCTATTGCGCCAGTTAAACACACTTCTAGTAACTGTCGCTTCATCGGTAAATAAAATTTTATTATAAAACATTGGATCGTCTAAAAATGCCGCCCTATCATAAACTAACTAAATCGGAGCCTTGCTGGAAAATCCTGTGGTAAAAGATTATGTACTGGAGTAAAACGATACGGATGCAGATTTTCTGTCCGTATTATTCTTGACACTGTAAATTTGTTTATACCAGTGGCCGCAGAAACAAGCCTTGTACTGCTTTCTGGATCTTCTTCAACACGCATAACAATTCCATCCTCCATATCCGCATCAATTACTCTCGGTCTTCCAGTATTCCTCTTTTTGGGATGAAATGACCCTGTTTCGCCTAATCTGTCGATCAATGATCTAATACTTTTATGGTTTGGTTGTCTTCTATTGGGATAAAGTTCGAAATAGCGTTGAGCTGCTTTACGAGAACAAAAATTTTCCTGGCCATACAAACAGATCATAACGCGCATTTCTACATTAGAAAATTCACTATGACGTGGCATTTTACCTTTATCTTAAGTGGTTTATAAAAAACTTAATGGCACTTTGACAAATGATGACTCGCACTGCACTTTGACAACTAATAATAAATAAATTCGTAGTTACGTCTTGACGTTGTCATTAAGTTCAAAGCATACTTGTTTGGCAAAAAAATAAATACAGACATGCGTATCATTAACAAAATACGTTTATTTCGAAAACGGTGTACTTTTTTTTGATTTGAAACAAGAATACCATTTTTGTGTAGAATTGAATGGTATTTCGGGTTTTTTTTACTAGAATGTTTATACAGGGCGAACAAAAAAATTATGGCCACATTAATGTTATAGTAGGTGGCGCTACCTAGTGTCAATGGTAAAACTAATATCATTTTCATATTAAGCATACTAAATAATAGCAAGATACCTAATTTCACTTAAATCGGTTGAATGGTTTTCAATATATCCCTAAAAATAATATAAAAAAATATTAATGAATCACCCTGTAGAACGAAAACTAGCAACATTTTGCCTAAGCAATTTGAGCTCAAACGCTTTATTTTGATGTCAGCTATCACCCATTAGCTAATGTCCAATTAATTATGGGACACCTTGTATTGGTATGACATTAATACTTTTTTGAAATATTCAGTAAAAATATCTTTGTAATTTTACATCCCTTAAAACTACCCCTCATGCTGAAAAATATAAAATTAGGGAACAAAATTTAAACAAAAGATGTATGGAAAATATGTAAAAATGTTTTAAACATTAAAAAAATCAGTCATGTCACTAACTGATTCTAATCTACATAACTGTTATACCAGCACTACATAATAATGCTCCAAAATAGAACAAAAAGTTGTTTGGTTTTTTTAGAATAATTCCGTTCATTTTAAAGGTATTATATCTATTCAAAAACCATTTTAAAGGAAATTTGAAGGACTATAAAATCACATTGATCACATTAATTCAAAATCTTCAGTTTTTAAAAGGTAAAGGGTTAAAGGACGCAAGAAAGATTATACTCGCGCTATCAACCTCACTTAAAGTAGTGATATCTCTCACAGTTTTTTATGTTACAGTAATGAAAAAATCAAAATTTTTGTCAAAAAACATCCTACATGTTTGTACTGAGTCATTTTTTGGTATCTCTTGTCATTTTCGAGTTACACGGAAAAAAAGGCAGCTTTTAGAAAAATTTAAAAATTCGCTTTATAATTTGATCGTATTTTTTTTTAAAACCATGCATTTTAAACCAATCCAACTTTTTGAGCATAGAAATAACACTAAAATAAAAGGTATTGAAAAAATGAATCTCTTGTCTTTTCATAAGCTAGAAAAATGTTTGGTACACTTTTTTCGGCAATGTAAATATTTTAAGTTATTCGCAAAAAACCGTCCCAAAACATGTCATTTTTCAATTAAAATGGCAAATTTTTAATCACGAATAACTCAAAAAGTATTTCAGTTTTCAAAAAACAACATGATTTGCTTAGATCTGCCTAAATTTCTACCGCCGAGAAGGGGTGGGAACCACCTCCAAGATAAAACATATTTTGGCATAGGGTAGACTTTGTTTCTTGAGATATTCCGTACGCTATCGAACTTCTGATTAACTCCCACAAAACTAAAAATATGCCGGCTATATCAAGAATGCAACAAAATAACTTAAAGGTGCAACACGAAACTATAGAAACGGTGGAAGCTACTTAGGGTCACTGGTTGACTACAAAAACTACACATCTAAAGAAATAAGAAAAGAATATGCATGGCTAACCGCTGTTTATTTGGTCTAGGCCCTCAAATAGAGAAAATATGTCAAGGCCAACAAAGTACAAACTTTATAAAACAATAATACGCCCAGAGCTCACTTACGGATCGGAAACGAGGACAATGACGACCCGAGATAAAGAATTACTACGAATCTTTAAAAGAAAAATATTCAGGACCATATATGGCGGTGTTAACGAACAGGGTCTGTGGAGAAGGCGATATAATTTCGAACTCTATAGACTTTTTGGTGATGCAGGTATCGTGAAAACCATCCAAATAAACCGCCTAAACCGTTATGCTGATGAACGAAAGGGATCCTAAAATCTCCGAACTAAATAGGCCGGTCGGAAGAAGAAGAAGGGGACGACCTAAACTCAGGTATCTGGACGATGTGCAGGACGATTTAAAGGAGATTAGAGTAAGGGGATATGGAAGATAGAACTTGACAGGAAAGTATGGAAGAATGTGTTGAGGCAGGCCAGGGCTCACGAAGAGCTGGAGCGCCAACTGATGATGATGATACTCCAAAAATATGAACAATATATCAAATCTTATGAATATTACAATGAGCGATATATCAAAGTGACGATTCTATTAAGAGTCATATATCCTCCGCGTCATAGAAATCAGGCCACCCCAAATATTTAAAATATTTTCGAAATTATTGCTAAAAAATTAATCATGAACTGTATATTAAAAAAGGCGGGTATCCGTTTTCCGTAATGGGTACTGCCACCTCGATTCTGAATGACACTCCTCATTCGATTTGGCATGGAATTAATAACGTTTTGGATATCACTGTGGGGAAAAGTGATCCATTCCTTAGTTGCGTTGAATGACGTCGATTTAGCCTCATTTTAACTCATAGCTCAGTTGCTATCGAGGAGCCATTCTTCTTCTTTTGGTGCCTATTCGTTTCGAATATTAGCGATTGTTCTGGCTACAATTATTTTATTAACTGATGCTTTAAATAGATTAGTTGTTGTTGTAAAGATCCATTTTCTCAGGTTTTTTAATCATGAAATTCTTCTTTTCCCAATTCCTCGTTCCGAGTACTTTTCCTTGCCTTGAGAGGACCCATAGAGACACCTTGATATAATATCTATATAAAAATATACAATATCTGTTCAAATATACGTTTTAGTATTATAAGTGCCTTTAATTTTACCTACCTTGTAACGATAAGACTACCAAAGAGAATTGAAATACTATTATAAAAATAATACCTCAATCAACCATGGGAGCTTATTGTCTATGCTTCGCCTAGCTCACTCTCTCAAGTGTGAGTTCGTCTTGTTTTAAACTAGGAATCAAACCTGAACCCCCAGCTGATAGCAAATAAAACAAATTTTAACTAATCATATTTATTAAAAACAGTGAGGGTGATACTTAAGGCAACGATGGCATCAATGGGCTGCCCAATTAGACGGTTAGGTCCTCCTGTGAGCTGCAGTTATACCATGTGAGTGACTCCCAATTAACTGGTTAGGTCCTCCGATGGTCAATAAATTTTCATCCTATGTGGCCAATAAAATCTAGAATACAGCCACTAAACCGTGAATATGGTTAATTAATTCAGTCAATAAACCCAAGAGAATGTTGCAGACCATAAAATGAATCTAGTTATAATTCCTACCTTCTTTTATAAATTTCAATTATAAACAAAAAATAATCCCCCCATTAAAGGTGATTGACAGAAGTAGGAAGGGACTGCATGAAGTTAGCACAGATGTCATAGGATGTTCCTATATGATGGAATTAGCTTTTCTGTCAACATAGAACAGAATACTTAGTCTACCGGACAGAGAGAGAGAGAAGGCAAATATTTATTCTACCGGAGAGAAAGAGAAAGAAAAGAAAGACCAGAGGGCGCCAACTACTTTCTGCAGAAAAAAAAGTGAAAAAGAAACTAAATGTAAAATAAAGTAATTATTTAAATATAAATTAATAAAGATGTGACGTTTATAACGTTAGAACCTCTAATCCTACTAACAATTACTAATCTTCAAATTAACATTCTACACAGCTAATAAAATTAATTGAAAATAACCTTCCTGGCAGTGGCGGCCGGTCAGGGTCGGCAGGGTCAGCAGTGCCGACCCACACCTTTATAGATATTATAGTTTTTTTAATATTTAATTTAATCAGTATTTCAATAATTAATTGTGGCAGGTAATCAGTTGATGTCATTTGTTTTTGAGAAATAAAAAAATATCTGTGAGATAATTAAAGACTAACTTTAATCATGATTTTTAAAAGAATTCGACCAATTCGACCAGACTAAATTTTATTCATGGTTTTTAAAAGAATTCGTCCAATCTGAGCGTTAAGTGATCCCTGCGTAGACACTTTTCAAATTGATGATCCGATATCGAGACATCCATCCGCCAGTGAATTCTTAAAAAGGCACGTTTTGAGTGTTCGGCAAGCCGATCCCAATCTTGACGATTTACTTGTAAAAATCAACGGAATATTAGTTGATTAGCAACCAAATATACATTTCTTTCCATATGAACTTAATTACCAAGTACGGCAAATTTAAATTTGCCGATGCTTCATTGGGATTGGTGATTGGTCGCAAACTGTACATTGCCAGCGCGGGATGAAATGTTATTTCATATAAGAACGTAAGTAGTAAAGTGAAGTGATATTCAGTGCACGAACTAACCTTTCTTTCTGCGATTAATTTTTATTTTCTAAAGTAATACTGTGATACGTTACGTCTGCCATAAATAGTTAAAGGTTAAAGGGTTTTTGACATATTAGAAGTTTTTTTTTAAATTAAAGTGTAAACAAATTCAGGTAAATTAACCTAAAAATGCAAGCCATGGGAGAAACTGTAAGTATTGATAAGTCTGATATTGTAAATTATATTTTGCATAATGGGTTTTCATCTATTCCATACGAAGAACAAATTGTTATTAAAAATAAGGGGCGTCCTTTGCCTAAAATGTCCCGGCTTATAAATATTAGTGCGAGTAAGGGACGTACAAGAAAGGCAAAAATACAGTTATACAAAACAACTATACAACCAATAGTAACGTACTGCAGTGAGACATGGACAATGACAAAAAATGAACAAAATTTACTGGAGATATGGGAAAGGAAAATCCTGAGGAAGATATATGGAGGAATAATAAGGGACGGTTTATGGATAAGAAGATCAAATGATGAGTTAAAGAAATTATATAATCAACCTAACATAATAGGAGTCATAAAGGCACAGAGACTAAGATGCGAGGTCACCTAGAAAGGATGTCGAACACGAGGACTCCAAAAAGGGTACTGAACTACACTATAACTTTAAAAAAGAGAAAAGGAAGGCCAAAAAATAGATGGAATCAGGAGGTAGAAAAAGGTATGGAAGAAATTGGACTAGAAGGCCAGAAAAGAAAAATGAATAACAAGAAAGAATGGAGAAAAATCACATATCGAGCCAGAGAAGATCTCAGTACATAAAGGAAAGCGAAAATGAAGAAAGAACAAACTTTTTAAGCTATGGGCCTCTAAGGCCTTTAGTGCTATTGTATATATAAGGGAAGTAATAGATCATTTTCAGATAATTGGTACAGCAAGTACTCATGGCTTACCGGGAGTGATATAAAAAACAAACTTTTCTGTTGGCCTTTATTTTCGACAAATAGGGGCAAATATCAAAATCCGTGGTGTAAATCTGGTTACGATAATTTAAAGGAATTATTTAGGGCTTTACATAAACATGATATTTTGAAAGATCATACTTACAGCCAGATTAAATTAGATTTATTTGAAAAACAAAATATCTATGTTTCATAGATAATGCCCAACGTGAAAATGCTATAAACATAACGAAATTGTAAAAAATAATCACGCAGTTTTACGTCGTTTAATTGATATTGTAATTTTTTAAGTTGTCAGGAATTATCTTTTAGGGGACACGATGAATCGGAGCATTCGTTAAATAAAGGTAATTATAGAGAACTAATAAAAATGTTTAAGAAATACGATTTGGAATTTCTAATTTACTTTCTGACTCGAAGAGATTTAGCGGTGTATCTAAAACAATCCAAAATTAATTAATAGAATCAATTAGTTACATTTTGAGTAACTTTATTGAATCTGAGATTCAGGAAACCATTTGCTTTTCACTAGAAGTAGATGAAACTACCGACATATCATGTCATTCACCATTATCAATTGTTGTTCGATACGCGTTACGTGGTAATATCTATGAGAGGTTTTTAGGTTTTACAGACGTGAGTAAAAGCCATAAGGCAGAATATATTTTTGGTGTTTTAAAGGACAGATTAAAATTTTTTGATATTAAAATAAATTGGTAGGGCAAACTTATGACGGCGCTGCCGTGATGTTGGTGAATTAAATGGTCTCCAGGCAAAAGTTAAAACTATTGCACCGCAAGCTTTATTTACTCACTGTCATGCGCATAGAATGAATTTAGTTTTGCAGGATACATGTAAAAAATTAAAGAATGTCGTCTTTTTTTGCTAGTTTAAGCGGATTTGCTTCATTTTTCTCAAGCTCGCCCAAACGGACTAATGTTTTAGAACGGTTTGTTTCGAAAAAAAATGCCAACAGTTTGTCAGACGCGATGGAATTTTAATCTCGGTTAGTTTTTCACTGTAGCAGATTTTCGTGAACAGCTTTTGGAAGTTTTTGATTTTATTATTGAATGCGACGATTTTGAAAGTGATGATATCTCGATCAGTGAAGCAATCGGTTTGAAAACTTTATTAAATGATTACTCTTTTAACATACTTTTAAATATTTTTAAGAAAGTGTTTACCCAAACCGATTTGATATTCAATGTTGTTCAAAATCAGTTAACTGACATTATTCATTCCAAAAATAGAATAACAAGACTGGTGCAAAATCTCAGAGATTTTCGTAATGATAGTAATTTCCAGTATATACGCAGTGACGTTTTGGACTCGCTTGATATTTCCGAACCCCAAAAAAAAGACAAAGGCATGACACAGAAACAGATCTCGAAAACGAGTATATTTTGAAATTTTAGATACTATTATTATGCAAATAGATACTCGTTTTTCGAATTTTGAAGATTTGCAAATTTTTGACCTCTTTTGACGATTCAAAATTAAAAGTTACGCCATAGAATTTCCAAGATATTTATTAGACAGGTTAATTAAAAATTATCCATCATTCTTTAATAAAATAAAATTAGAAAATGGATTAAAAGTTTTATATGCTGATCCAAATATTTTCGGAAGATGGATAAGTTACAAGATATGTATAATTTTATATACTGTAATTCATTACAACAACCTGTTGCCGAAATTAATAAATTATTGTCATTAATTCTCTCATTACCACCAACGTCTGCCTCAAATGAACGAGATTTCTCTTGCCTCAAAAGAATCAAAACGTATTGTCGAAATACCATGAAACAAGAGAGAATGTCAAGCTTGTCTCAAATGTCAATAGAAAAAAATCTTTTAAAATCTCTCCAAAACTCTAATAAATTTTACGATGACGTTATAACCCATTTTGCTACTTCCAAACAACGTAGACTAGAGTTAATTTATAAACATGTTTAGGTTCTAATTTATAGGAAAAAACAAAAAAAAAACAAAAAAGAAGACAACAAAAAATCTTCTATCATGATTGAAGTCTTTATTAGACGGTATACCTATCTGAGGAGACAAAAAATATACCTTGCCGACCTTGTCTCTCAAGCCACGAGCCGCCACTGCTTCCTGGTATGGTTATGAATCAGCCAAACTTTACAAAGATTTTGTTTTGATACTTTCAAAATTTAACTTTATATTAATTCGTTTGTTTTGGATAATAGCGACTCAGATCCAGGCCACTTAGCACACGTAGTAAAAATGTAACTAATGTGCTCATGACTCGGATCCGAGTCATTTTTTAAAATGAATTAAATTAAATTATATAAATTATGTTTAATATAACCCTTTATTTAATAAATATTTCCGGATCAATATTTTCAAAACATCTTGTTTAGTATAGAGCCGCATTTCATGAAAACGCGTTGAGCAGTTTTAATAAAAAAATATGTTCACACACTGAAAACTCTATCGTGATTAAATTCTATATAGATTTGCAAACCATTTCAGACACAATGTATTATCTCAAGAAAATAAAAAAGGAAATAACACGAGACTCGGTTCATGGTACAGGAAACGCATTAATGAACAGCTGGAATAATGATAAGTAATGACATGACACTAATGATATTATTGAGTTCAAAGGAACGATATCTATTTTACGCTAAAACATGCGGAGAATCTTTCACAAAGACCTACCTACACGATAAAGTTCGTGTTTTTTACTTAATATATCAGTTTTCGACATACTTGTAAATGTAGGAGGAAATGTTTAACTGTTTTTAATGCATTTCAAAGTAGGAGGACGAGGTGAAAAGTTCTCACCTTAGCAAATGGATATTACCAACGCCATTAATGTTTTTAGCGTTTATTTATTTGTTAAAACATTAAATACGAATCGTAAATATGATCAAGAATTTATGTCATACAGATTTTTAGTACAAAAGTAGTTTTATCTCAAGTGTAAGTTCGGTATGAGAAAGCTTCTTCGTGCCGTATACTCGTAGATGCGGAATATTTAAATATTAATCAGAAACATATCAGAAATTAACTCTCCCATCAATATTTATGCTTTTTAAGGAAGAATCCGTTAATTTCCATCTTTGATTGGAAGTGGGTGAAATTTTCAGGGAAATCGCAACTAATCCAATCGGTTGTTAAAATCCGATAATTGTAGACAGAAAAATGCCAACAAAAGATTAGAGGTAGTATTTTTGTATTCAGAAGAGAGGTGTAAAGTGTTTATTTTTAATCGGCTAGAGTAAACATAAAAATCTTTTTGCAAGAGAAAAGTTAATTATTTGCCCGGATGATGCATTCGTTAAGCCCCACTAAAATGAATAATAAAGGGCGTAAATGAAATTAAAACATAAAAGGTTTTAAAATGCGCATTTTAATAGTTTTAAAATTGATCATCGTTCATAGCTGTGTGGGTCATAGCTTCTTCAAGAATTTTTCTCCATTCGTTCCTATCCATCGCCTTCCTCCTCCAAGCACGTTTTCCCATAGTTCTCATGTTTTTATTGATGTTATCAAGGAACTTTGGTCAGGATCTTCCTCTTTTTCTGTGAATAATCGGATTAAGATCGTTTTTCTAGCTATGTCAGTTTGTTCCATCTGTATTACATGCCCTGTTCAACTCCATATTTGCAATTTTTCCTTAAATTCGTTGACGGACCTGGCAGTATGTTTTCTCAATGCTTTTTTCGTTTCGCTCCACAAAGCTCTATCGGGGACCAGTCGGGACTGTTAGAAACCCATTCCAGAAGTGGTATGCCATGGTCTTCAATCCATTTTAAACTCTTTTTTGAGGTATGACAACCTGCGCCGAACCTGCGCCGTCCAGTTGGAAGACACAATCTTTCGCTGATGTTAAGCGGTGTTCCATAATCGGTAAAAGATATTCTTTCAAAATATTCAAATATTTGTCCGTGTTTACAATCCCATCGATTAAATGTAACTTTCCACACCGCTAGACGACATGCTGCCCCAGATTATGACAGATGCAGGACAATGCAGGTCATTTTTCCTGCGAATGACGCGACTTCTACAGTCTCCAACACACATTTCAAATCTGGACTCATCACTCCATTGTATTGAATCCCATTGCGACTGAGTCCAATTTTTATGCTCTTTTGGCCATCTTAGTCTATTTTTCTTTTGTTGTAATGTTAAAAGTGGCTTTTCCTTAGCCTAAAATAAAATGAAATTTATGAAAAACAATTCGTACTAATTTTTTCAACCATAAATCTTACTTTGTAAGTACCAAATCCTAATTTGTGGGCCTTTCGGTGACATGTGGATCTAGAAACGTGTCTTCCAATAACGTCACTCCATAAATTCCCTAACTCCACATAATTTGCTCCTCGATTTTTCAATATAATGCGTCTTACGGTCCTTCGATCTGCTCGGGTATTTTACTTTTTCGTACATTTCTAGGTTTTGTGACGACCGAACCTGTAGTTTTGTATCTTCTGACTATATCTCTTACACTGTAGCGTGACAATTGCAACATATTCGCGATTTCCGAATTGGATTTTCCAGAATTAAAAAATCTAATAATGATTGAACAAATTTTCTCATCGATAACTTTACCTCGGCCCATTGTACAATCCACAAACGGCAAAAAGCTTTACAATACTACAAAATATATTTTAAATTAACTGACAATATTATTGTTTTGATGTCATTTTTCCATAGCTACCTCTGGATTTAACTTAATTATGAAAAAATCAACACATATGGAGACAAGTGAATGCATAGCCAGGGTTTAGTGAATTTTTTTTATTGTCGAAGTTAAATAAAATACCATCAGGGTAATGTTTTTAATAAATAATGCCATAATTAATTAATATGGAAACGTATAAAAACATGCAGAGTATGATTTATTTATGGTAATCGACTTAAACTGCAAATTCCATAGGTGGGCCAACTGATATGGGAAGGGACTCGTAAACATCTACACAGGTGACCGAATATCTATGCATATGAGCCCGAAACAAAATAGCAAATGACCGGATGGGTGTTCCAAGATGAACCAAATCAAACAAAAATTGTTCGTGGAAGAGGCACATCTAAACAAATAGTCGCTTTTCTTTGGTATAAATGGTCATGTAGCTACAGTGTCATTACAAGAACGTAAGACGGTCAATTCTGAATGGTATACAACCATTTGTTTGCCAGAAGTTTTCAGTGAAATTCGGAAAAAGAATAAGAACAACCCAAATTATTCTTCACCATGACAATGCAAGCTCACACACAACGGAGTTTTGACCTTCCAAAGTCCTGACTTGGCACCCAGTGACTTTTTTATTCCCGCCTCATCAAAAATAAATTGTGTGGTCAACGATTTTCGAAGCCCGAAGAATCGCTGAAGTGTTCAAAAACCATATTTTGGAGTTACCTCAATCTGAGTGAAAAAAAGTGCTTCGAAAAATTGGTTCAAACGCATGCAAATTGTATTGATTTTCATGGAGAATATTTTGAAAAGTAATAAATCTATTTCCAGCCATAAATACTTGTTTTTTTTATTGAAAGTAGACCAGAAAAATAAATAGCAATCTCTCTTATATACAAACTGTTTTTGGAAGATTAAGTTCATCAGCGATCTCAGATTTTCATCAGCTTATCTTCTTCATATTTACATTCGGAAACCAAGCTTGGATTCTGATGAAGGAAATAACCTCAAGAATTGAAGTGGCAGAAAGACCAATGAAACTAGCGATGCTGTGTAAGTATATATTTACGAGACAAAAGCAAAAACGACTGAAATTTTAATTTGCGTTGCAAAACGAGAAGATACCAGATTGACTACAAAAATTGTTAAATGGAGTTAATATGAAGAAAAAAAAATTTATAACTTATCCTCGGCATTAGTCAATTTTGGCTCACAGTATCTTTGGTATTTTTCGCTTATTCATGTGATTTTAAGAAACTTATAGCTGGAAAATTTTTTGGCTCAAATCAATGAACGAATATACTGCCGTCCTTGCATAAAACGGTCCTATCTGCAAAATTTGGTAAAATGACTTTATTGGCTCACAGCATGCGTAAACATATTATCTGTACGTACAAAATAAAATTATACTATAAGCGTCTAAGTGCCTTATTATATACCTAAATGGTTTATCCTAACTGACTAAAAAGCCATGTTCTCTAACATAAATAATTGTCCTATCTCACATATACTAAGAAATATTGTCCGTTTTGACTTTAAAAATGCAGTTAGGACTATTAAGCTAGCATTTTATACTGAGCAGCATCAGTTCGGACAATTTTGCGTAGTATGATATAAGCATGTTTGTAACATATCTTCCAATAATTAATTATAAAAGGTATTTGTTATTATCAGACATTGGGAGTATTCTCATGCTTTTTGTATTTTAAGTAAATATATATTGTGAAAAATGGATGAAGGGTAAGTTTAATAATGATACCTTAGGTATAAGCAATAATTGATTGTAATTATTGTTTGTAGTAGTGCAAAAAATATAGACCCATAGGCGTGTATATTTTGATAGTAGCAATGTAGCGTCACTTAGTCGGAACAGCCATGGATGTAAACATATGGTATTTAGCCAATAGTGAGAATGATCCAAATTATGCACATGGGCCGTCCAATGAATTCGACAATAATATAAATGGAAGTGAGTCTGATTCTAGTTACGAATCTAACTATTATCATTTATGTTACATATTACGATGTAAATTGTGTATTAAGTTTTAAAACTTAGTAATCAAATTAAAAATGTTCAGTTAATTAGAATTATTTTAGTTTTGTTTAGGACAATTTCAGTAAGTACTACAAAAAAAACGTACTTCATATACACTAAGCTAAATTTTCTAAGTGACAATATAATCAAAAATCGAATTGGAAAGAATAAAACAAAATTATGACTAGCAATTAAATTCTATTCTCCGACATAATATACAGGGTGAGTCATAACTATTGGGACATAGACTAAGGACAGGTTATTTGGACCAAAATATGGCTATTGGGCCAAATATGCCTTAATAAAATGTTGCTGAGAAAAAAGATACAGGGTGTTAAAGTTAATTTTTGTTTTTCGTTTTTTTGCTAATAGTTTCCCTGTATATTTTATAAATTGCTATCAAAATTGGCACAGAGGCATACTCTTAGACAAGAAATAGTATTTTATTTACAATTTTACGTTTTGTCATAGAGAGCGCCACGTGGATCATTCCTAATGATCAAATGAGTCTAAACTTTTTCTGATGAAACTTTTTAGTAATTTTTATTAGAAAATATGACGTAAACATCATTTTTACGTAAAATTGGTACTCTTGTTTAAACATCATAATTTCAACCGTTTTCGATAAAAAAGCAGTCGAACTGCTTAGAGTCTTAAAAAAGGATTTCAAATATTATTTCATTTATGAAAAGTATGCTTTGGGACTGTCAGATAATTGTTGTTGGTAAATGTCATTTGTTCAGAGTAAATTATTTTTGATGTGACAGTGTAGTGTAATGTTGCATTTTTTAAAAGTAATCATTACTTTTTTTGATTGAAGTGCCTCGTCACAATCATTTTACTAATGAAGAAATGCGAGATATGATTTGCGTATACGCACAAGAAAATTTTTGCGGTCGCTCGGCAGCCAGAACGTATGGAATGTTATACGCAAACAGAAGGCAACCAAATCACAAAACTTTTGCAAGATTATATCGTAGTTTAGGTGAAACTGGGTCATTTCACACTAAAAATCGGGGTGGTCGATCGAAACAAATCTCACCTAATCAAGGAAGATGAACTTTTGGTTGGAGTAGATCAAAATCCTGAAATAAGTTCACGACATCTATCAGCAGCAACAGGAGTAAGTCAGTCGTCTATTGTTAGAATTCTAAAAAAAGAGAACTTCCATCCTTATCACTTCACTCCTGTTCAAAATTTACTTCCAACAGATCTTCCACGACGGTTACAGTTTTCTCAACGTATTCTGAATAAACATCGCAATGACAGACACTTTATTAAGAATATTATGTTCACCGACGAAGCAACTTTTACCAGACGAGGGGTTTTTAATTGGCGAAATAGTCATTATTGGGAAGAAGAAAACCCGCATGCTATTAAAGCTAGACATTTTCAGGATGAGTACTAGGGCCTTATGTTCTTTCTCCGAATTTAAATGGAGATTCTTATTTATTCTTTTTGGAAAATACTCTTAGTGATATTTTAGATGATCTGTCACTGGATGTAAGAAGAAAAATATGGTTTATGCAGGATGGAGCGCTACCTCCTTTTTCATTAGCTGTTAGAAATCATCTTAATGACGTATTTCCTCAACGATGGATTGGCAGAGGCAGTGATTTTCAATGGCCACCAAGAAGTCCTGAGTACAACCCGCTAGATTTTTATTTTTGGGGACATATGAAGTTCTTAGTTTATGCAATGAAATTAATACACGAGACGAACTTTGGAGATACATTCAAAATGCAGCTAATCTTATAAGGGGACAATAATATTTTTTTTAACGTCCGAAAATCCTTTATAAAAAGAATAAGAAAAGGCATAGAAATCGGAGGAGACCATGTAGAACATTTAGTTTGAGTTTTTGTGAGTTCTTTTAAGTTAAAGTGTGTTTAGTTTTGATTTATCGTCAAAACGGAAACCTTACGTTAGTTGCAACTTTGTTTATTAGTTTGGTATTTGATAGTGGAATTGTAAATAAAATACTATTTCTTGTCTAAGATTATGCCTCTGTGCCAATTTTGATAGCAATTTATAAATATACAGGGAAACTATTAGCAAAAAACGAAAAAACAAAAATTAACTTTAACACCCTGTATCTTTTTTCTCAGCAACATTTTATTAAGGCATATTTGGCCCAATAGCCATATTTGGTCCAAATAACCTGTCCTTAGTCTATGTCCCAATAGTTATGACTCACCCTGTATAAAATATAAAATATAAAGACTTTTTTAAATTACCAAGCGTTATGCAATGAAACGAAAAAAAAAACGGAATTTTCTCAAAACCTAAATTTTGCAGATTGGACCTTTCATGTTAGGACGGCAGTATACTGCAGCCATCCAGTTCATTTACTTCATTTAGTCCTCTAGATCAAATTATTAAATAATTATAAATGTGTAAACTATTTGTGATATAGAACATTTCCTCTCCTTGGATACGCATATCGAATTAACATTCAACCAGTCACGGCGAGATTATAAATAAAAAATTATTGACGTTCACTATTTACACAGCGTTATCAAAAATAACAATAGAAAAATAAACAGGGGCACTCTTTTCACGCTAAGGTGGCTGTAAATAGACGTCGTTATGCGGTAATGAACGAATTCTAATGTCGAAAGAAAAATGTATGAGTACGATTACGTGCTCGTTTACATAGGTAAATTAAAGAAGGCGGTTGTTTCTTTATACTTATCTACGTCGCGTCGTCTAATATGGCTTTTAGCACCTTTAGGTAAAAGTGCACAGATGCATCCTGAAATCTATTTTAAAAATTAAAATCTAAAAAACTTTGTTAATGAACTTTACCTGACCGCAACTT